>NC_135081.1:24625000-24972500 GCF_051107435.1 Chaetodon auriga | reverse complement strand
GATCTGAAATAGGTCTGCATAATGCATAATTCTGCATAATGAATAGTTTCACTGTTGCAGCTTTAAGTACATTTTGATGCTAATATTTGAGTGCAGAAGTTTTACTTGTAACAGTATTTCTATACTGTGGTATTTCTGCTTTTACTGAAGAGTACTTCTTGCTCCTCTGAAATTAAACAACTATTCATTTAAACTAAATGTTCAAATGTTACAAAATGAATATAGACTTTATCCTGAAAGATATTCATCTACTTTCTCACCTTTCCTCTGCTCAGGCACAGTTGATAGTAATTGGGTGGTTGGGGCAACCATTGAAAAGAAACTGGTGCCACTGCCTCTCACACTGGCCTTAGGGGCTTTCCTCAACCATCGCAAGAACAAGTTCCAGTGTGGCTTCGGTGTCACCATTGGGTAGAGGTGCGGGGGCTGCCTGGAGTCAGCTCACAGGCCACAGCTTGGACCGGCACAGAGACACACAGGAACCTGGACTAAGTTTTAGAAATTTGATTCAGAGACTCTCTTTCGACTGTGATTTCTGGGGCAGACAGAGAGACAATGACAACTACCAAGGAGCCAGGACTGGCCAAGCCATGCCTACATTCTGTAGCACAAATGTCTTTCCTTTATGGTGTATTGGATATACCCAGAGGCTAGAGAGATGTATATCAGAGGGCATCAGTGATGCATGAGAACATGTGATGTGAAAATCAAAGTGGTTAGAAATAATATATGGTGATCATGTATGATGGAGTGAAATAAATGTGATTACTTTTTGTAAAACTGGATGTTTTTATTACTTATGGAAGAACTGGGTGCAGAGTTCAGACACAGTTTAATTATCCGTAAAGTATGATGTAGTCCAGTGGAACCCAGGCAACAGTGCTACATGTGTGAAGCTTATAATTGGCTTTATTGAGACTGTCAGAGAGATGCTAATTCAACAGATTTCTTTATACCCAGCACACAAAGACTATACTTACAGTACTATGAAATACAGCAAATACCAAATATTATGGCCTCAAGAATGACCACAATTTAAAGCTGCGGTAATCAATATTTCACCAACAATTGATTCAATGATCACTGTGAAAGGTGTCATACGGATGAACCCAGAGGATCCACATGCCGAGACAAAGTTAGCATCTAGCTTGTGAGCATAGAGCAAAGAGTACTTCTCTTTATCAAGTGGACACATGCTCCTGATTAAATTAAACAAATGCTAATAATCTCTGCTGGATGTATACAGCAAGTATTTTAATAAATAGCATATGAACGTAAAAGGCAAAGGGGAGAATATCAGTTACATTTGTCTGTTTCCACTATTTGAAAAAAAAAAAAGTCTCAATGCTGGGTAAATTAAGTCTTAAAACTTATGTGAAGAAGGACCCTGTGCCATCTTTGACTAAGCAGAGTTTGTATTACTTTAAATAAATCCACCATGTTTCCTTAGTGTAAGCAGCAGTTGTTTCCTTCCATCAAGTAAGTCATGTTTTTTTTTAATACTTAGCACCCATCTGTGTGTTTTTCGGTGTTTAAGTTACAAAGAAATTTTTTGCTTTTTACTATTTACTGTTATTGTGTAAGTCAGTTTGATAATCTAATCATCTTACTTGACATGCTGGGAGGAGCTCCCTGCGCCTCCAGAGGCTGCTGTTGGCTTTCTGTGACTCCTTCATTCAACGTTTGACATGTGAGCCTCCAGCTTCAAACAGCAGATCTTCCTGCACGGTGATACTTGCCTGCCTGGGACTCTGGTTGGGACTGCGGTGACTCGCTTCTCATCATGCCGACGTGCATCTTGTGAGTGGATGATTCTCTTCAGGTGGTGTTTGTGCACTTGGTGGTGTTTGTGCCATATAGATTATTTCATGTTCTTGGTGGATGGAGTGATTTAGCTGTTGTACAGTTGTTCATAATTATAGCCCCCCACAATTACAAAAAAGCATGTTGGTTTGAAAATATTTATTCGAAAAAATCAGCACTTTAAGATCCCAGCTACCGCTTTTTAAAGATTTAGTCTCACAATTCAGTCCAAACACTAATAAGATTTGTCTGATGAGTGGAAACAAAACTATGTGACTGCAGGCATTTTCTATCATTCTCAAATATGCTATTCTTGTGACTCGAGCCACTGTACATGGACAGCTATACAATTCCACATAATACAGCATGTACGCATTCTTCATACATAAAAATGGGCTCGCAGCAGCATTTCCTTTTTTATAGGCAGTCAAACCTTTTTCATTTTTGCAATAGTATAAGATATCAAAAAAGTATGATTTCAAGATAATCTGAATACCACCAAAACACCAAGAGAATAACCATGGTATGACAGGTATTTCTGTCATTCCTATATATGCTACTACCCCAATGTACAGCATCTGCCAATAGTTCTTTACTCATTACACCTTTCTCTTTTAATTAGCTGCATAAATGACCAGAGAAACACCAAAAATATTCGTTAAAACCTGGCCCTGCTGGACCTGTTCATGTGCAGAGGTGCATGACAGGTGACGCACGTCACGGTACCAGGAGCATGAAGGCTAGCAGGAGGGTGAGCACAGGAGAAGCCACCAAACCAGGAGAGAAGCCAAAAATGCTGCAGCAGGAACAATAGAATGGATTAGATCAAATAAAACACCGAGGAGTGTTGCTTGTGTTGATACAGACGTGTTTATGTAACGAGTCAATGAGCATCAAATCTTTTTACAGCCAACAAATAACTGCGAGTGTGACGTGTGTGAGTAAATCTGAGTACCTGTTGTCATCTGTTGTTTTAGGCGGTGGAAAGGTGGTGGGCAAGACCCTGTAAAACACACAGCACCATTCAAAGACGTATTAAAATCAAATTTCAACGCTAAATGGGACGTCTTTGTCACGTGAACGGCTGAAAATGTGCTTGATTTGCTGACGCAATGGCCTACCGTATTGAGCATGGGCCTTCACTCAGCTCTTTGGGAGGAAGCGGAATGTTCACTGGTTTCACTTTAGGACATGGCAGAACACTTCCGTTAACTAGAGGAGTGATATCTAGCGAGAGAAGAAAGCGTCAGTCGTGTTGTACAACAAAACTTCCACGTAGGCGTTTCAAACGTGTTTGCTGTAGAATTCCAAGCAGAACAGATACAATCAGGTTTAGCAGTAAAAAGATTTTTATTGGCCTGCCTTGGAAGCTGAAGACGAAGATGGCACTGTCTCCCTTGAGGAAGTTCCTAGTTTGTATTTCTTCCAAACGCGAAAAATATGTTCTGCCAATCAGAGGTCCAAGATAGATGGTCTCATTATTCTCGTCTACAAATGGAGATCCAATCTCACGAGGGTTATCCCAAATATAGGAACCTGTTTACAGAAAGCATAGTAGAAAATTTAAGGAACCAGAGAGGAAATACTATTACATATAGTGTGCTAAAGTAGTGACTTGTCATTTCTATAAAGGATTTCTTTGTGTTTGTACCATTAACGCCGGTCAAGCGCAGGCCACTGGTGATACTCCATTGTTTGGACATTTGCAGCTGAATGTTGGGGGTCTGATCCAGCAATTTGAATGTCACCTGCCTTTGTGGGCAAGGCCACTCCAGCTCGTCATCATATTTACCAGATATGAGGCGCACAAACACTCCAAAATACGTCCTGTACAGCACAGTCCCAACCGAGTAAGCATAGCCCCCGCTGGAGTACTGCAATGGGCTGGATATAATGGTTCCGTACTTGCTAGTGTTCAAAAGCCTCTCAAAATCATTAATCTGCAGGGTTACATGCGGGCATTCGATCTCGGACAGATTGATGTCATCGATTGAGAAGCCACCCGAAGAGCTTCCTGCTCCTTTACGAACCTCAAACTCCACCTGGAAGTGTTTGGTGGCATCCAGGGAGACGTGCTTGAGCTGCCAGTGAGATGTTTGGGGACCTGATGGAAGAATTTTGCGATGACTAATCTTCATTCACAGTTCATCAGTCTTTAATACCATTCAGAGCAGATGATACCAGATAATCATGCAGCTTCACATTACCAGTGATCTGTCCAACGAGGCGGACGGTTCCTACGGTGTCCGATTCATGCTTAAACTCTCTGAGCCAGATGTTAAGTTGGTCTGACTCACTCCCACTGTGGTAATAGTAGAACTGGAGACACTGGACATGACATTCCCTATTGGGTTTCATCTTGTGGGTCTCCAGTGTGGATGAGTCTCCCTCCTTACCCGACGCTGTGCTAGCATGCATGAAGTAACCTGGATCGTCACCTACAAAGTTGTCCAAAATGAATGTGTTATGGCGGGTCTTTGAACATACCATCTACATAGAAGTTATGTATAATTTAAATAAATGATGCATCAGGTAGCTGACAGTCGAAAGATGGCAAGAAATGAGGGAAAAGACAGAAGGAAGTGCGAGAGGTCCTTGGCTGTATGGGAACAGAGAATATTGAGGTTCATGGTCAACACATTAACCAGCAGGCATGGCACCCCAAGCATTTCATTTCATTAACAAACAGCTGCAAAAATGTTTTTGAAATTTTGAAATCTTACCTTCATAATCCTTATTGCCACTGGGTAGATTGGTGTGGTCAGAAGTCGGACCCCCGTCAACGTACTTAACCATTTCCCAGCCAGTGCCACTCTGTGAACACTGTTTCATGTGACACATGTGTGCATTTGGAAAGCCGCAGTACATCTTAAATGCAACGGTTGAGTCTGTAGAGGTGAATGAAGAACGCAGGATGAGGACTATTAATTGACTTGGGGATGTAAAGTTAAAATGTGAAAGCTTCTCAGTTTATTCGAGTCTATAGATGGTATGCGATGGCTGCAATTCAAGTGTAGGATTTGCAGGGATTAATGCATTTGAATTGTTAATATATTATCAGTAGGATTGACTGCACCCCATTTTCATTGTTTCTGCAGCTGTATGGACTTACACAGGTACACAGGAACATTTTTAAGAACCCTGAAACTCTTTATATGCTGTATTTTTTGGTATTATTGAGTTAACAAAACACAGTATTCATGTATGTGTTAATTAAGAAGGGGTTGGCAGAAGCCTCACTGCAGCTTTGACTGTTTTAGAGCTCCCTCAAAGAACAGAGCCTTTTTCTGCCAAATCCAACTGCAGTTTTAGTTGCCTGAACCTGCTTCAGAATCTCAACCAAAGCGGTGGCAAATTGGATAAGAATCATTTGTATAGCAGCCATTTTTAGCAATTTGCTGAGCACTGTCCTCCTGCTGATTAGGGAGCCAGATCACAAAACATACATATTGGCCATTTTCAAAGGCACTGATAAATTTAGATCCTGATTCCTCTGCTTGAAACATGGTTAGAGTTCCTGAGTTCCTATATACATGTTCTCAGAAATGCTGCTGGGCTATAAATACTATAACTTACTTACTTGCTATGACTGGGTGTTGATCCCTTTAACGCCAAACAACAAGCACTTACTGCATTTGTAGAGGAGGTTCAGCTCCTTAACATCACTGGGACTCATTTCCAGTCTTTGACCAATAACATCCTGGTATTGTGGATCGTTGGTGACAATTGTTGACCCATTGCCATTGGTGAAATAATCTTTGCCGTAGTGCATCACTGAGAAGAAGTCATATGGGACTCCGTTGGTGGTGCTGTATGTCTCGCTGACCTTTCTGAAATTATTCTCATAACCTAGATGACACAGAAAAAAGGAACTATCAATTGGCTGGCTGAAGCATGATTCATTAATCATCGATTAGACAATAAAATATGACATACTATAATATCATATACTCAACCTATCAATTAAAACATTTAAAAAATGGAAGAAATGAGTTATGTACACATTGATCTTTTGCTGTACCAAAGAGCTGATAAGAGCAACACAAACACTATTAGTAAAATTAAAATATTAATAAACCTTTATATAATTTGATCAAATCACTGATTCATTTGTACATACTTTTGATAATCCTACTTTTAATTTAAACAACTACAAAACTGATGATATGTTTATGTATTAATTGTTGGATCCACTAATTTATTTTCAACCCTCTCCAGGTGCTTTGTGCACCTTGACATAACACATATAAAGAACAGGAGTATTCTAATGAAAGTCTTAATGAAACCTTCTCGGATGTTCTCGTATTGAATGGTCACATATTTATCTCTGTCGTATCTGGACTGTTCATGGTAGAAGCCGAGGGCATGGAGGAACTCGTGCTCAACAATGGAAGTGAGATCACAGTATCTCCCGATGGAGAGGACCTGTCCGTTGAGTTTTACGCGGCCAATATATGAAAAACATCTAGAACAGAAAAAACACTCATCAGTTACACATTTCCATCTTTGTGGCACTAACCTGAGCAGGGCTTTTATTTCTATGTTGTCTGTACGAACACAAACATTTCTATTGATCAAGCATGCACCCTTCACACCGTGAACAATGCTACATCTCACCTCTCTGAAAGCCTTAGTAACCCAATGTAGAGTTACTTGTTGTGTAGCAAAGGAGAAAGATAAAGATAAAAAACACAGAAAATAAGAAAAATACAAAAGTACAATACATACCCGCTGAGCCGTTGGACAGAAATGTAATAATCCTCCAAATCCCGGGGTTTGAAGTCAATGCATGACTTCAACCTGAAGTGATCAAAGGCTTTCAGGATGACTCCTTTAGCGTTCATCTCTTCCATTGTTCAGTTGTGTTATAGAGAAGAACAAAGAAATGACAATTTAATGCATATAACATGTGAGGTATTCTTGCTTGTGTACATCATTCAGAGGAACTGCTCTCACAAACTACCTCCATACTCAGGTGGAGGGAGTAGTTTTTCACACCTGGATGATATAAAACTATGTTGACTTCCGATATCAACCATCAGGTTCAGCCACGTAGCTTTGGTTCAGTTCCATTCGAGCCGTTTCTTGCCACAAAACTGGGTATGTTTAGCAGATGTTTGGACATTTTCCAGTATTTTAAGCAGAAACGTGACCAAGCGGGTTGTGCCTAAACATAACCAGACCTCAACCACAGCATTGCCACAACATAAAATGTAAAGTTTGAATGTAAAGAAACGTAACGCTTCAACATATCTGTGGTTTGCAGAAACATACAATACCAACATGTAACATTTTTCACGAAGCAGTGCAATGCCTACAGATATTCTGGGTTATTATGTAGGAAATGGTATATTTACCGAGGCTGCTGTCCAAGACATATGGGAGAGGGGATGTCCAGTAAATGTCATCACCGATCACGGCACTTCTTTGTGTCTCGTCAGGCTACGATCCATAAGGAATGTATTAATTACACAAAAAAAAATTCCAACATACACACTTGTCATTTTAGTCATTTGCTACAAAACTACTAAACTCACCTCAAGAATATCATCAATGAGTGAATCTAAGATAAAGCATGAAAAATCAGTCAATCACTAGTGATTAATAACACTGTGAAGCTAAAACAAAGATGCTCTGTCAAATATAAAGTCTACAAAACAATCTCACCACAAGGTCCATTTAATGATAAGAAGCTATTCAACTTTACCCTTGTTTGCCTCCTCAATGTCCTTCTCTTCACCAATTTCTATAAAAAACAGATGAGATGCTGTCTTGTAAAGTGACTCATGAAAAATAATTAAGTTAAATGAATTCTGTGAAATAAAAATCGAGAATATTAAAAAGATAACGTACCTATTATCTCTTCTCCACCCTGTAAAAAAGAAATGATCACATCAATGTGTAATGATGTGATTCTCAGACATATAACATGAAAAATAAGTCAAGTAAAATGTACTCAAATTGCAATTTGAAGTCTGATGGGTGCTATCTGCAATTAACTTTATGAATTCATAAATTAAAATATGGGTGATTACACACGTCATAGAATCTAATATTAATAACAACATGAAATGCATCATAATTTGACAGAAAGCACAGCAGTAAATGAACTCTTACTTGTTCTATTGAGAATGCTGACGAAATTGCCAAATTCACAACAAGGAAAATGAGGCCTTTCATCCTTGTAGTGTCACTTTGGCCAATGTTAAATCCTACAGCAGAGATTATATGAAGAAGCCAGAAGACAGATATGCTATAAAGCCACTCTACATGTAGAAAATATCCAGCTGTGTTAAGCGTCTGCCAGCCTGACCTGTCTGTTCTGCACACACAGAGCTTTGGCTGTGAGCCTTAAAAGGACATCGAGAAAGCAAAACCGGTTTTAGACATTTCAGTTGTTATGCAGGCAACAGCATATTTCATTAACAGTTGAGTGATCGTGGATGCTTTCAATGCATCGAGATAAACGAGCTTTGTCACTGTTACATGCTCCTCCAGGTGTCAGGTCATTGTCATAGCTTTGAGTCATACACACAAAAGGATCTTGGAAAATTCCTTTCAGTCAACAGTGTTCAGATTTTTTTTTCAGGTGTCTTTGGACAGTAAACATTGCACCTGAACATTACATAGCCTGAACATCATACACACACACACACACACACACACACACATACAAAACATAGACGCATGAAATAGCTCTTTATTTGCAGGTGACTTAGATTGTTTTATTGATTCCCTAAAACAGCTTAGAAACCATAAAGCCGTTAAGTCAATCACAGCAATATGGCCAAATGTAATGAATTAGAACTACAGCAATGATACTAAACTATATTCTGGTCTCTCTGCTGTTGATCTTTTGATTTGATCTGCAGTTATTTTTTTCATAGTTTTCAGTAACAGTCTTCTTGATTGTTGTCCTGCCGCTTCACAGTAATCTCATCCTCTTTGTTATGCGGTGATTCAGGAGACTCAGACAGATGAACGGATGTTAAAAGGTGTTTACACTGCTAACCACAGACAATGTTGGAGGAGGTTTGAAAGCATATCTTTACAGGCTATTACTTCACATTGGAAGAATCTGAACTACAGCAAAGCCATGCAAGGTAGAGATCTCGTTTGGTTACCGAAGCTACTTAGAAAACATTGTTCAAATTAAAATTAAACTGACGATCATGTGACATCTAAACGTCTAAAATATTCCACTTTTCAAAAGAAAGTGGAAGGAATATCAGCTTTGAATTACATCAGAGAGGCAAAATAAAAATGAAAAATGATTCCTTTTCTCCTATAGCCTAAAACTGTTTGCTTTCAGTGGTTAAATACACAAAAAATTGCATTCAATGTAATTTTACCACTTCAGGCACTGTGCAATATGAATGTAGCTGATCTACCAGCAAGCTACTGCAAAATGACTACTGTATAAGTACATGTAGTACTGCCCCAACACTGACCACAAGCCCATCTTAAATCTTGTGGCTGAGATAATGGAGGTTTAACATGTTCACTATCTTCAGTTCAGACGTTTTGCAGGTTTAATGTTTAACGTGTTCACTGTCAGTAGGATTCACCTCCTGGGGCCATGAATGTCTGTAGAAAAAGAGCAAGATTAACTTCGTATGAGAGTTTCTAATAGATAGAGTCAGTTAAATTCCTTTTGGAGAACACTACTTGGGTATGCATCTAGGAAGGAAGCGATTCACAGAAACAGCTCTTTATCAGCATACAACCAAAACACGCTACGATCTTATGGGTAAAGACATTAGAGTGATTGTTGTTACTCAGTGTAGTTCCTGTCTCTGCCCCCTAAATTTGCTCCAAGGAGAGAAACGATCTCCCCCCATTGGCTGGGTTCACATATAAAGACTCTCCTCTCCTTCTAAAACGTCTGCCCACCACGCGAGGGTTGTCAAAGGCAGCTTCAGTAAGACAGAAAACACGTCTCCTGATAGATGCATGTCACTGGTGACAGCTTTTCAAGTGTTTGTGTTGATGTATGAACATATCAGTCACAGCTGAGCATTGACATGTCTCTTTTATAGACTCACTGGATGATGGATCAGTGGTGAGAGTGATGTGTTTGGTCATCTGTTGCTGACTGTGTGGGATCTTGTCCAGTATGATGAAGATCCCCTGCCTCCACAGGCAGTTTAGTTTCTTTTCCAGTTGCCCTGCGCCAACAAGAATTCTTTGGCTGCAGCCCATTGGAAGGTGACACATCTTCTTTAAGTTCAGCACTGTAAGTAAGTCAGTTCCCTCATATTAAGATAATGAAATGTAAAAAAAATGATTGCGTGATTGCGAGCATGGCTGGTCTTGGCTTCTGGAGTGACACAAACAGTATTTGAGAAATGTTTTAAAAGGCGTGGATGTTATTGTAACGTCTTGAATGTTTTCCCTCATGATGGTTATGTAGTCATCTCTGTCATGCCTTCTTTCTTCTTCATCAAACTCAAGACGCAATTCAACTAACAAAAAGTAAGATAAATGATGGATGTTGCATACTTCCGTAATGTCGCCCTCAAATACATCCAGGCCAGGAGGAACAGAAAGATGATCGCCCTTGTTACCAGAACAGCAACAAAAAACATCATCATTTGCAGGATGTTTTTACTAAAAGTTGTGAACTTTTTGTTTCCAATGTCTCTCGTTTGTATAAAAAATCTGCTTGTTCTCATACATACTATGTTTATACAGTTCCAGGGGAGGCAAAATCTCAGTCATATGCTCAAATTCATTGATAATTATAACTAAAATCTCTACTCCACCTTGCCTTTGTTTATCTCAGGTATGTCCAAGTCCTCCTCATCATGCATCTCTTAAAAAGAAAGCACAGAAATATAGTCATGCTTGTGCAGAAGCTGTCTCAGTAAATTCTGCTAGCTTCTGAAGATTAATAATTATTTTATGTCAGTTATTGTGAACAATTGCTGTAGAGGCTAAAAATCAAACTGGAGTAAATTCACAGACAAATATATAAGTGTACTTACCATGGCAAGGTGAAGTAATAATAAATAAATATCCTGGGTTCCTGAATATCGAGTACTTATGTTGGTTTTTGATCAGATCTTTGTGCTTTCTTGCATGTTTTTCCTGGATTAAGAACATTGTCATATTGTCTTTCCAAACTCTACAATCTGTATGAAATATGTCAAAAACAAATAGAAAGGCGTACCAACCACTGACATTACGAAAAACCTGACTGTTTAAACTTGATGGCTACAGTACATCTCCCCTCTAGACCTTTTTGACATGTTATTATCTGATAAATATTACCCCTAAAGAGTCAGACGCTAATGCACAATAAAGATATCTGGAAAAGAGAAACATGAAAAGAAAAACTGTTGATGTGCAAGTATAAAAAAAGAAATATTTCTAATATAATTTGTCATTTATGTATCATCCTGAATTACTTTTTCAGTTTTATTGAAGTGTTTGCAGAACTCGTGGGACTTTTCATCTCACCTTAATGCACCTCCTGACACAAGCCGTTCAACCAGTTCTTCAAGTTTTTGGGACGCCAGTTTCACAGCACATACCATTACTCTATTTCTGGTAAATAAGCCAGCTGTTGAATGAATAAATATTTCTGGTAACAGGAAGACTCTTAAATCAAGTTTGATCTGCACATGACACATTGCTTGGGTGGGTGTGACGGGTCACACAAGGATGCAAATGTAGTGTTTGTACAAGGAAGCTCAGGAGAAGACTTTAGCTCCTGTCAGACAGACTAATCCACGTGCCAACTTCCGAAGCATGACAGGTGCTCTCGGCTTTACAAGGAACAGAAGCTTGATGAGACTCACATTTCAGCAATTTTAGCATTCACTGGGAGCATGTTAGCCTGGCCATGTTAGCGGTTAGCTGCAGCCTGTTTAAATGTAGGTGACCAGTTAATACCGAAATAAAGGAGAGCCAGATGAAGCAAACGTGAAAACACAGGAAGTTCTTTCTTTCCGCATCAGTGAAGTATGAACTTTATACAAGAAACAAGAAAACAGTTTTTAAGGTTAACACTGTTGTGTTTACGGTGGTGATAAAATCAAAGTGGTGATGATGAAAGGGCAACTGTCTAAAAGGTGATCCTAAAATTGCAACTGTTCAATTACTCATTAGTGTATATTTACACTTAGAAAACAAACAACAAACTCACTGCTTTAATGTACATAAAACTACAATTCTTGTTGAATATGTCCAAGATATTACACATGTACCATCATGTGGGCATGAAGTTTAAAGGGCCAGTGCAGCATCCTAACTGTGACATTTAACACACGCCAACCAATCACTCAGCATTTCAGCGGTGCTCCCAAAAGAGGCTTCTGCTACTTATTATTCTTGTCTTTAAAAAAGTTTATACATCATCATAAATGAGAGAAAGTATTATAGGTGGTATTACCAGCGCTGGAGCACATTAAAAAGCTGCTTAATTACAGGAAGTACAATGCTTGTGCTAAGTTCCAGTCATGCTGCATAATGTCACTCCTTAAATCCACAGTAAACTGGAGAACCTATGTGTGCAGCTCAGAATTAACCTGTCACAGCTGAACAATTAAAACAAAGCTAAAGATACAATTTTTCTGCAACAAATTGAATGAACTTTAGATGGATGCCTCTGTGTTGCATAGAAATACCTCAAATGGTTAATCTGGCTTTCATGCCTGCAGTTACATCATCACGTCATGTTTTACTGAGCTGTCCAGCATGGTGATAATCACAGACATTACTGGCAAGACTGGTTTTATGAGTAGCGAAAAGGAAAAACTTCTCTCACGATAACTGAAATATGTTATCAATAACTGCATATGAAAGTATTTAGTTACAACGGAAAATAACTTTTGTGTTACTCTATCTATCTGCATTTGTCCGCTATCCTCTGCACAGTTTTCACAGAAGACACCGGTAATGAGTAACAACTCCATTTAAATTTCAGTAATTGTGTGATTTATTTTATTTGAGACTGTTATTAGTTACATTTCTGTTTATCGTCAAAAGTAGTGAAATAACAATAACGTGTTACTTTGCAAAGCATCGCAAAGCTGATTATCATTATTGACAAGATCACTGTCGTGCATCAAAGGAGATTTTAAAGAACACTGTCCTGGAGCTTCACAGAATTTTAAAGCTCCTCTCAAATGTCACAAATCCTCAAGAATTTTATGTCTTACATGAAAAACAGGAGTAGTATTTTTCTGTAAAAGTAGTTCATTGGCAAGTTCATTGTATGAATATCACTGGTAAACATGTTGCTTATGCTTAGGAAATCTGATTAAGAGACAAAGTGCATATGATTGTGCCATGCTTCGGACTCGCGTCATGGAATAAATTCTTCTGTTCTGAATCAGTAAAGGAGGAAATCAGATGTGAAGGATTAAAAGTATTTAAAGTAGGCTTAGTAAACCTCAACCAGTTTGTCATTCTGTGAGGTAAAGGTGACAATGTCAGCGTGTGGTGAGCAGGCTTCCGAACATTGCGGCCCCCGAGGCTGTCAGCATGGAAAACATGGTTCCTGTGGACAGACTGGTGAAAATAAGACCAAATGTTAACGTCACAGTTCAGTAGTACAGTAGGTCATAACTTCATGGATGTGTGATGTATTTCAAACTTGCCTGATGGAAAATGAAGTAAAGTTTTTATCAAACACAAAAACATTTGCCAGTTCCAGCTTCTCAGACGTGATGATGATCAGATTCACTCACAATGAAAACAGTCATTAGCTGCAGTAGCTGCAGTATTGGCTGTAGTTGTAATCACTGACCTCTTTTGATTTTATTGCAACACAGACAAACTCGACTATATGAGGAGTATTCTAGCCGCCATCATTCTCAGTGAATACAATAGCTGCCATCACATGGAGACAACAATTACACAAGGAAGGACAAAACCAATGTACCTGACTGCAAACGATGATGGAAGTGATGGAGGGATCGTTGTAGTGCTGTTTCCAGTGCTGTCGACGAGGTGCCAGGTGTTACTGGTCTTGTGATACAGGTGTTGCCACATTCTTTTGCATATATCTGTGACTGTGTTTGTTTGTGAGACTGTGGTTTATGCAAAGCTTTCAATGTATTCTTTTGAATTATTGTTTATAACCGTCTGTCAGCTGCAGGACTTACAGCTGGTTTAGGCAGTTCCCCTTATTGTCTGTCTGCATCAGAGTCACGTGGCTTAAGCTGGGCCTCATCTGAGTCTTAGGAAGGTCTTGGTTCAGTCGAAGGCTTAATAAATCTGTGGGTCAAAATAGAAGTAAGCATTTCACATTTATAAAGTCATACATGCTGTAACAAGACTGACCCTCCACTAAGTGCAGTATTTACAAGTACAAGCTGTTGCTGATTAATGGAAGCTGACTAATGTGACCTTAATTGGTGATGGTTTAACTTTACTGTACTGGAACAGGATTGAATGTTAGCCCAGCCGCACTCAAACAGCGTTGTCCAGACATGCACAAAATTGCATTTATTTCATTTGCTATACATAGATACCAAAGCTCAGGGTATTAAGTTCAGTGCTGGAAATAGAAATAGAAACAAATGAAAGTCCTGCATTCAAAGCCTTACTGAAATGAAAGTATGGAAGTATTATCAGTAAAATGTACTTAAAATATCAAAAATAATAAGTACTCATTGTGCAGTAAAGTGGTCCCTGTCAGTGTTTTTGGATTAATATTAATACTCTATTAATGTATATGTTGCATTTTCCTGCCATAGGTGTTGCTAATTGAACTACTTTGTATACTGGTGGGTAGTTTAATCTACAGGAATGCAACATATTCTGTAAGACTATGACTGAGTATAAGTATGAAGAGTAGAATTGTGAAGTACCTTGAATTTCTACTTAAGTATAGTACTGAGTTACATTCCACCGCTGGGTAAGTTACACATAAAACATGTAAAAATGAAAAGTCTTTTCCATTTGATGTAACAGTGCAACCTTAAAAACATCAGCGTCAAAGTGAGTGTGTTTAACGACTGAAACACGCACCATCGAAGTTAAGGAGAAAGAAGACGCTTCCTCCTTTAATGAAGCTTCCTGACCAGAACGCATCAGAAGACAGGAATGCCCTGTAGCCGAAGTTCGGTCCAGCGTAATACGACTCTCCACCGGCGTCGTTGATGAGATGCCCCACCTTCCTGGGGTTATCCCAGTAGAGAAAAGTCTCTCCATTGTCTTGATGTAATAATGAATGAAAGACGTGATTTAGACTCTCAGTACAACCAAACTTACAGTAAATCTCAAGACACATACCATATTTTTTGTGTGATATCCATGTGCTGCTCACTCACCTCCAGTGAACGTTCTCTCTGAATCGGTTGTGATGCTGATCTGCTTCGACATCCGCTGCTGGATGTGGTGACTCCGGTCCAGCAGTGAGACAGTCACCTGCCTCTGTGCACATGGCCACTGGAGCTGCTCATCCTGCTCTGTGGACACCAGTCGGAAGAAAACTCCGAAGCGATCGGAGTAGAGATGCAGCAGGAGCTGGAGCCCGTAGCTCTGTCTGGTTAGGAAGCGAGGGCTCCGTAAGCTTGTGCCGACACTGCTCATCAGAAAGTCATCAAATCTGGGGACGTGCCACACATGATGAGGACACTCAGTTTCAGACAGGTTGATGTCATCGACTGAAATCCCCCCGGAGGAGTTTCCAGCTCCTTTACGGACCTCGAACTCCACCCGGAAGGGCCTGGTGGCATTAAGGGGAACGTGGTGGAGCTGCCAGTGGGATGCTGGTGGACCTGGCAAATAAGAATGAATGTACAGTAAGACAACAAGAGCATGCTGGAAGAGCTTCAAACTAAAATGAGCAAATGTAAAACAGTGTTGAAAAATACTCTAATAATACTAACTAATACTAACATATTTGAGAATGTGCTCGCAGTCAAACACTGTACACATCATAATTTATTAATCACATTTTAGCAGCTTCTTCTGGAGTGGACAAACATGTTGACATGAGAGTTTATGAAGGCATGGAGTGGCTATACGGTATCTTTAAAACCAAATGCTACGTGACAGTGACTGTGCTGAATGTGAGCTCATTGTCACAGTGGATATGAAATGAAGCGGACAGAGATAGAGGCGCTCCACCTGTGATCTGGTCTGTTATATAGACCGTTTCCTTTGCTTCCCCGTCATATTCTCTGATCCATATGTTGAGCTGGTCTTCATCGCTCCCACTGTGAAAATAGAAAAACTGGAGGCACTGAAACGGTCTCCTCGGATTCATTCTCCTGCTCTGCATTTTGGCACCATCCCCCTCTTTTCCAGAAGTCGTGCTGCAGTGCATGAAGAAGCCTCCTCCTACACCCAATTAAACACTAAAGTGATCCTGTTGCAGCGTGTAAACAGATAGCAAACACGTTTTCGTGGTAAAATGACATGAAACCGACGTTGATTAGAAACTGCAGGATATGGCACATCTCTGTATACTGTTATACTTTTTAGAGAAAACTCACCATTTTTATTAGCTGTGGTGACATTTCTGAAAGCAGATTCTGTCTGGTTTTCTGTAAACACAGTGAAAAAACAACAGCATGTCAGAAACTCCATCACACTGCTGCTGTCCATAGGGACACAGAGACAGGGACATGGTGTAAATGAACACTATGATGAGGATAGTCAAGTAGGGAATAATACACAGTAGCTATATCATCAAAGAGAAATGATTTAATAGTCAGAAGGATAGAAGTCAGCGTGTACAGAAACTTACATAAACTAATGTCAATTTAAAATTCAAGATATATAATGAAGACTTGTTTGTGGTGCAGGTTGGCCTGTCCTACCTCCTGGTGAACCCAGGCTGGTCTGGTTGGAGAGGGGCCCAGCGTTTGTGCTGCTGACTCTCTCCCAGCTGGTATTTCCAGCAGCACAAAGAGTCATATCGCACACCGTCTCATCCTCAAAGCTGCATGACTCCAGGAAGATGACAGCAGATGCTGCAGAACACAGACTTGTCACTATATGCAGGACAAATAACGCTGTATGGTTGAGTGTCATTGTTTTATAACACATCTTCTTACTGCACTTGTAAAGCTTTTGGAGCTTCAGAACGTCGTTAGGGCTCATGTCTCGACGCTGCCCAATCGTATCTTGGTACTCAGGTCGATTTGTGATGATGGTGGATCCATTGCCATTAGAAAAGGCATCTTTACCATAATGCATCACAGATGTATAGTCATACATTGTTCCAAGCGTGGTAGTGGAGTCTGAGCTGTGCTTTAAGAAATTGTGTTCCTTCCCTAAACAGGACATGATGGTAAGTGAGTGTCTGACAAGTTTCATCAGAATCAACACTTTCTGAACTCGCACTAAAATTTAAGCACACCTTCTTCAATGTTTTCCCAGACGATGGTCACATGGTCATCTCTGTCGTATCTAGACTGCTCATGCCAGAAGCCCAGTGCGTGAAGAAACTCATGCTCCACAATGGCGAGGTGATCACACCACTGTCCGATAGAGAGACTCTGGTTTCCCTGACGTTGATTCCCAACATATGACCAACATCTATTGACAGAATGGGGAATAAAAAGGCAAGTAAGTAACAGAAGAATGTGTGTTTACAGTCGGTGTATTAATATTATTCAAAAATGAACAGGAAAAGAACAAGGCTAAGAGACAAAAGACATGCTAGCAGCTCTGTGAGCTCTGGAGCAAAGGATGCAATAAAGTCAGTTTTTTCATTTTATTTTGTTGTTGTTGTTATTGTTGTTGTTGCTGGCCATTGTTGGTTATATTATATATAAATCATTCACAATTTAGCACCACAACCTAACAAACACGCAGAGCTGTCTTGAGGAAACAAGCTTCTTCTAGAGAAAACCATTATGTTAAATTTAGGTGCACAATATTTAACCGCTTCTCAGTTGGCAGCTGAGATGTGGAATTCTTTGCCTCTAAGTATCAGAGAGTGAAGTACAGGGTTGTTGGGTCTGTAGTCACTGAGCTGGAAGACACTGAATGAAGTTTTGGTACTGAGTGCTTGGATGGTTATTTCCTGTACTGATGTATTTGCTATTAGTGCCCCTGCTAAATAAACAATAAACAAAATATAGCCAAGAGTAAGTAAAAATAGATGAGATTAATAATAAAAAACACAAATCAACCAATAAGAAATATCACCATACTACTGTTTGGCTAAAAAACAACATCTAATTATATCCAGTGATATCTTGAACCACCCATCGTCTTTGATGACGACAATGTAGTTTGGTTCATCCTCCCAGGGTTTGAAGTCAATGCACGTTTTCAGCCGTATTTGGTCAAAAGCCCGTAGAACAACCCCTCTGGCGTTCAGGTCTGTGTTTCAAGGCGAGAAAACAAGCAGGCGTACGACGTTATGAGTCCACAAAACAAACAGGCTCATCAATTTATTCATTCCCCTCCTGTCTTCTCGGATGAGTGAACACAAAGACGTTCCTCTGTCTTACCGAGGCTCTCATCCAGCACATATGGGACGGGTATGTCCCATTTCATCTGATCTCCCAGAACAATGTTCCTGTCACGGTCCTTTCAAGTCATGTCGGAGGAACAAGAAACATGATCTTTGTGTTAATATCTTACTCAAGGTACCGTTCAAATGTTTTGTTTTAATAGTATGACAGCAATGTTGCTCACAGTCATCAGCTGTATGTCTCCCTCATGAAGGTTCAGATCTGAAAGAAAGAATTTCATGTTGTGTTTCTCTGTCAATCCAAGCGGCAGAAAGTAACAGTTTAAATCATGCATGGATCTTTAAACACACCTTTGTTGATCTCAGCAATGTCTGGATGTGTTTCAACATCTGCGTCTCCATCTGATAAAACATGAAAGGGAGCGAGCGTAAAGGACTCCATGTTCTGTATGCTGAACGCCAGTGATTGCTCTTTCTGTGCTTTTCTTAAATGCTTTGATTCTGAAATGATTAGATCGCTCACCACAAGCACAACTGAGGGGGAAACACGGGTCGTGTTTCTCACCAGTTAGCCATGATGAAGTCAATGAAAATCAGTTATTTATAGAACATTAATAACAAGACAGCCAAATCAGAGATGGCAAATCTCTTGTTATGAACCAGCTACAAATCCTGTCTTATTCCACTTTACATCACCTCCAGTCCCTCGCACAGATGAAACAGGCTGTGGACACACATGCAGACAAATGTGAGGTAAATGATACAGCGTGTGATGAAGCATCATCTGCAATGCAACGTGTTTTATAGGAGGACACTTACTGAGGCGGATGCCTGTTGCAAAATCACCAGCAGAAGTGTGCAGACATACATTTTCTGTTGGGAGAGAGACACATCAAAGCTACACTCAGAGGAGGCTTCTGTGTTGCTTTGGGTTGTAAAATTATTGCAATACACATCAGAGGAGGGGGGTAAGTGACGATGGGTACAATGCACACGGATCATAAAGCACATACCAAGCAGTCCACAAGACAAAGGACTTCTCACCTGTCATCTCAGTTACGACACATGAAAATGTCAAAGAACAGTCTGTCTGTCCATTCCTCGTATGCAGGTACACACACACAAAAAAATGACACATGTATACACACACAGTGTAAAGCTGCTGAAACTTACTGTTCATCCGTCCTGGAGTGAGACGTCTGATCGCCAGACAGACACGAGGCGAAACATCAGTGCTGCGAATCTGAGCAGACCTCTGTTGACCTGGTGGACGTTGGACCTGCAGCAGAATCATCATCCTGCAGCTGACTACAGATTGACAGAGAAGAAGTTAGAATCTCAAAGATTTGTCAGATACAGTGTTGGACAGTACAGTACTAACCTCTGTGTATTTGTTGATCAGCACTGGAAAATAGTAATCTGAAAGTAGTAGCAATAGTATTGGTTTTTCTACTAATGTTGAATTCCCAGAACTGCTGCTCTGTCAAGCTTTCCATTGTTCACGCTGTGCACACCGCTGATGACTGATTAATGGATTTATATTTAGGACCTTGCATGATCAACGGACAGTCTAAGAAGTCAAAGTCAGCTTAACTGTCAATTTCGCCATGTGTGCTGAAATATAAAGGTAGAAGCAAGACAACAAGTGTTTAAAAAGAAATACTACTGAGAAATAAGTAAAAATTAAAAATATAGAATATAAATATATAAAATAAAAAAAACAGAAAAAAAATTGGATTCAGAGTAAAGTTACTCTTCGATTTCCTGCTTCCTCTGTTTGAACCGTCTCTGTACGTGCACACGTGTGTATTCATTTGGTGTTTCAGTGAAGCTCTTTTAACTGAACCTGTTCTGAATGCCGCTCTGTGTCTGGGTCCTTATTCTTGTTGCTTCATACTCAAAGTGTGACACAACCAGTTTTCTGCTTTGAATATATGTTTTTTTAGTCGTTGTATTGCATAAGCTATACATGCACAAAAATAAGTGCTGCTTTTTTTCACTAAAGTAATTTCCAGACAACAAAATAAACTGTTTCCTTTCCACAAAACAGACCCTGGAGAGGTCTAACTCCCACTTACAAGCAATTATAATACACTTAGAAAAGGTCATGACGTATCGAGCTGATAAAACAATGTTAATTATGTTCCATAACAGAGCATTTAGGGTTCACTCCAGTATTACCAGATTTATGCAAATAATAAATCAACAAATTCATTAATTTCATATTAATTAGTTAATTAAGTCAGGTTTAATTTTGCTTGCAAACTCAATGCACCTCTTCTTTTTCAAAGTGACTGAACAGAAAAGACTGTTCACGCAGAGAGGAGTGCAGGGACGTCATGGTCAGGAAACATGTTGCTAAGCCTGGTTTTGCATCTGTCTGACACTCTTACGCTTCCATTCATCTGTGCAAAACATCAGCAAACGCTTGACATTTCCATTTTCTTGGAGTGTCGACAGGCATCTCTTGTCTCACACTTGAATAAAGAATTAATGTGTTTTACACTCATCTTCCAACCCTCCATTTGTATATTTAATCACACTGAAATTTGACCTTGATCAGGACAATGAAATGTATAATTATTAAATTTTTTGCAAACATTAGTGTCATTTTTTTTCTGAAACTTAAAACATTACGCATGTTTTGTCATCAAGAATAGGAAACAAGTAATAATAACACACACACAAAAAATCTGTCATGTGAAATGGCTGAAACAGTCCTAAGTTTAGCAGATCATTTTGTTAGGACGGTTTCACTCAGAGTGAGAGGCTGACTGATGTTTTTAGCCTTTAAACAGCGTCATGCAGTAAATTGTTGTGCCTTGTGTTTTGTCGAGCATGTTTTCTTTTACCTCAACGTGCTAATAGCTGACACAAGAGAAAAACAGTCAGCCGTGAAATTAAGAACATTCATAGACTCAGTTTAATGTTTCTCTCTCAGTCAGTGCAATAAGTCAGCTGAATGAATGATTAACATTACTGTAAAGTCAGCTCAGCTGTATATTTTTTAATTATTTTTTGGTACAAATACGAAAATAAATTACAGGAAACAAAGAATTATCTTGCTGTAGGAATGTACTGTAAAAAAAAGCAGAAAAAGTTTTGAACAACCTTCAAATTAAACCAATTATTCATTTAATATTCTCACTTTTCATAATCCTCTCAGTGATTTTTAAATTGACGAAGGGACATGGATTAATAACCCTGAGTAAAAAACTAACTATATCATTATTTGCTGCTTAATCAATTGTACTGGTCTCATGTATGATTTTTCAGAATGAGCAGCACAGCAAGGTGGCTGAGTGGTTAGTGAGGTTGAATGGTCACAGGGATAATAACACCATATTTCACTGCAAATAAGTTCTTGTCACGTGACTTGTTAAAGTGGACAACCAGGACATAAACTCTGCCTGCTACATTTCCCTTCATCCGCTGATATTCATTCACTGCTCTGTCACATTCTCACCACTTGGTGGCGGTGTAGCCTCTTCTATTTACACAGGGAGCACCGACATCACATTTTGATTTACAGTGAGGCATTTCATAACAGTAACACGCACACGCACACACGCACACACACACACACACACACACACACACACACACACACACACACACACACACACAGCCTCCGGGGATCGAATCATTAACCACGCAGCTTGCGGTAGTGGTAGAACAGGCATGTTCAAGAAGCAATACCACTATGTAAAAATACTCCTTTATAATTAAAAGTCCTCCAATCAAAATGTTACTGAAGTTAAAAGAAAGAAAATGTCCTGAAGTATTAAAAGTTAAGAGATGGCACGATGCTAAAGTGACCCATCTGTTTTATTGTTATTGTTGGATCATTATTATATGCGTTATATACATGTCAGAAGTACTTTAAAGTTGTAATTAGTCAATGTGGAGTTGATTGTAATTGTTACTTAATACTGTTGTTGTAGTTGTTGATCCTAAAACAATGTTTAGTATTTATATGATCAAATGTTTAATATGTAAAATCTTAATCTGAAAAGTAACAGTACAGTAAAAAGTATAAAACTGAGATACTACAATAATACAATATCCAATAATACAATACAAATAAACTACAAGTACCTCAGAATTGAACTTCAGTGGTGTTTAAGTGAAAGTATATAGTTACTTTGCACCACTGCCTACAATTAATAGATATCAACCCTACCCTTTAAACTCGTATTGCAGAGATAAAGACCACGTCCGGCCTGAGGAATTCACCAAAGCAACTCTCTTTATGAACTGCAGAATACTTCCATTGGCCTGACAGTATTTTGCTGCGATGCAATTACTCTCAAACACGCACAACCTTTGTGAAGCTTAGGGTCATTTTTGTTTGGACTGACTCAAGCTGTCGATTGAAAGTGGAACATTTTGAGGCCTTCAGTAGAAAGAAAACCTAAAGGGTTCAAACACTATCGTTTACTGAAGGGCTGTTGGGTTGTGTTTCTACATTTAAGGTGTTTTCTTCCCCAAGAACATCTCCCCATAACCATAACATAGCCTGAGAGCATTTACAAAGACACTGACATGAGAGAACTATCCCCTCATCTGCTTATCAGCAGCAATAGTCGGGTAACAACCTCTTATCTGCATCAAAACAGCGCTCAATCTCTGTCACTATTGTGGTTAAGGCAAGACGTGTCTTGTTCAAAGAAACTTTTACGCATCAAACAACAGCTCTCTCCTCTCAGTGGTCTGTTCGCAGAGTTTGAATGGGGCAGACATCAGTCTAGCTACCAGCATTGGAAAGTGGCCGTTGGGATAAAGGCCTTAACAATAGCTTTTGACTGATAATGCAGTGTGAATTGTTGCTCTGGGTGCCCAGACAAGTGCTAATCAGGTATAAAACAGGCTGGAGCCTGAAGGTGTGGGATCAGTTTTGCATTTGTAAAGTCTCACGGAGCTTTGCTGTAGTTTGACTAGTTTGGGACTGAATGAAGCTGCGTGACATTAAGGACAGATTGAAAAACAGGGACTCACAGTAAGAGCACAAACCTATTGTATAGCACAAAAGTGGATGCATGATTGATGTATTTGAATAAACTGCTGCCACACTGTTGGTGGGTTTCTCACTGCAGCCTCACGAAGAATCAGTCAGAAAAAAAAACTAATATTCTCTGTTTTATTCTCTCTTTTCGTACAACAACGTGTTTCTTTTCATTGCAGTTTTCCTGGTTTTTGTTTTGATGTAACCAGGAAACAGATATGCATTGTGTGCGTGTGCGTGTGCGTGCGTGCGTGCGTATGTAAATTTATCACTGGACTCTGACCCTCCACGTTGGATGCTGGCGCTGTAAACAGGGGGAGGACAGGGCTTTGTGTTGTATAGTTACAACAAAAAGCGGTTGCACAATATTTGATCTTTTTATGACTGACAGAGTTCTGTGGTGTTCAAAGCACCATCAGAACAAATACGTGATTTGAAATAGAATCAAGTAAGACTGCATCTGTGTTATGGTATATGAAATCTGATGGGATAAATCCATAACTAACACATCATGTTGGTCATTCACGTCCCTCACAGCCATCTCTCAGTTTTAGTGTCGACACCAGGAAGGTGTAGTTTCATGGCAAGCGTTGACAAGTACGAGAATAAGAACAATAATCATGCCTCTGAAAAAAAAAAAAAAAAAAAGTAGACGAAACTGTCACAGGAGAGCAGACGTGTTAAGACACGGGAAGAGAAGTCAAAATACCAGTTGCCTCCTGGGAAAAAAGCAGCACATGCATCACTGTGCTTGAACCCCTCTATATGTTTATGTTGTAATCGTACTTCAGTGTTATGTACTTTCAGGATAGCTTATCAATACACTGTATTCTTTCTGAAATCATTTCTTCTGATTAGGTTTCTTGCAGATTTTCTGTAAAAGACTGCAGAGTAAACACAAAGATTAGTCAAATATCTATTTTCCAGATGAATCTGTTTATTTATATTTTTGATAACTTACAGAAATTACAAAAAAAGGTGACACTTTCCAACTTTCCAACAAAACAAACAACGACAACCAAGTATATACATGTTTGACAAGTGCAGAGGTGCAATATTTGCACCCGGCAATAAATATGATGCTGTGGGTTCACACCCAGGTTCATTTGGTTTACAGTACATATTTAAATTATTATATTTCATGTTTCGAACAGAGGTAGACCAAACAAGGTCGGCATTTTGGTAAATGATGGAGCAGTTGTTGAGGTTGACTTAGTTGCGGTTGACAAAGGACTCGTAGAGAGACATGAGCTGGGCCTGGAGGTCCTGGGCGTAGGGGTCCAGCTTTTCCCTCAAGTCCTCAGCGTAGGGGGCCACCATTTGTTTCACCAGATTTGCTCTCTGGGTCAGCTCAACCTGGATCTTGTCGGTCATGGGGGCCACGTTTTCCTGGAAATTCCTCAGGTGCTGGTCCACCTTCTGCTTCAGGTCATCAGTGTAGGGCCCCATCTGAGCCTCCAGATCCCTCACAGTCTGCTCCAGGCTGGTCTTCAGCTCCTCGCTCTTCTGCATCAGCGTGGTCCTCAGGGCCTCAGAATCCAGGGAGTCTGTGAAGGGGGCCAGCTCCTGTTTGAGCTGCTCCACTTTCTGCTGGATCTGGGCCTTCAAGTCCTCGGAGTAGGGCTCCAGCTTGTACCTGACGGTGTTCAGCTCCTGGGTCATTCGCTCTCTCAGCACGTCAGCCTCTGCGGTGACTTTGGTGATCATGTCCTGGGCCGCAGAGGGAAGCTGCTCCTGGATGGTGATGGCATACCTGCTGGCCATGTCGGCACTTTCTGTCAGACGGGCGCTAGAAGACAGACAAAGTACGTTTTACCATCAGAGGTTTGTGTCAAACCATACTGATGTTGAAGTCACCATGGTTCTGTGTGCCACACAACTTACTTGACTTCCTGCCCAAACTGAGACTTCCTGATCATCTTGAGCGTGTCATCAGCTGTCTGGGTGGCCTTGGCAATGTAGTCCCAGAATGCATCAGTCAGCACCTCCAGCTGTGGCTTGGGTGCATCAGCATAGAAGAGGTTGGCATGACAGCCTGTTGGATGGACACAAGAACAGCTTGAGAACAGTGCAGATTTTCAGCCATCCAGGTCATCTTGATTGAGAACTGCAGCTTTGACAACACATTATAGGAAAGACACTTAAAATTTAAAAGCAAAGAAATTGAAATTTACCAGACAGCACGGCAACGGCCAGTACCACGAACACCTTCATGACTGCGTCTTGCTAAAAAATAATTATGATATAGTTAACCTTCAAACCGCATTCAAAATGTCAGCGCATATATATTTGCCTCTTGAAGTTCGGTTTTGAAATGTAGTGTTATTCTCACCTGCTTCTGGCCTGTGTATCTCTGAGCGTTAAAGCCTGTTTGTGAGTGTGTCACACTGGTGCCTCCATGCATATATATGCTGAATCCAGATGACCGTTCGGAGTCCGGAGCTCAAAGTCCAGGAGTCCCTGCCATGTTGTCATAATGGCTCTCCTCTTCCTGTTTCTGCTGCTTCTCCCTGCGACTATCACATGACCACAAGGCTACATAAACACAATCTTTATAGTATTTTGAGGTTGCGTGGCTTTTAGGGATGTTCTAACGATAAAAACCCATCTTAGTCAAAACGAAATATCACGGTAGCTCTGCTCTGACACCTTTCTAGTCAGCATTTAGGATATAGTAATTAACTGTCCACGTAGCAGCACTAACAGCCTGCAGATAACTCTAGATAACCGTGGTGTGCTTATGCTGGTGGACTTTGGATCGGGGTCAAGCAACGTGAATGAAACAGCACCGGGCACTAAAATGTAGGTGTGGGTAAAAAAAAGGCTCAAAATAATCACTCAAAAAGTCAATTTTTTTTCACCCCGAACTCATCAGGTATAATTTATGTCAGTCAGTCGTGGAGACACTTTTGTTTGCCTCTCTTTAAAAAGTATAATATTTTGCATTTGGCTGTAAAAACAGCACTGTACTTACCTGACACATTTACATTTCAGGCCTTCATATTGGAACCCACCACAGCTTAATGGGAAGACAGAAGAGGTCTATTTAACATCACACTGTATCGTTTTTCGTCTTTCTTTCATCTTCTTTTACATTACTGTATGTCAGATACTGAAGTCTGTTACAAATTATATATTTGGTGATTTAAAGGGGGAAAAAAACAATCTCAAGAACCGGGGACTGATCATTGTTCTGGTGGTCCATTATCCAGAAACCCCAACAGTCTGAAAAGACCCACCCAGTGTCCCTCTGTTTGGGTAGTGGTTGTTTCTTGGTTAGGGTTAGATGGTGGATTAGATGGTTTGGGTCATTGTCAGAGCCAATCAGAGGCAGAGTTGGAATACTTTACAACTTTATAACACCTTTGGTCTGACCATTGTTTTTGGTAATCATTTTTCTGATATACAATCACTGACAATAAATTTGTTGTTTAGAACGGTTGTCAGAGTTTCATGATTCCTCACCAGCAGGAGCCTCCCTGGTGAGCTGCTGTGTTCAACCTTTATTGAAAGTGTGTTTAGCGCGCTGGATAGCTGTACACCTAAATGCATTGTGAAGGTAGAGGAGGAGGCAAAATATTTTAGGTCAGAGGGTCTCAATGTTAACTTGTCATGCTTTTTAGATATTTTATGTCAGCTTTAAGTCAAACAGTCGTCTTTTGAAAAACTGCTTTCACCTTCAAACCTATACAATTTATCTGTGGGAGAAGTACTTGGAAGAAGTTTGGAAAAGTTTTCAATTTGTGAGATATGAAAAGAAGCATTGATTTGCCCTTCAGCACACTCTCATTTTCAATAAAATGTTCTGGTGTCAGACTCAGAGACAAATGGAGTCACAGCTCAACCCAAACAAAAATGAAACTACTGCTCTTCAAAAGTAGTGTCAGAAAAGTGAACTATGGCATGTGTGATGTGAAACAGCAGCTACTTTGTCCTGCAACAGCTGACGATGTTTGAGTCTGCTAACCCTTGGTCTGACAGGCCCTCAGCGATAGTTGAACATTGGCATGACACAGATACTAGAACCCTGAGTTACTGTGACGTTAGCTGGAAAAGTCTAAAGCTAATAAAGACAATAAAACAGCCAAGGTATATCTAATCAAAGTCGGACATCAAAGAAATTAAGGAGGGAGGTTTTGTCTGTCTTGGCAGAAAGTTATCTGCTGCCAAGACTCAGGCTAACGGCTGAGTGATTACAGCGAAGCATGTGAGGACAAGGTGCATTTCAGGTTAAACTTATGGATTTTGTCACACTTGAGCGTTGACGAGTCACATTTAAATCTAGGTATCTATATTGATTAAAGCCATAAAATAACACAGCAACAATCATGGTTTCAAATGAAAATTGATGTCAGGCAGATGATGGATGTGCGCTGCTGTAACAGCGTGGGCTTGTGGATGTGTGCTACGTGCATTACCTGGCACAGGATGACAGTTAGGATAGCTTGGTGAGTCAAGGTGACAGCAAGGCACTAACACCTGGACTTTGGGATCATTACCGTTTGCCGTGCTATATAAGCAGCAGAACCTTCCAAGCTGAACAGAAGCCCTGCTGGACTTGCAGATACATTCGCAAAGAACCATGAAGGTCCTTGTTGTGCTCGCCCTTGCCGTTTTCAGTGGTGAGTATGATGGCAAAGTATTGTTCTTTTTTGGAGCCTGAAAATTTTTCTACTGGTGTACTCAACATAAAGAACTGCATTCCTTGCTTAGGAGCAAATGTGCACCAGTATAAATGTCTCAACTCAGGCGGTCATGGTCAGACTGATATTTAAACTGTTCTTGTGTCCGTCCAACAGGCTGTCATGCCAACCTCTTCTATGCTGATGCACCCAAGACACAGCTGGAAGTGATGACTGATGCGTTCTGGGACTATGTAGCCAAGGCCACCCAGACAGCTGATGACACCCTCGAGATGATCAGGAAGTCTCAGTTTGGAAAGGAAGTCAAGTAAGTCCGACAAGACCATTGTGACCATTGCTGACATGCTGATGAAAAAAAACCCAAAAAAACTGGTAAATGCATTTCCTCCCAACCAGAATATGAACAAAACTTTATGTTCACTCTCTCTGCAGCGCCCGTCTGACAGAAAGTGCCGACATGGCCAGCAGGTATGCCATCACCATCCAGGAGCAGCTTCCCCCTGTGGCCCAGGACATGATCACCAAAGTCACCACAGAGGCTGACGTGCTGAGAGAGCGAATGACCCAGGAGCTGAACACCATCAGGGACATGCTGGAGCCCTACTCCGAGGACTTGAAGGCCCAGATCCAGCAGAAAGTGGAGCAGCTCAAACAGGAGCTGGCCCCCTTCACAGACTCCCTGGACTCTGAGACCCTGAGGACCACGCTGATGCAGAAGAGCGAGGAGCTGAAGACCAGCCTGGAGCAGACTGTGAGGGATCTGGAGGCTCAGATGGGGCCCTACACTGATGACCTGAAGCAGAAGGTGGACCAGCACCTGAGGAATTTCCAGGAAAACGTGGCCCCCATGGCCGACAAGATCCAGGTTGAGCTGACCCAGAGAGCCCAGCAGGTGAGAGATCTGGCCACCCCCTACGTTCATGATCTGAGGGAAAAGCTGGATCCGTACTCCCAGGACCTCCAGTCTCGTCTCACCGCCCTCTACGAGTCCTTTGTCAGGGCCAACTAAACCAACCTCCACCTCACGTTAAACAGAAAGAAACTGCAACCAAAGGAACTAATGATCCGATCCCAAGAACACATCCATGTTAACAATATGACAGCACAAGCTCTTTAGATATATTTAATATATTGAAAATAGATCAATAATAGAGTGTTGGTCTGTGACCTCACACTGTGTTCTCTTCCTATATTATGGAAATAAAATAAAAGCGAAACAAACCCGTGAATCTGTTATTTTATTTACAATGTCCTGGTGATTTTCAATGAGTGCTTTTAAGGTTTGAAGATGCAAAATGTTTTTGTTGCAACACAGGAAAGTGACGGCAGTATATGCTTCAAGATTAAATGACAAATAACTAAATGCCATTTCAAAATCGGCAACATCATTACCTAAATGTGCTCATGGAACCGAGAAACTGTGTGTCTAACATGGAGTTATTAGTTTGATCATTTAAATCATTTAAACACTTTATGACAATTCAACATGAAAACTTGATTAGACGCAACAAAAAAGTTAAAGAATTAGTGCCACCTGGTGAACACATAGTGTCACTTCACTGTATATATTCATGTACAGATGTGGGCAACATCGTCACCATGTTTAATGCGGGGATTTCAACCCTGACGGTTATAAGAAAACAACATTATCTATATCAACTCTGCACAAAAATCAGTGGGAAATAAAGCCTCTCTTGTTTGTTCAGTATCTAGTTGCAAAATCTCGCCCCCCCTGGCCACGCCCCTGTACGGTTTTCAGTTGTGGGTCTTAATCGGGGCATGTTCAGGTTTGCCTCTGCAGGTCTGGAAGCACATAAACACATCTTCCTTCCACCTTGTTTTTTAGTTTTCCTTTTGTGCCTCCATCCCCGCTGCCAGGTTGCTCCCACGCTGCCTTACCCACTGGCAAACAACATTCCTCTGTTCTGCCCCCAGCTGCCTCAGACTGTGCTCACCATTAACCCTCCAAGCACACACACAGCTCCGATATCGAGATAAGAACATTCTCAATGCGATCATCTGAGGCAGCAAAAAAAAAAGTGCATATGCGTAGTTCCTGAAGTGTCAAGCTGATTTCACATAATACTTAAGCGTTGCACAATCAGACAGGAGGTCATGGAAGGAAAAGAGACAAATGGAAACCCACGATGAGACATTATGAAATCCATGTGTTTACTGTAAATCACTTAGAATTACTTGTGAAGGCAAGACAGCTGAAAAAAGTGGCGACTAAAGCATGGTGCACTGAAGAAGAGTTGGGCAGTGTGTTTTAATTCTGATGGGCTTGCATTGAAGTTCACACTTGTCTGCACTTTGCAGTTCATGCATCCTCAAAGTAAGAAATGGATGACTGGGTTTAGGACAAAAAAGCCTACTGTTAATTCTTTCTCATTCTGATACATTTAGCGATCTCTAGAAGATGAAATGTATGATTGTTGGAGCAGATGAGCAAGATTGTTCCAGATTCTTGACTTTTAAAAAGCTTTTACGTGTTTTTGATGAGTTACCTAACTGAGGCTGATGTCATCATCCACCCCTGCATGAATCAGTCAAGTTTTATCTCGTTATTTCAGTTGTCAGAAAACATATAAAAAGAAATAAATGTGAGGAATAATCATGTGGTTTCTTAGCTTTCTCAGTCAGAGACTTAAATATCTCTCTCCTGTCTGCATTTTAAATGTGAACCCTCTGTCCAAAGGTAAAACCAGCGCTCTATATGATAAGTTATTGCTGCATTGCATCTGTACAATGAAAAAGAAGTGTGGGAGGTTATGCTTGGGACTATTTCATTAGTAAGCTTCAGAGGAGCCAGGCTAGCCGTTTGGCCCTGCTCAGTCTTTGTGCTGAGCTAAGCTAACTGATTCCTGACTCTAGCTTCATTTTAACACACACACACTCAGCAAGAAAGTGGGTAGGTGTGTTTCCTCGTGTCAAGCTGCCCCTTTAATTACATGCAATTTCCACTGATTTCAAATAATGCTCTGCCTCATAAAGGGTCTGTGAATGTGAAACTCACCCTGAGCAATCTGACTCAAGGTTATTTTTGTTGATAGACATTCATTAGCTGCTGAGCACATCAAACTTGTGACACCTTCATTACTGTGCTATAAACTCAGCAGCCCTACTCAGACATTTGGCTCTGTATGCACACATCCCCATCAGCTGATGCCACTCTGACTCAGAAGCAGATAATAGGGGATATGCTGCAGGAAAAACACTCAAATCTGAACTTGAACATCCAGTTCAACAACTTTTTACCCACAGACCTTAACTATAATAACCTCGCTGACTCGTCCAAACAGACTAACATCTGTTTGGAGGAGTGAGATCATCCAGTCTTAACCAATAAACCAAACTTTTTCAGAGCAGCCTCCACAGAACAACATCACCAGGCCGGGGTTACTGTCGTTCACACCATCCAAAGATGCCCTCTTACACAGCCTTGCCTGATAGACGTTAGACTTGTCCTTTGTTGTTGAGGAGCAAAAGGGGAAGCAGCTGTGGATAGAAGACTGTGTCAGATATTTTAATGTATTACCTCATGGTTCTTCTTGGTACTCTCTGTTTCACTTCCCCCGTCTGTCCCTTCATCCCGGTGGTTTGGCAAAGGAAGACACAGCATTGTGGACTCGCGTGTTCTGACCTGTGACATTTGTTGCTACATGCCTGGAGATAGGTCACTGTGGTCCATCACTTCTGCACATTGCAAACACAGAATATCTTGTTCACATCTGTAAGCTCCAGACTGGAAATGCATGGCAGCAGCGAGTGCAGGAGAATGTTTCACACAAGGGATTAAATGTGTTTCTAAAACAAGATGGAAAAAGGAAACTCTTATGAATGTGTGAAAAAATAAGTCTTTGTGTCACAATGACCTATTCTGGGTGATGAGATTAAACTACTGACCTTTGTTTGTGTGTTTGAACTAGACTTGTTATCTAGCTGAACACACGGCATTGTCCTGTGTTGGACGCACCTCGTGCAGTGACATACACTACAGTTGTGGAATATTGAGGTCAAAGGTCTTTTGAGTGACACCTAGACCTGACGTCCTGAGTTATCTGTGTCTTGTCATTGTTGATTGGTTACCATTTAAACTGAGAAGACTTTTCTTTCAGCACAAAACAGATGGATGGACAGCTGACCCGTTTGGGTTATCGCACCAATGTTATCATGTTCTCACACTAATTGCCGACCAACCCATTCAAACTTTGTTCCTGTGTAAAGTCGGGGTTTCTGTGAAAACTGACAAAACAGAGAAATCTGCTGGATTGACAACAAAGAGGCCAAGTCCTAAAGGGCAAAGGTCGTTACACATGGACAGTAGTGTATTCACAGTTGAACTTGATATAAAAAGACATGGCAGCTATCATAGTTTCATTTGTTCTATTTGAAATTCACCAGTTTCCAGTTATTTTACCACATAAAATCACAAAACATAACTGGTAAAGTATGATTAAGGAGCTCTACACTGTTTCTTCCACTAGAGGCCAAGGCTTGTGTGAGGCTGGTAAAGAAATCAAACACATTTATAGAGGTGATTGAATTTGACAGCAGCCAACAGTGAGCAATAAAACACCAACCAAGGTCTTTGCTGCTCCCATTTTAATCTTTCTTTACAACATGATACCTGTAAACGTATTAAAGATAACACTGCACCAGGTTCACTCTGAAAAATCCTGACATGCTCCTATAAATAAGACAAGGTCACACATGTCCAGGCTTTGTAACCAGCAGTTTTTAGTCAGTATTTTGGGCTGCATTCAGTTTGGGGATTTGTCATTGTTTATTGTTCAGTGGAGGAGCTTTTCCTGGCAAAGAAGACGAGGGAAAGTATGCCTTTGGGTTCATGACAGTTTTGTTCTTCCACTAAACAAATATTTCTTACTCAATAAGATAGGGTAAACACTTTTTGCATCCAACATTCCCTGTCCTGTTCCTGAATTTCAGAATCCTGGAAATTTCTCAGAAATAACGATCCCCTGCGAAAACCCTCTGCACTTCTCACTTTTTCCTATTTTACAGATAATAAACTAGCATGTTCTCCATTTTGTATTACCTGTAATCCTTCTTTTGTACAGTGCTTTACCTGAATGCCCCCAAGCCCAAACATGCCCATCTTGTCGTGTTGACACTTTACTTGTACTTCAGGCACTTACTGGTGATTTATAGCTCCACCTCATGCAGCAGTACAGTACAGAATAAATGCAATCGGGTGCACATTATGTGCATACAGAGAAGTCACACATGTTGCATTCCCCATTTGAAATATGTGAGTGTGGTTGTCATGCAAAGATGCCATATGTGTTTGGGGTTGTGTGTGTGGGTGTTGGGGGGTGATTGCAGACCATTTAGATTGGAATGCATGTGTGAAAGGCTCATTTGCATTCCGGCACCATCAGGATTTAGTTCAGACCAGACCACTTGATGATAATGATGGGAGAAAAACCTGCAAAGCTGTGGTCATTAATACCGAGCCAGCAGTAATCAGGGGTGGAAGAACACAATAAGCATATAAACTGGAAAAAAAAAAAAAAGGCAGCAATATTATCACAAAAGTAAAAGTAAAAAACAGTATAATCACCGAAATATACTATCTATCTACACGGCTGATATGTTGCTTTAATAATGCCAGAATACTTTATATACTGCTGTTTTATATCCTAAATCATGCTGCCATGCTTACATGTTCATGCAAAATCTGTAAAAAGTGCAATGTTTTTCACTGAGATGTGAGATTAAGTGGTGGTGGAATGTTACAGTACAAGTACATTTACTCAAGTACCGTACATCTAAAGTGCTGGTTGACTTTGGTGTTTCATGTTTATTCTACTTTGGATGCCTGCACCAAATTTCAGAGAGAAATAGTGTGCTTTATACTCCATTACCTTTATTTATCAGCCTGCTTGTTACTTTACAGATTTAATACAAAAAACCTGCGATGATCTTATAAAACATGGTACAGTATTATAATCTAAGATAGACCTGCCGTACAGTATTAAAAATAGTTATTATGAGCTGGATCTGCACCAGCTTTTAATGGAGTATTTTACATATTAGAGACGCTACTTTTAATTGAGCATATGATCTGATTTGCTATTTCTACCCCTAAGTATAAGAATAAAGTCAAGTAGATGGCTTCAAACACTTCTTCTGATTGAAAATGCAGAAACGCATGAGAGGTTCACTGTCCTTGAAGAAAAATAAGAAAACGGAGAAATCTTTCTCTTGACGTTGAACGTGGATACTTTCACCCCGTTATTCTCGTGACAGGCGGATTGCTCAACCAACGGCGCAGACCTGTGAGAACTTCGGACGCGGTGTTGGTGGCACGTTGCGTGGAGTGAAAACAGGAATCTGTGCAGACAACAATCATCATCACCACGTGAACGCGTGCGCGCGCGAGCGATCGCTCACCCCACCCCCGAGCCTCCCGGGACTGTATAAAAGGCGTCAGTCAGCGTCCAGGGAGCACGGACGAAGCTCAACCGCTCAGGTGAGTGAAGGGTCGCGCAGCGCCCACAGACCCTGTGTCTTCTTATTTAATAGCAGCTTCTAGAAACCACTCTCTGTTTAGCTGCATTCAATGTACTTTTTAGTTTTTATTGCTCTGATATCTGAACTTATCTCTATGTGTTTCTCAGTTAAAAATGTTTTTTTCTTTGTTTTTTCCATTCCTAGGTTAAAGCATAGTTTTATTTCTTACCTTTAATTCTGCTGCATCATATTGTTGATTGCTCACCTCTCCCCCTTTAATCCACAGGTGTATCTGACAATCATGAAGGCTGTAGCTCTGATTCTTGCTCTGGCAGTCATCACTGGTAAGTGTGCTGTTGGTCTAGGATTCACTGTCATCCTTTTTTATTGGACTTGATGCTTGTATATTTATCCAAACTATCCACATGTGCCCATTACAGGCTGCAATGCCCGTGCTGTGCGCCAGGCCGATGCCTCCCCAATCCGCTGGGAGGACACAGTGGATCGTTTCTGGCAGTCCATCTCTGATCTGACCCAAAAGGCTGATGGAGTTTTGGAGGACCTGAAGGCCTCTCAGCTCAGCAGGGAGCTTGAGTTAGTGATCTTCTGCTTTTCTTTCAAAGTTCATGCATTTCTCTGATTTCCAAACCATCTCTTTGGCCTCTCACCCTTCCGTTATTCTTACAATCCCGATATCTTCTGCTTACAGCACTCTGATCACCGACACCATGGCAGAACTGTCAACATACAGAGATGACATCCAGACCAAGCTTGGCCCTTACACCGATGCTGGCCAGCTGACCCAGGAGCTGCAGCTGCTGTTCCAGAGGCTCCAGAAGGACATGGTGGATGCCAAGGATCGCAGCACTGACTATCTGACTGAGCTCAAGAGCATGATGGAGCAGAACAGTGATGACGTCCGCGCCCGCATCAACACCTACACTCGCAAGCTGAAGAAGCGCCTGAACACAGACACTGAGGAGATTCGCAAGTAAGTGAGGAGGAAGCTTTCACATGGTTTCACATCTTTGTTAATATGAAACCTAAATGTATCCTTCTTCTTCACCCCCAGCACTGTGTCCACCTACCTGGGTGAGTTCCAGTCCCGCAGCTCCCAGAACCTGGAGACCGCGAAGGAGCACCTTGTGCCCTACGTCCAGCAGGCTAGTGACACCGCCACCAAGAAGCTGAGCGACATCTCCTCCCAGCTGAGAGTCCAGGCTGAGGGCTTGGGAAAGCAGCTGGAGACCCAGGCTGAAGGCATCAGGACCCAGCTGGAGGCCACCGCCCAGGACCTGCGCACCTCCCTGGAAGGCAAGATTGACGAGCTGACCGTGCTGCTGGCCCCCATAGCCACCCAGATCCGTGAGAAGTTTGAGGGCATCGTGGACCAGGTCAAGGACACCACCACTTCCTAAAGAGAGAGACTCTGAGGGTCTTTCAAGGGTTTTAGATGGTTGGTGGTCCACTGTTTGTAGCAGGAGGGATGTGTAAACCACTGATTTCTTTATAGCCTGAAAAAGAGGGGAAAGAGGGGAGTTGAGAGTTACAGATCTTCATTTGGGTGCTCCACTGTTCAGGAAAAGGGTGTTGATGAGATAAGGAGGGGGGATGAGGTGTGTGTGACAGAACAGTCAGCAGATGGACGTCTGTTTGGGTTCTTTCCTCTGCACAGTCACCCTTTCTTCTCTTATCAACTCCCTTCACTGAACACAAGCACCCCAGCTGATACCAGCCTTTAATACACCAGGAGACAATTATTTGTAATATGCTTTGCTTTTCTACTTTGAATTAACTGTTCTTGCTGCCTATCCCCCAAGTTCCTACATTTTGTTTGGTTGTAAATATAACTCAATAGGTGGGGACTCCAGAACGTATAATCCCTAAATGCACCAAACACAAGTGTCTTTCAATAAATGCACTGAATTTTTCTAGAAGTGATACTGGACCAGTGCCCTTCTGTGTTGTCCTCATTTCTTGTTCACAGAGAAGTGGAATGTGAATTAACTCGATGCAGTTGTGACGATCAGTTTGTTGGTTCTTCAGTCTGACCCTGTGTTCCACATGTTGTATGCCCACCATGCTGCTCACTGTACGTGCACTGTCTGTCGCTGCAGTGTGCTGGAAAGTGCTGAGTGAATAAAGAACCTAGAACCTAACATGTTCTGCCTCCATTGTTTGTGTCTGATCAAACATTAAACAGTGATCTATTATTTAAGATGGGCTTAAATTTCACTAACAAGAAGAGACTTGGCAAAGCTGTTGGTAATCCTCAATTGTAGATGCACTTTCTACAGACATCTGAATATAATGGTGAATCTCTAGAAGAATGAGTGCCTTAAAGCTTTCACCAAATGTAGGTTATTATGTAGATTAACAACCTGAGCAGCTTCTAATAAACCCCCTAGTGCTTCAGTGCAGAAAAGGCACCCATCATACTGTAGCAGCTGTTGCACAAGGCTATGAGGGCCACTTATATAAGGGAATTTATCTGAAACTATGGCCCATTGGAGCACTTTTTCAACCACTGACACATGAACACAGGGGCCCACCTCTCCTTCTTTGAGGAATGGTGTCTTAAATCTAGTGTTACTGCAGAGGTAATTAATCTTAGTTATTCTTTGCTCTCTCTCTGCACCTTCTCACAACCCTTCCTTGGCCTACTGTTTTTCTAGTCTCGACTTGTCAAGATCTGTTCCCAGATTCCTTTCTCTTGATCCCAGCAGGCATTTGGGAACATGCTGTGCCCCTGATTGAATTCTCTTTTTTGGTGACGCCACCATTTCTACCTTTATCTTGGCTTAGCTCGTATTAAAAGGCATGCATCAGTGGGTCTGTATACACATATTTACTCGGACGTGCCGATAAGAGACATTCATCCATGCACAGATACTGTTTGTTGGAAGTGTGCCCGCATGTATACATAAAGCACGTGTATCCTGGTGGCCTGGTGGTTAAGATGCATATCACCAAACTGCAGTGTTTATCCTTGTCAGGGAACCACTTGTTGCATTGCAGACTATTGTCTCTTTTACTGGGTTTCTTGTCTGTCTCTTCACAATTTGCAATTAAATACATGCAAAAATGTCTAAAAAAATCATAACTTTCAGTATGTGTCTTTTTAAATGTACTTATTGCCTGATATGTCTTAGAAGCATTAGGAAACCCATCTGCTGTAAGCAGAAACCACATTATCCTATAGGGGATTCAGTTACACATGCAAAGTTGTTTAATTTTGAGCTTGCTACACATCTGGACCTGCCTAAGGGTGAAAAGATGGTCATAACTGTCCTAAACTCAGATCAGTCCCTCCTCCGATGAAAAATAAAAAAAGTTTAAATTGTTATGCTTATTAAACTCAGCAGGATTTTCCCTTTGAAGTGCAGAGCAGAGGCCAGTAGAGGACACCATTTGTCCCTTGTTCATCTCCTCTCCTCTCGTCTGACCCCTCCACTTGAATCCATGCTGCACCAAGATGCAGCTGTGTTTTCTTTTTTGGAAGATAAAGTAAACTTCACTGGGCTCATAAAGGAACACAAACTCTGTGAGAACAGAACATGCATTTTCTGAGATTAATTTTAGTCAGGGAGGTGATAGTTGCTCAAGAATCCCATGCAAGTGTGTGTAATTAAGATAAAAAAGGTCACATGAACAGACAATTTATTAGGATTGATCCTTCCAATACGCCTTAATAGAGATTTTGAATTGGGGGGTCTGAGATGTGTATCACGTAACCATAACATCCATGGTTTGAATCTACTGCTTGTTTTCAGAAATGAAGCCAAAATAAATGTTGGTTTTGAACTGCAAATATGTAGAGTAATATATAGATATTTGCACTTGGATATGTCTCTGAAAGTCTGTTATTCATCCATTTGTTCATTGTGCTACAACAAAACATGTTTACTCTTTCTATCTGTGTTAAAGGGCATTGCATGCAAAATGAAAGAGTGACTAACACTATGACTCGAGGTGTTTGTCGCCTATGACATCACTCCTTTCTGGAACCGGTGTTTACGTAAAAACCCTCCCTTGAACAGGCAAGTGAAACTCCTACATTAAATTGTTCATTGTTATTAGGATCAGTCACGGACGGTAAAAACAGGAAAACCACAAGCATCCTGCCAATTCAGCACTTCTGCTCCGTCTGCTCCGATAGAGTGTCTGCACTCTGAGCACTGCCCAGCAACAACAGAAAAAGCCCCAGCAAAGTAGCAGGTGCTAGCTAGCCTATGACTGCTAGTTACCCCTCCAAAAACACCCCTGCAGAGATTTTACCTCCTAATACAACCCCCTCTCCTCTCTGCATCCCTTCCCTCCCCTTCAGACCTGGCACACAACATCAGTCCCCACAGGAGGCCTCGGCCAAATACAAAAACAGCTTTTTTGTAAGCTTGTTATTGCAAATTGGGAGCACGCAAGGCATGCACTTTCACGCCCTATGCCTCCTGCAATTATTCAAGAGGAGCTTATAGGCACGCAAGCACAGGCTCATACATAAACCCACTGGCCACTTCATGACAAAAGAGATGGAGATTGAGTCTTTCAGAGGTAATGTGTGAGTGTTGAGGCATGTGAAGGCTCATTTAATTCAATGGTAGGCTATTCATCGCAGTGATAGCACCTTATAGACTTCAGCAACAAACGGGCATTTGGCCCCTTGCACAGACTTCCTGGTGTGAAAACAGATATGTTAAGCAGTGATGAAGGCATCACACAGTCAGACGCAGACTTCCTGGCTCTAACTCAGGTCACAGTTGTAATGAGGGGTTACTGCAGTTCAAACGACTGTACTGTTTTTCTGTTGCATGCTAACTTACACGATGGGCCACATAAGGCTTTGTCTGTCTCACTTCCCTTTTAAGAAAGAGAAGGTCTGGATAACAGAGACATCAAATGAGGCAATGAAATGGAAAAATACACCAAAAGTCAGGACACTGCAGAAAAGCGGTCTGCTTGAGAACGCGAGCTGTGAACCCAGGTGAAAAAATAGCACACTAAAATTATGCATTTTTGTCCCCTTCAAGTATACTTAGGTACACTTACTTGAGTAATATTTGAGTAAACTTGAAGTGTAAATACTTGATGAAAAGTTTACTGAAGTCCACTAGTGAAAATCATGATTCATGAACACTCAAAACGCACTTGCAGTACAGTTGTATTATATTACCAATGTGTTGGGAAAATACTGAAATATACTTAAAATGAAGTGAAATTAAAGTAGACTTTAATTAAGCATGCCAACAGTGTATTATCAAGGACATAAAAATAAATATACTTTTCAAAAGTAAACTTTATTTCTATTAAAGATATTTGTTGTTATTTTTAAAAAATACACTTAAGTACAATTTATAAGATACTTACAGTGAGGTACACTTTTTATTTAAGTACTTTGAAATACCACTTCAAGTATTGCAGAATTAGTATACTCATTTTTCATACATTTAAGTAGAACCTAATGACAAAGCACACCTTCTAAAACTATACGTCAAACATAATTTAAGTACAAAAAAGTAAAAATTGTGCTTGTAATGATGTTTCTATATTTACATTATATTTCTAATGTACTAAAGTATCTGAACTTTTTGACCTGGGAAACTACACATGGCAACATTAAGAACGTAACATTTGATCAGCAGCGGTGGTCAAAAGAAAAAGCAATGAATCCACATTAATACACATTATTGTAAAAAAAATGGAACTAAGAGATAATGGTGGAAAGTATATGTACATTTATTCAAGTACTGTACTGTAAGTTTGAGGTACTTGTATTTTACTTAAGTATTTTAAGTTATTACAGCTTTATCTATTATTATAATAAAATTATTATTATCATTATTATATGAGTTCTTTTTACTCCTTTACATTTATTTTCCAGCCATATTTGCAGGTTATTCTTCTAATTACTATTTCCATATAAAAATATGATCACCTTCATGCATTGTAATATCTTTATGTACCCGCAGTATATAAAGCAGTTGAAATTAGCTCAACCTTGAATAAATCTAATATTTCAGTATTGCTTTCATGATTATCAATATTAAGAAATGATTATTTAACACTGACTCCGGCCACTTTCACTTTTGATACTTGAAGTTAAATTTTGAAACATATGAATTTTATCTGCTACTTTAACACAAGTAAAGATCTAAGCAGAGGATCTGAATATTTGATACGACACTGCAAAGGTATGAAACATGCAGTCGATTAAAATGCTTCCATTGACAAGCAACAAGTAGGATCATCAACCCGTAACAGTCACATCTGGTCCAGCAGCAGTTCTCTTACATGATACTGAAATCCTGATAAAAAAATAACAGATAAATATTAGAGTCTGTGTCTGGCCAAGACTTCGGGTTCAAAGGAGCTTCCTGAGTAACAGTAATAATGCAATCAGTGCTGAACTCTGCTCCTTCTATCACATCTCACCTCGACTGATGACACAGTTACTGCTGTGGGATAAACTCTGACTGTCATATTATTATATAATGTATCATTGGATTATTATTGCTGCTGCAGTGTGGAGCTCATATTTAACTGTTTTGTACTGAACTGCAACTAACGATTCTTGTCGTTGCAGGTTCACCTGCTGATTATTTTCTTGATTAATTTTTGATTGTAAAAATTCAATAGCTAAAAAAAAAAATGCACATTAAAATAAATAAATGAGTTAATTGACAATTCATTTCAGCTGTATTTGTATTTGTTCTGTTGGGTAGTTTAATGTCTAACAAAGCGTCACATTATAAAAGCACTTTGTTTGTATGTTTTATGTCCAGAAACCATAATGTGTGAAATAACTAATGCTGTCAGAAAAACGTAGAGAAGAAAAAAGTACATTATTTCTCTTGGAAATGTAGTGGAGTAGAAGTACAAATTTAAGTACAAGTACCTCAGATTTGCACCTCAGCAGTACTTGGATAAATGTACTTAGTTACATTCGACGACTGACTCCTCTCCATTCTCACCCTGCTCTTTGTAAGTGTGTTGGATACTGTAGACTGAGGGGAGGATGAGCATTTATCTAGAATTTACAAAGGAACTGCTTTAGATTTAAAGCTCCATCTGACTGGAACAACCTGTCCAGTTCACTTATATGACCTCGTTCATCTCTTTAAGGCAGGTCTCATACATTTCTTTTATGTTTTGTTCAGCTGAATCTGCGAGGGTGGGAGTGACTGGGCCTTGTGCAGCTTTCCTCTGTGGATGCGTGTTGTTTTTCTTTGCTTTACGCACCAGGCTTTATGTGTATGTGTTAAGGATCCTCTTTAAAACGCCACGGCTCATCTCAAGAAAGGAGTGTGTCCTTCTAATAATGATAATGCAATCAGGCACGAAGCTTATTTCTCCACAATCAGCATATTTTAATGCAATCACATCGAAGCTGGTCAATAAATGGGGGCAGTGACACCGCAAGGTCACCACGTGTACATGTTGACTTAAGTCTGCTGTTGTGCGTCACCCTGCTGGAACCGAGCTGCCTTATAAAGAGGAACACACACCAGCGCTCAACACACTCGATTTTATTTTTCTCCTCTCAGACTGAAAACAGGTATGTTTTGCATTTTCATTTGCATCAGTCCTAAAACTGAAAAATCTCTTAACTATGGGCCACTGACGCTGAAACTTAAAACTTAGGGCGTCACGTATTTATCCAAAAGTGTTGCTCTAACCTGAGGTGACCTAATTTTTAACATTGATCTCGTGTTTAAAGTAGCAGACGTGATTTAAAAGACAAGAAAAGAAAAATTGAGGAAGTTCCACCGCAGTTCGAAGCTTTTTAGCTGTGAAACTGTCGCGAACGGAGGGGCGTGGAGGGAGCTGTCCAGCCGCTGTGGTGCTGACGCACGGGGGCGCTGTTTTTAAACGCAAATAACCTGCGAGCCGTCTCTGTCCTTCCTCCTCAGAGAGTCACAGCCAAGATGAGACTGTTGCTTGCGGTTGCCGTGCTGGTGCTGGCTTTTGTCGCATACACAGGTGAGTCTTAACGCACTCCCTGCAGCCTCCCTGCTGCGCCTTCTTCCGCGCTGTGTAACCTTCCGCGTCTCTCGCTCTCACCTGCAGAGGCTCAGGAGGACACCGTTGAGGGGACGATCACCAGGTTTGGCCAGCATGTGACTGAGATTGGCTCGAACCTGTTGGAGAGGGGCAAGGATGCCATTGAACGGGCCCAAAACAGCGATATTGCAGTCGCTTCAAAGTAGGCACACACACGTAAAACAATAAGTCGGCCGGCAGTCATAGATATTTGACTGTATGTGACACACACGGTTTTTGTGCTCTCCTGTTCAGGAAGTTGTTCCAGGACGGCTGGGGAAAGCTGAAGGACACGTTGGCGGACCTCATCCAGTAGACAAGTGGACAGGTTTCTGTCTCCAGCCTTCAGCCTGCCCTCCGCCCCCCCATCTGACCTCCTCCCCTCTCCCCTGTTAGAGTACTGATATGACACATGGCACACTGCTCTGCTCACCAGGCAAACTGGTTTCACTGCCTCTTTGTAAAGAGATGTGTTTTTAAAAAATATGTATAATTTGAGTGTACTCTGTGCGTTCAAGACATGAAAAAATAAAAAATGTTTTTATAGAAATCCTGTGTTAGCATCAGTATTTCTTGGCGTAAAGAAGCTCTCACTGTACTAAATGAAAGAGTCTGTCATCGATGTTTGATGTCAATAAATGAGCTGGTCGATGACAGTATGGCCTCCATACATAAATCACTGCCATTCATTTCCTTTCTCACTGTTTCTAAATCATTACTGAGTTCTAAAATCCTGATAACATTTATAACAAGGGAAACAATGATGGGTTAAGATGTTTTTAGTGTCACATTTATTTATTTATTTTTGACAAATATATACATTTTTCTGAAAAGTCCAAAGGAATTTTAATGGAAGAAAGTGGGATGAACTCAGCCCATTGACAGATTTATTTGTTTTAACAAAATCTAATTTAAATGAGAGATAAAGTCGCACCATTTTTTTTTTTAATTAACAAATCAGTACTGACAAGATACTAATCAACTAATCAGAATTAGGCTCATTGTTAAGCAGCTTTTCACATTCACAGGATTTGCTTTGGTATGTCAGTGCATAATGGTCAAGGCAAACATCGTAAGAAAAGAAAAAGAAAAGTAAATATAAAATAGAAATGTCAAAGAGTAAATATGTGAAATATATCTGTATTAAAAGGAAAGTGGAGAGTTTTAAATGATTAGTGGGTAAAAATCAGATCTGAGGTCAGTATGACAGCTGCTGGAGTGAGAGCAGATTAAAAGAGGTCTTTACTTTCCAGACTGGCCTTTCATCGCTTGAACTCCTCGTGTAATCAGAGGACCATCAGTGTCTATGCTGTCTTCATTTGCTGTGGCTGAAGTTCTGTTGATGTATTTCTTTTAACATTTAATTTAAAAAAAAAAAAAAAAAAAAAAACACGCAAATTTATGACTTCCTGAACGTGAAAACACACGTTTGCCTTCATCAGTTTGTTCAACAACCAACCACTGACTGACCACAATGTGATCTGATTTTAAGTACTTTGGCCAATTATTTAGTCTCTATTTGGGTCAGTATCACTGAATGGGCAGTAAAGCTGATCACTTCATAGGCAGTAGTTTATTTGTGTTAATAGCTGGTACCAAAGGGCAAGTGCCAGCATGGCTGATTTTCTGGCATTTCACAACCTCTGGGCTAAAGTCACTGTTTATGCTGGGTTAATAATCCACCAGTCGTCCCAGTTCATTGAGATCTGTTTCTGTGAAGAGAACAGAGAGACAGAGCTGGTGCACAGAGGTCACAGAAGGCAATTCTGAAGCTAATCACTTTCACTTCGATCAGTTTGAGACGTCAAGTAAACGGCCACTTCTTCATCTGTTGTTATTCTGGGCACATTGTCAGCAAGTTCATGAATTTGACAATGCACCGTACAAGTTTCTGCTGTCGGATTTTGAAGGAAAATCTGCTTTCTGATGTGGATAAACTAAAAGCCACTTGACAAAGATTTAAAGTGTTATCTTGTTTGAAGCCGCTCACAGCTAAAAGCCATCTCAAAGCTCTTAAAGTAAGGGGCACAATCATTTCAAGATTCATACGGTGTGCAGGACAAACACACTGTAGTTTAACCTTTAACACAGTTATATTCTAAGAGTTAAGTTCTGAGAGTAAGAGTATTAATAATAACATGATGATGAATGGCTTTAAAACAAGTGTCAAACTGTTTGTGCTTTGATTTGTATTAATCAAATGTATATATATTTTACAATAAGTCTAACTTTTCTGATGCATGTGGGAGGCTGCAGTCATGTCAGACACACAAACACACACCCACGCGCACGCGCACGTACACTCACACACATGTGCCTGCCCACACACCCACCCACCCACACACGCCCACCCACACACACACACACACACACACACACACACACACACACACACACACACACACACACACACACACACATCTTTAACTCTGTAGCACAGTACAGATGTTTAAAACCCAACACACGAATTAAAAACAAGGACAAATCTTGATCCCATCTGTTTGGACAGCTGTGAGATCAGGTTTGTGAGTGAAACGTCGTTATGAACTCTAATTTCAACATTAGCGTTGACTCGTTCCCATTCAGAACATGCTGCAAGTGCAGAGCCGAAGTACTGAGAAGATTAAATTGATTTTGTGGTGGACTCTGCCCACAGAAATGCTTTGCTTGGCTGAAAATGTTTATCTATCTCTCTCCCGCCTCCAGTCTTCACTAAAACCCATATCTCTGCTGCCAGAACAGACACTGACTAGCCTGTATACATATCAGCCCCCACCAAACGGGCTGAGATATCTGATCCAAAGGGCGATCGGACTGTTCCTGAACTCAGCTAATGTTGATCTTGAAAAGATATCAAGAGTTCAGGATCTGCAGATCCAATTTGGATAGCAGCAGTAACAATGTCACCCTGCTAACATTTACAGGGGAGAGAAAAACAAATCACCAGTCAATCACCAGTATCTGAGATCAAAACCAGTAGCTCTTCATGTGACTGAGGATCACATTTCTCATCGAGGCAGCAGGAGTTTGCTCTTGAAGTTTTGTGTCTTTCACATCTTCTAAAAGTTTAATCCCAACCTGAACCTGAGCTCTTTAAGTGCCTGCTCATACATTTATCTCTGCATCATCGTGTCTATGTATCAGGGTTTTCTCTGAAAATGTCCAAACAGGACAGAAAGTACACACATAGACCTGTTGCTTTGCTCTCTCACATTTTTGTCAACAAGACGACCAAAAAAAAAACCAGAACACAACACGATGAAAGATCATTCGATCTAGACCAATGTGCACGCTGTTGCGGTCACCTAATACAAATAAAATGGCTCGATAACACTTGTTTCATTCAACTTGTGTTGACCAGAGCCAGAGGAAAAGGTAAAAATACCCGTTGTTACTCCTTTGCATGTGTTGTGATGTTAATGAACCCGTGGTCACATTTTGCTTCGAAACCAGTGATTTTATTTGAGTGATTTTGCTGTTCAGAGGGCACAAGGTGGAAACACAACGATGCTCTGTAACATAATGTTATGAGAACATGGTGGGTGGCAGCTGTGGCATCGAACTGGAAGTGCAAATAGATTACAATGGCGGTTTTTAGCTCTCTAAAAATAATCGTATGACAAAATAAATCACTGATGGTTGTGTTTCTCTCCTCTTTGGTCGTGGCAGATGCATATGAAAGAGCTCGTTTTCGCTCTCATCCTGCTATTGCAAGGTATGGCTTTAAAAAGAATCACTGTGCAACTTCAGTCTCAGTTCCTTCATGTCTGAGCTTGTTTCCACTTCTGCCTTTGCTCTTGTTGTCTGACAAACATCCTCCTCTGCAGCATGTGGACCACTTTTGGCCCAGACACCGGAACCGGTACAACCCGAGGCCCCAGGGATACTGCAGAGGCTGAGAGAGAGAGCCAGGTATCTCCACCAGCGCTGAGCTTGTCCTCTGCTTGCAGCTCATTAATGCAAGCAAGTTCGACTCGTTTGTAAATGATTGCCAGTTATCAGAATTGTTAAAATATTTTGTTTGTGTGTACCTTGGTGCTCATTTGTGTACTTTTGCATCTCACAGGGAAGCCAAAGCTAAAGTCCAGAATATGGGGGCAGCAGCGCTGGGCTTTGCTGGAGCTTACTATGAAGACCACATCCAGCCAGTGTCTGACAGCTATGCTGAATGGGCCCAAAGTATCAAGAGCGCTGTGTGGGAGAAGATCCAGACAACAGTCGAAAACTACACGCCGCTGACATTAAACTAGTCCAGTTGATCAAATTGAAAGAAAAGTTGGCCATAAATTAATATTCTTACCACATGACATATCTGTTATTCTTACCTCATACTGCTGAACTGATCTTTGCTGGTTATGTCAAATGAAGAAAGAATAAAAAAAAACCAAGATTCACATCAAACAGCTCCACTTGCTTCTGTAGTAGATGATGCTGTGTGGTCCCAGCTTGTCCTGCAAGGAAGGCAAAGAGAGAGGAAAAGATCATCAGAGGGAACGTTTAAAGGCAGGAATCAGAACAATTATGTTATCACAAATCAGTAAATTAATGTGTAAAATGATTTATTTACAGGAACAATCTGCAGTTTCTGCATATAACAATGCACTTACGCTGCAGGTTACTTTTCACTAAAACAACGTTGAACGAGTACAATACACTATCATTTTTTCATCTGACACCAGTTTGTTAAGCATTTTGGGCTCTATCTTTGTATGCAAGGAGCTGTATAAATAAAGTTATGATTGTAAAGTTATTATTCTTTTCATTACGCTCAGTTCTGCTATTGAATGACTAAATCTTACTATTTTAACTATGACTTTGGAAATTTCCCCCCTGTGGGACTAATAAAGGAATATCTCATCTTATTAGTGACCTAGAAATTAGACAAATGGGAGGATAACCGGTTATTTAACACCCTGCATACAGTTTGTATCAAGGTTTCAGGGTGAAAGGTGACGGCAGAAATCCCAGCATGCCTTGCACTGGGTTCAGCACAATGTGTCTAGACAGGTCCTGGTTGATTGACCTGCTGACCATTTGACTCTGATCTGAGCCTACGTTATAAAGTGATTGACTTGCTGTCGAAGACATGCTGATTAGCAAGAGTTAATCTGTGTCTTTTATTGCAGCAGGTAACAACACGCGCTTTAAATGTGGGTTTTTTCACCATATGAGACATGATGATTATGACAATACATGCACTGTAGTGTTGTGCACCCCTTAAACAGTATCAAAAGGGCTCCAAGTGCGTCGCCATATGAATACAGATAAAGATTTGCGGAACATTGCATAACCTCTTTGTCATGTTTCAACATACAGTATTTAAAGTGAATATCATGTACACTGGACTTTGTTTAGGTGAACGTGTGTGTGTGTGACTGTGCATGTGCATGCACGGGTGTGTGTAGGTGTGTGTATGCTCATCAGATGACGTTTGTTTGCAGTCCCCCCCTATATCATCCTGGCCAGATGTGAGCTCCGAGTTACAGACAACTCGCCCTCAGAGAAGACTGTCACTTCTTGGATCTGTACATCCAACTCAGCAGCAGGTAATCGCTCTTCTTGATGCAGCAGCTTCTCCTCTGAAGCCACTTCTGAATAAATCTCTTTTATAAAACATTTAGGTTTTGATTTTTGCACTCAGCGTCTGCAGGTTTACCAACAAATTTATCATCCGCTAATGTTCCAGTGTCACATGTGGAAAAGAATATTGATTCACCAAATGAGGAGTTCGATTTTAAGTTGTTTTTCCTCTTTTTTCGTGTGTGTGTTTCAGAGATGAATGCAAAATATGCCCTGGCACTGATCCTCGCTCTGCAGGGTAAGGCAACACACACCAGTGCAATCTGCAAACTGCAGTGTGTGGATTTAATTTACGACTGAAGCTGAACTACTGTGTGATCCATAGGAAGCAACTGAATTTAAAAGCAATGCTTTTCGTTTTTCAGACTCTCTGCATTCCTTGTTGTAAAGATTATAAAAGGATGAATGTTTTTATTGCATTCACATGTGTGGCAGTAATTTAATGGACATGGTTGCAAGGCTGGCTTTTGCACCGCTTTATCTGCGGTCGACACGCAAGATAGAGGAAAGGACTGATTTTGAAATAGCGCTGAGCCACTGTGGCAGACAACATTTATACAGTGGTCACCAGTCAAAGAAATCTGAAATCTTTTGGACACAATTAGTGAGTGAGAAGCCAAGATACACAAAACAGCTTTTCTTTGGCTTTAATTCACACTCAAACACATAAATCCTTGCTTTGATAATTCTTTCAAATTAACGTCTCATGATGATCTGTTGCCTTTTTCCAATCTGGGATTTGGTTCTAACATCAAAATCGTACCATTCTGATTTCATTCCAGTCTCCATGAGCCTGTGTGAGGTTCCTGCACCATCACAGGAGCTTACTGAAAAGTATGACACAATGAGAGGTCTCCTCTACAAGAGGCTGCTGACTGCTTACGAGAAGCTGCAGGCCTCTCTTTCTACAATGGAGCACGTCAGCAACAGCCCACACGGACAGGCTGTCAAAGACTACGTTGAGGAGTTACAGGTCAAGCCCGAGTTCCAAGCTGTCGTCAAGGTTGCCAGGTGAGTGAAAACCCTGCATTGTTTTAATGTCTCATGCTAAGAAATATGTCCAGTTCAGCTACAGATTTACTGTGAAGTATTTCCTAAATCCAACTGAAATCTTCAAATAATCTGTCTGCTCTGAATTGTGCAGTGGCATGGCTCAGGAGGCAGGTCCTCTGGTGGATAAGGCCCGCACAACAGTACTGGGTCTGTACGAACACTACCTGCGCCCCCATGTTGGCGAGCACCTGAGCAACGCCATCGACCACATCAAGGTCGTCCTGGACCAGGTCCTGCCCGTTGAATAATCGACCAGCTGAAGCCAACCACTTGTCAGCAGCCTGTAATAGATGATAGCTCATAGAAACTACACCAGTTTAGGCTGAGAAGAGCAATGCACAATGCAAATACAACATCCTTGCCAAATCATGCAGAGTTAAAAGCAGGGCAAATATGTCAACACCACCTATGCAAATTGTGCATGTACAGTATTTTGTGTTTGATACACTAACCAAAGTGTGATTGTGTATGTATATGTGTGAGTGTGTTCATTAAAATGAACTGGAAACCAACTGAGATGTGCGTCATCATTCAGACACGGAGGGTTCACTTCCTTTTTTTTTTTTTTTTTTTTTATCTTATCATATTATTTGAGCAGAACAAAAGATGTCCCAGACTCCACTTAATCAGAGTGTCAAACAGGTCTAGACAGACGTTTTTATCCAGCTAACAAAGCAAAAACAAAATTTAATTAAATACACAAAGATGATTCAATCAAACAACATTGGTTTATAAGATCAGCTGCCACTTTGCTAAAACTGCCATTTAAATGCTTTGCACTGATGAACACAGACACAAGACTTTTGTTTGTCTCATATTTTTAACAGGTACACTTTGTCGTCTTTATTCTGAGCAAAGCTCTTGGATCTCAGAGTCAGTTTGGCCCAACTTTCTTCCCAGAATGGTGAAAGATTATGCCAACAGGCTGGATATCTAAAAGATTAATGCATCTCACTGATCAAAGTACGAAACCACAGTATAATTAACTTGAAATGCAAATGTTGAATACAACTTGTCCGTGTTGTTAGAGTGAATCACAGCTCACTAAAGCATCTGTTTTATTTAGTGTTGGTAGATGTTTCCTATAGGCCAAGCCAGAGCTCATTTTGAATGATGGCAAGTTGTGCAAGAGCAACAAAATGTGGCTTTTTCAGACTTTCCTGGCCTTTTTAGCATTTATATGCAAATTATGCACAGCAAAGAACAAAACTGATAAGATATGGTGCCACTGTTCCTGTAAGCATCGACGGCGTCCTCATGCAGCTTAATGTCATCTCTAGCAGAGCTGAGTCATCACAACACCGAATCTGCTGGATTTAAGCAAACTGCAAACTTTTCGACAGTTGGAATCCTATACTGCCGCTGACAGCTATCCTCAAACTGACCTGAGCTCACAACCAACGTGACATGTGAGGCTGGATCACGTGATTGGCTGTCATGTTTACTCGGGACTTGATCAACAAGTAGCCATTACGGAGAAAACGACCTCTGAAACAGAGCAGATGAGAACAGACACCTTTTTAATTACACAGCATGAGGACCACTGATAGCTGGGAAGTTGAAGTTTGACGCTTAATACATAAAAATAAAACCTAAAGCTTCCGTAAACTCATGATCTGTAGGTTATTTTTGCAAAGAATGTCCCACTTGAGCTAAAAAATAAACATGTTTGTTTCACAATACTGTGTACAAATGATCTGCCATGGCAGGCAGAAAAGCATTTGCACTTATCAATATTATACTATTTTACTATATTATACTATACTTACTATATTTAGCATCAATATAAGCTTAAAAGAGGCTAAAAAGGCAAATTTATCAAAAAAAAAAATCAATTTAAAAAAAGCAATAGAAGAAGTCGAAAGGGTATTAAACAAAACATAAATGAAAGTCATATGAGCACACCACGATCAACAGAAACCACACAAGATGGCACCGTCTGCACTTTGCACTCCCGCGTTCATCTGACATGAAATCACATGGAGGAAAAAAAAACATTTCATGTTTCACCTACACCAGCAAATCCTGTGCTAAAACAGCTGTTTCTCCATGTCTGATTAGGAACCCACTGATGAGTAGAAGGTGGTTTTACACGGACAAGAGAAAGAGATTCTGTGTCTCACAAATAATGAAAAAATATCCCCAAATAAACGTCGAGAAAAGCTGGAAGGCGTCTTTTAGCTGCAGCCAATCTAATCTAGCTTGCCCAAATATTTCATAACATGAACGAGCTGGATGACGTGTTCAGCACACTCTCGACTTATGACCGTCTTAATAGGACTTAGGACTACTGTGATGTGACGTGAATGCATCACCACCATTATGCAAGTGGCAAGTGCGTCCTTATGGAGGTTGAGAACAGGGCAAGGTGTAAGAGAGTGCTGCATTAATGAACGACTAAACCAATCAATGGAAAACAATTGACTGCGGTGCATTCAGAGATAAAGGGTGGACATGTAGCGTCAGTGGGAAATGTATCAATATGAGCCCACCCAACCCCCCCCCCCCCCCCATCCCCCCCCAGCCCCTGAGCTTATCAAATCAAATCAGACTAAACTCCAGGGTGGCTTTTGATTGCGTTTAAAGTCCCTCTTACTTTATTAACATCCTCCTGTTTTATCAAGACACACGGTCACACGTACTCCCACAAGCACACAACGGTGCAACAGCACAGGTTTATCTACCACAGAGTGCACTTTGGCTCTGGGAGCAACAAGTCAACACATCGCTCCTATATAAACAGGCTGGGCCAGTGGTGCGTTTTACTCTGTTTTCTTCATCATTTCATTTCTGGAGGGGAGTACAGTGAGTACTGACACTTTTACTTCAACCGTTGAACTGGGTAGAGTGTGACACTCGTAGAAACGCATAAAGGCTGTGTTAGATGAGAGAACATTTGGAAAAAAAAAAAAAAAAAAGAGATTTTGAGACATGTTCAGCAGAATTGAAAGTAAGAAAATTTGTGTTCATGTCAGATGAGTGGAGAAGTTAATATCAACACTAATCTGACATTGTTGGTGTGGCTGGAGAAATGTGTGACAATGTCTCACCCTAGTGGATAAAGGGAGGTAAGTGTTAAATGTCTCTATATTCTCTGTCCTCACAGACACGAGGGACACCATGAACAAGCTGCTGGTCATTACTGTGCTGGTCGCGCTCTTCGCTCTCAGTAAGTCCATTCTCAAAGCAGGAAACTGTCGTCGGAATAGCAGAAATCATTGATGGAAAAATATCGATTGTTTTTCTGATAAACTGCGGTACCCTTTGACCCCCCACCCCCACTCCCACCCCCACCCCGACCGGCTCTGCGCAGGCGCTGAGAGCTTCCGTGTGCCGAGGCAGGCTGAGGAAGAGCAGGAAGAGCAGGGGACCCTGACCAAGATCTCAAACACCGTCAAGTCCTACTACGACAGTGCCGTCAATACCGTCAGTGACTGCCTGGACAGCGTCAAGGGCATGAAGCTGGAGGAGAAAGCAGCGTAAGAGATCTTAAACACAGAGTCGGCAAAATGCAAAGTGCAGATTTATATTTCAACCCTTGTCTTTCTGTGTGTCGCCCACAGGAATCTTTACACTGATACTGTCACAGTTGTTAGCACCTACGTTGGAATTTTCAACGACCAGCTTTACCACTACGTGTACCCCGAGTAGTAAACAAAAACTGACTTCCTATGAGCTCAGTTTTTTATTTTTTTATGACAGAACAAGAACTTTCAAACTCCACAGCAAAGGCCCAAACGTCATCTGAACCTGCTCGTATTTCACGTCACCCAAGCCTTAAAACCTCAAACAGCATCTTCAAAAATACTGGACCCCGTGGCGTTAATGGTGATTTCCTGGGTGACCGATTGTTCAAATGGGGAAAATAAAAGCAAAGAAAACAGCTTGCACAGAGGAACTGGACAGAACAACTTGGCGGCCACAATCAAGGGAACACACCTCACCTCATCATGTACCAGCTAATTTCTCCATGGGTCTAAGAATTAGGAAAGCTCTGAAAATAATGCAAATATTAACAATCTATCGCCACCTATTGGTGTTTTTGTTACTTCACAGTTTTCTCTCTCTGTCATCCCACCTCTGAATACATTTATTTGTGTCATATCTTGAAATAAACTATTTATACCACAAACTGGTGTCTGTGGTTGATAAATGAGAATTTAGTTTACTGTTTGATACAGTGAAATCGTGCGTATTTCTCCTGCCTCTTTGTGTAAAACTTTCACTTCTCTTGATCTCACTGATCAGGCGTTTATGTCTGCATGGATCTGCGATGAGGCACCAGACTTTTTATCGGCTGAGGCAGCACCAGAACAGACGCTTCTGCTGCAATTAATAATGGATTAAAAGAAACAACATGTAAAATGTGAGCGCGGAGAAACCGACGGAGATGAATGAACAACAAAGACCGTGATGTTTGCTTTGTGGATCCTGACAACCAGTGGTGCAAGAACGTTGTGATTTCTAATTAATGCATAAATCTACAACATGTGGCCTCTTCTGAAGCTACAACCCAAACAAACAAAAGAGATAAATTTGCTTTCAGGCTGCATCTCGTTCAGCTGTTTGAAAAGATCGACAGTCTACCAGGACAGGAACGGGACAAACTACACATTTGTGTGTATTTTAAGGACTGAAATATTCTAATACCTCTGAAAAAAAAAAACCTCTACAGTTAGAGCTTCTGTATAATCATACAGACGAATAATTTAGACATAGTGCCATGTGCAGATGCTTGTATTTGCAGCCATGCTGGTATTTGTGCCCAGATCTGTCCAGACTCAGGTTGGAAACAACTGCATTCTGTCTGTATTTGGTTTCAGAATCGGTCTGAAATGTTTTCTCTCAGCGAACAGCTGGGATCAGGTTTGACTTTGACACCAATGTGATTTAATCTGCGGGCATCTGCAACTGCTGCACATCACACAGCAAGAGCAGAGGACTGCTGTGGCAATCAGAACTTTCCTGTGGCTCTGACTTTGATCAGCTCTGATTTTGGTGCATTCACAGCGTTATTCAGAGCTGTCCACAGATCAGATTTCCCCACATCGCAGCACCTCAAAGGGACAGTACTTTAAAGTGAGCGTACATATCCAGTGGTGCTGGGACGGAGTGAGGAGGGTTCTGCTGGACCTGGACCCTGTGAGTGTGAGCTGATAGTGACACGTACCTTTAATCAATATTATATCGCTAAACTTGAGAAATTAAAATTTCGTTTGACTCATGATGACCTGACTTTGTCACGTTTTCTCATAGAGCTAATTTTGAATTACAATGTGTTTAAAAAGATTGAGGGTTTGTCATCACTCCCCGTCCATCATACGGACAGCAGACTATTTAAAACTGCTGCTGCGTCTCTCTGCCCATATGCCACATATGAAACAGATGTTTCTTAAGAGGTGTGTTTCCAGTCGAGTCGAAAGAATCCAAAACACTTTCAAAGAGCAAAAACATCAATGCAGCGAGCAGCAGATCTATTAGTTTAAGGGGAAAGAATTAACTCAGAACAGATTTTCATGAAAAATGAACTGATCACTCAGGTTTTTCCACCAGCACTGTTAGTCTTTATGTGATGGATAACTATTACAAAGAACTTGACAGTAGTGAACCAGCTGGAGCTGGATTTCTGGATTCAGAGATACTTAATGTTGGGTGCTGCCAGGTAGTCTTCTATTGTTATGTATGCAGATGACTCTGCCCATTATAGCCATGACTTAGCCAGTGTCTGTAAAAACAATATGATTGTAATTCTAAATTCAAATGCTAAATGGAAACTGGAGATTATGTAATAGTCATGAGTTCTGCCTTTATATCAAAGGCTTCAAGCTGGATTGAGCTCATCAGATCAAATTATTGGGAGTTACACCTGATCAGAGTCTGCGGTAACTGATTAGTGTTGAGTAAACATGACAGTATCAGAAGAAAATGTTCCACTTTTATCAACCAAGTGTAAATAATTAATTATCGGTCTTCAGTATCTTGAGGACTGTTCAGTTATATGGTCCCCTGCTAATAAATTGATCTTGATAAAGTTCAGTTTGCTCTAATAAGGCTGAACTTCTCTGTCATTCATGGTGCACTCTGCTTGCTGACACAAGCCAGAGTTCATATGCAGTCTGCTTGTTTTCAAGATGGAAACAATCTTCAGCATTTTGCTGTGTTGAGATTGTATTAATGTTTTATTTGGACATCTTTTAATGTCAAGACCCCAGAAAGATTAAGTACCTGCTATGGCCAAAGCTAATGGGGCTCCAATAAAATATACAGAATCAACTGCAGTGTTTATATGAAAAACAGACAAACGAGGGAGGCTGTAATATGGAAAACGTTAGGAATTCCTGAAGGTCACGAAAAAACTGAAAACTGAGCTCATGAAATGTGAGGGTTCCCCCACCTGAATTTAGAAATTCTTTAAACTATCAATAGACAAAAAGTCTTTTTATCTCATCTTTTTAGAAACTTCAAAAAGAGAATATCATTCGGCCATCACTTGGTTTCCCAAAAGGGCAGCAGAAGTTGAGCAATCTTAGATGTTTTCAGACAAGCCTTTTAAAGTTGCATGATGGTAAAATATTAACTTTATGAACAGCAGCAGGCATAACATCTCCGCTCTTATCTCCTTAAATATTACTTCTCGTAATACTACTAAAGCCTTGTTCATTCATCAATGACACCATTGATCATTTTAGAGGGCACTCAGCACAATCTAACCATAAAAATGGGTTTAATGTAAACCACAAACTGTGCACAGCAGCTCTTTGCTGACCTTCCATCTACAACCACGTTTCCAAAAAGTTGGGGCACTGTGTTAAATGTAAAAAGAAACAGAATATGAGGATTTGTAAAACACTTAAACGTAAACAAGCACATATTTAACTGAAAATAGCATAAAGATCAAATGTTAAAACTGGGAAATTTCATTATTTTTGAAAATTGTATCCTCATTTTGAACTTGATGCCAGCAACATGTTTCTAAAAAGTTGGGACAGTTTAACACTCTGCTGTCTTCAGGAGTTCGGGGTCTTCTCTCTCATATCTTATGTTTCATACATTTCAATGGGTGACAAGTCAACCAGGCCAGTTTAGCACCCGGACTCTTTTAGTATGGAGCCATGTTGTTGTAATACATGTAATGGCATGACAAGTAGATGTCATCTACTTGTCAGCATACGTTGCTACAAAACCGGTATATATGGTTCAGCATTAATGGTGCCTTCACAAATGTCGAGTTTCATCTTGCATTTGTGGAGCAATGACCTGTGTTCACATACATTGGTTTTTGGAAGTGTTTCTGAGCCCATGCAGTGATGTCCACCACAGAGTCATGTCAGTTTTCAATGCATTGCTGTCTAAGGTCCAAAGATCAAGGCCATCCAGAACTGGCTTTTGGCCTTGTCCCTTGTGTACAGAGATTTCTTCAGATTCTCTCAAACTTCTATTGACATTACATAATGCACACAATGACATCTGCAAATTCTTTGCAATTTCATGTTGAGAAACATAACTCTTAACTTGGTGCACTATTTGCTAGCACAGTCTGTCGCAGGGCGGCACACCCCTCCCCATCTTTACTTCAGAAAGCCTCCCTGTGAGGCTCTTTCTATAGCCAATCATGTTACTAACCTGTTGCCAGTTACGCTAATTAATTGTGAGATTTTCCACCAGGTGTTTTCTTTTTCTGTTCAGTCTTTTGTAAGAACTGTCCCAACTTTTTAGAAACATGTTGCTGGCATCAGATTCTAAATGAGGATACAATTTTCCAAAGCAATGAAATTGCTCAGTTTCAACATTTGATATCTTTGTGCTATTTACAAAAACACAAAAACTGCAAATGGGATCTAGTATTTTTGAACAATGTCTTTCATAAGGGCCTCCTTTTGCTCGGAAAAGAAAGGAAAGGTTGCTGTAAACAAGGTGTGTCTCTCTAACTAATGTATTGTTACGCAAAGATGTTGACAATCTCCCTGATAAGGTCATCATAAAGGTCACAGCTGAACTGGAAATGATCCTGGGTAGTAATAAATCAGGCTGTTCCTCCCATCGCCCTCTAAAAAAGCATGCCGGTATAAAGAGGTACAATCAGAGCTGCAGAAGAACACCGCAGAAACCACAACTACGCAGCATGAAACTTCTCCTTTTGGTGGTTGCTTTAGGCCTCGCAGGTAGATGTTTACCATGTTATGCTTAAAACTAAATGAATTAATATTTGAATAGACATTTATTTTCTCTTCGGTCTCATTGGTGTGTTACAGGAGCGTCTCCCCTGAAGGACGACAAGGTGTGTCAGCCTCACTCCAGACCCTGGCAGGTCTACTTGCATGGTGGAGAATTGTCCTGCAGTGGAGTTCTCATTGACAAATGGTGGATAGTAACCTCCTTTCTATGTGCAATCAGGTAAGTATGAGCGTCTGTGAATATGTGTGTTGTGATATTTCTTCGTCAGAGTCATTCAAAACACGACCTTAAATGTGAACTATTGCATTTCCTTTGGTTAAGCAGTAGGCTGTTTTCATCTTAATTGCAGCACCATAATTTATTCCACATCCAATTTCCCCGAAATATCAGCAGTGAAATCACGTTTGAGCTGAGTAAAACCTGGCTGAGGTGCTTGATGTGTTTGCCATTGCTGGAATTCAACCATGTATTATTCAAATTCTGCATAATTTTGCACCTTTAATTCAGTTGCTGCAGCCTCTTCAGCTTGACCTTCAATCTTCAGCTCCTCCACTGTCATTTTGCCTGACAAAATTAAAAGCAGAAAGTTTTGTAATTATATTTATTGAACCCCACACGAGTGATTCATGAATAGGTCAGACATTTTTGTCAGCTGTTTTTTCACCATTTAAACGTCTTAGATAAATTATGTCACGAGAATATGTCAGAATTGGACGAGCCGATCAGCGAAGCATGTAGAGATGTGTCTGAGTATTTAACTTGGTAATAATGCTGTTCCTGGGTGTAAGGAAGGCCTGGCATTGTTGCCAGAACTGCTGCAAATTGAACTTGTGTTCCTCCTTAATTAAACCACATTCATTAACCCGCTGTGCACGTCTGATTAAGGCTTACTGTTCCTCGGTCATGGGCCTCTTTCTGCCTAAGGCCTGAAAGGTCTGCCTGAGATTAATATATTACCGTCCCTCTTCCCCTGTCCTTGCAGATCTGACAGCACCATTGCATCTCTTGGGGAACATGACGTTACTGTGGAGGAGGGCACAGAGCAGCACATCCATGTTGCTGATGTAATCCATCACAGTCCGTACCGCTCACCCCTCCACAGCCTCTCGATGGTCCGCCTGGCCTCACCCGCCCGCTTCACCGAGTACGTGCAGCCCATCCCTCTGCCCAATCGCTGCCCGCAGCCCGGAGAGACCTGCTATGTCAGCGGCTGGGGATCCACCATCCCAAATCAATGTAAGTGGATTTAAAGGTGCTACTCTGGCTTTTGCACCTCATTAACTTGTCACCACAGTAGAGTTTAGTATAATTGCCGCAAAGCCAGTCTTCCATAATCCAGTCCACAAGTATTCCCTGTCCGACAAGACTTTGACTCCAGTTTTTCCACGAATATCTGTTCTAACTAGAGCTTTTATTAAATTTTCTTAGATTTCGTGATTCATAATCGAAATGCGTTATGTGTAAGAATATTGCAGCAGGCAAAGTTGGTGGACTACTGGGTAGTTTATGGTACTTTATGATATTACATCAAAATTTATTAGATAATTCTATTAATAATAATCAATAATCTAAATCTGCAATGGAACTAATACAATAAGCAAAAAAGTACAATATTTCCCTCTAATATGTAGTCGAGTAAAGTATAAAGTAGCATACAATGGAAATAAAGTACAAGTACCTCAAAATTGTATTTAAGAACAGTATTTGAATAAATGTACTTACGTTACTTTCTACCGCTGGTGGGGTCTCATTTCTCCCAGTGCAACAGAAATGCAAATGTCACCGGTTCAGCAAGGACAGTTCCCTCAGTGGAAAATGTTCCCATGAAAATTGTACACGGTTAATTATGTGGGTCATCTATTCAGCTCCACTGTATCAGGCACTGATTCTGAAAAGAGGTGTTAAATGCTTTATTTTTTTAAATGTTGTGAGCAATAAATTAAATGCCATTAATCTAATTTGGGTGAAATGACCCTTTAAATAGCCGGGAGGAGAGAGGCACCCGTGTATTTGAGGGAAAAATTGTTCATCACTGCGAAGCATGAAGTCCCACAACACAATAATCACACACAACCACATCATGTCTAACCTTAGCTGCTAACAGGACAGGCTACGATGATGTGGGTACCTGCACTGCTGCGCTTATTCATGGGAGCTGTAGCTTACTTTACTGCTAACTCATGCTAACGTATAGCACAAAATACTGCCATGAACAGACAGGATTACAAAACTGGAAAACTCAAATCAGCTACCAGTGTGTCACATTATAAGAAAACCCAAATCTTTTGATTTAGAACACAAACAAATGCAATTTCTTTTCAAGTACTACACAACTTTATTCCTGTTCAAGTGAAATAATGCAGGGTTCAAGTAGCACCAGCCACTTTACAGCAGGGAACATTTATCGGACATTTATGGCTGGGTAAAGATAAAGAAATACAGAATGTGCTGCTATTATTTAACATTTTCACCAGGACTCAAGGGAATGCTGGATTCTGATCAGCAGATGGATATAACCCTGCTAAAATGCTCATTAATATTCTGGTCATTGCAGCTCTAACAAGGCATGAGCGCTCTGTTTTATTAATGGCTAAAAATGGCTTTCTTTAATCAGAGCAGCTTCTAATTGGCTGTCAAAATGCCAGGTCAGTGATCAACATGAATTAAAAGAGGTAGACCTTGAAAACAGTACTTACCCAAGGTTTAGACTTCATGCTCCGCTGCAAGAAGTGGTAATGCACAGAAAAGGGATGCAATCCATAGACCAGCTGTGGGGAAGGAAGGAAGGAAGCATTTGGTCAAAAAATGAGTGGCAGATTGATGAGCGATGGTACAGAATATATCAAAAAAGACTAAATTGTACTTATGTTACACGTGCTTAGATTGAATGTATCAGAGTAACCCACCTCCTTTGACACAGATGCGCCTCCTCATTATCTGAAGTGCATAACGGTGCCTGTTGTGGATGACCAGACTTGTCTGAATACGTCCCCTGACACTGTGATCTGGAGCCCGGGCATGGTCTGCGCAGGTCAAGCAAACACGGATAACTGCTTGGTGAGCGTGGTCACAACCCAAAGACGCTGTGAATCAGACCTCTGGATTCGTCATGTCTGCATCTGTTCTGGTGCTTAATCTGACCTGTCATCTGTCTCTCTGTCCTCATCCTCCCTTCCTGTCTCCCACTGTAGGATGACATTGGGAGTGTGATGGTGTGTGATGGCAGGCTGCAGGGCCTGGATTGGTTCGCAAATGGCTGCATGAACCCGGCCTATCCCACCGTCTACACCAAGCTGTGCGAGTACAATGACTGGATCAGCAACGTGATGGCCGAATACAGACCCACTGCGTTGCCATAGGTGACTACATGAGGCAGCAGAGAGACATTCATTCACATTGCAAACGCTGCCTCTGGCCACTTTACTGGGAAGTAAAACTCACAGTTTAAGGGTCTGCCCTTTCAGCCAGTTAAGTAAGACAAAGTACTGTTGCATTTCATAGGTGAGATTCAATGAGTTATGGACATTATGCAGCAGACTCAGCTGCATTTCTATCTGCATCAAAGCTCAAAAATGTAGATTTCTACAACAACAAAAAATAAAATGTCACGTGTTTCCAGAAATCATGTTTTCTTAATGAATTTTCGTACACCTTTCCCTCATTTGCCTCAGAAAGCCATTTCCACAGCTGGCTAATAGCTGCTGCTAATTAGCACAGATTTTTTTTTTTTTTCCACAGTAGATGATTATTTCACACACGCTGCTGTGTATGTGACTACGATGATGAATTAGATATGACAGCAACTGTTTGTTTTGCTCTCCATGTTGACATTAAAAGCGTTTAATCTGCCTCAAAGGAGAGTGAATGTCAGACTTGCATTCATCAGGTGGCCAGAAACTGCAGTCCAAATAAATTATGATGTTGCTCCATTTACTGGATAGGCAACCGTCTAAGTCCACCATATCAATTTGTTAGGATAATACTAATGTCAAGGTTGTGCTTACAGCTTGTTCTGCTGCCTTTAAGTGGCCAAAAAAAATCAGGTTCGATCGTTTGAAATGTCATTTTTAAGTAACATGGTCCAGATTTGTCAGTAACAGCAAACTAGCCTTTTTGATTAGAGGGGTAGCTGGCATTTTGCAAATAATGGACGGGTCACTTTTGAATAAAACACTTCATTTCTGTTCATGTCTCACAGTGAAATCAAATGATTCTGCAGCCAGCAAATGCTCCCACGACAAAGGGTGAGCAGCATTAATGTGAAGCACCACTAGATGGGAGTAAAGCCCAATAATAAGGAAACACCTTTCACCAAAGTCCCACACAGAGAGGACAGAAAGAGAAGACAGACATCAGGACAATGTGGAATCTTGCATTCTATATTTGTGTGAACTCTGATCTGAGATCTGAGCGCTGCCATGACACCAGCGTGTTCGCAAGAATATGTTATAGCAATAAACGCATGGATCTAATATAACCAGGACACACTGAGTACAAAGGAACAGGAGAACACACGGGGGAGAGTTACAGGCAGGCACACACACAAAGCACAGACACACACACACACACACACACACACACACACACACACACACACACACACACACACACACACACACACACACACACACGAAAAGTGACTGACAGCTGTGTCCATAATCACCCAGGCAGCTGAACATAGGGGCCACTCCGCCATCTGTTCTCAGCGTTTCTCTCCCGCTCCTCACCCCATCTCCTCCCACCTCAGCGGGAGAGAGAAGGCAAACTGAGGGGCTGACTTTGGTAGCTGGGATGTCACTTTAGAAAGCAGTGTGATATTAATTGTTGTGGGTTTTAAGAGCCGCTGTTTGTGTTGTGTTTTTCTCTCATTTTGGATGGCCATTGTTTATAATTCTGGGGCATTTAACTGACAGCAATTTAATGTAATTGCTGCTGTGTCGGTAATTACTAGCTTATTGTAATAGATATGATACTTATTCCCTCAGACAGGATACCAGAACAACACGCCTGAAATCTTGTGGGATTTCCCCTCAGATACCTTCTTGGTCTCTTTGTATACTGAATCCCAAATGATCTGCAGTTTGTTGTGGCTTGTTGTATGTGGTCTACCTCCCTCCAAAGAGGGCGTGGCTCCTGGTTTTACCAGGCTGCTTTGGAGATCCAAAGCATCTCCATAATAAATCCCACCTGAACTCCCTGGTAATTGAAACAGGTTATCTCATGTGCTTCTGCAAACAGCACAGCCCATTTCTTCCCTGTAATTTCTAGCTGGAATTCAACCTTTCATTTCCTCTGCAAATAAAGTGAGTCAGAGCCATTCGCTAAGGTTAAACAGAGATATATGATGTTAACAGTCTACAGTCAGGCTAGTGGCTCTGTGGGACACTTGTGCTTTGTGCTCAATGCTAATGCTCACAGCGACTTTAGCAGATAATGTTTAGGTCGTAGTTCAGCATGCTAACAATTGCTAATTAGCCACAAAGTACAAATCTAAGTAGAAAATTGGAACTAGAAGAAAAGTTAAGGGATCATCAAAGTTATTAAAATTCATCCTGAGCAGAACATGATTGGCCCACTGCACCAGGCTCCAGTGGTTGCTGAAACAGTTCAATCAAAATCACAATTGTCAATGTGATGGTGCTGGAGGAAAAGTCAGGGGATCATTAGATTGTTTAAAAATTGTGAATCACTGCATAAACGTGTTCAAAAACCTTCAATCTGATGGGTCCAGCAGCATGTGAGATTAGCTGGGGACAGATACACTCATGGATAAACAGCATAGGTGTGTGTTTTCTGCAGCAAGACAGATGAAATCAAAATGACACCTTGTTTTTTGGGGGCCTGTAGAGGTCAGAAGCACCTTCCTAAGCTCCCACTCAGAATTTAATGGACCGGCACAATCAGGAGTTGTAAAGATAAGATGACCTTGGTAGTCAGAGGGATGTTTATGCCCTGGAATAACTTCGAGACACAAGTCTGACTCCCACCGATCTACTTTTCTTCTCATCCAGATTGCAGGTCGACTGTGGAAATCCTGTCAGCCCAATTAAATACAATACGTTTACCTTTATTAATGGTTAACCTTCGCTCCTTTCCTTCCTACCTCACTCCCTGCTTCCAACGTACTGTAAATTATTTCCCAATTTCTAAACGTCCTCCCTTCCTCCTCCCCCCTCTTCTGGCTTTCATAACTAAGGCATGCACGCACGGCCCAAACTGAAAACAAATATCATCCTAAATTGCCCAAACACTGTGGCATAAACTGATTAATGAGGGAATTAAAATGAACGATGATCCATAGGGGGAAATCTTTTTCCTGGGGTGTGACAGTGCTTATCAGCGGTTGGTACAATATCTGTGGAGTAAACGCGAGGCATCGCCCTCCTTTCTCCCTGCTCCCTCCATTGCTGTGTTTCTCTGGCAAACTGTCGCCATCACTCATCGCCGGCTTACATTCCCAGCATTCCCCTGTGGCACCTGGCTCATGAGAGAGGAAAAGTGACGAACACGCACTCAAACGCACAAACAAAGAAAAAAGTGCACACCGCACACACACACTGTCACGCTCATCCCTCCATCATACACTTTTTCTTCCTAAAAACTGACAGGTCTGTTCACAAAGATGTAAATTAATGTGGAAAACTGGCTTACATTAGCACAAGTCTGCGCACGTATGTGTGTCTGTGTGTGTGTGTGTGTGTGTGTGTGTGTGTGTGTGTGTGTTTCTGTTCACTGGGCTAATGGCTCACTGAGAATAGCACAGGCCAAGTCAATCATGCCGGATCTCTCCCCGTCGTCCCATTGAGACCTGTGGCTCATCAGGGGAGATAATTAGCCTGAAGAGCTTTAATGATACTAGCCTAATAGCTACAAGAGCTCACTGAGAGGTGGCAACGTGTGCGTGTGTGCATTTGTTCATGTATGTGGGATGTGGTGTGTGGGGCTGCAGGGCGAGTGAGTGAGTGATTAAATCATGTTTTGTTGAGATATGTGTTTATCAGTGTGTGTGTGTGTGTGTGTGGATGGTGATAATGTAAAAACTGATGGAATAATGATTCCCCCCACCCCAACAGACACACACACACACACACACACACACACACACACACACACACACACACACACACACACACACACTCCCTCATTTAGTTTTACCCTACTTTTCTCCCCCTCTCTCCATCATAGTTAGTGCTACAGTAGATCAGCGAGTTCGCTCACACCCGCAGCACAATCCAACCCTGACACACGCACACACACACCCACACACACATGCATGCCACAACCTCTGAGACTAGGTGTGCATTTGAGAGACAGGAAGAGATGGAGGTGGAGGATGCATTATGCATTCATATTGGAAATTGCTGTGCATTTAAATGAGAATGCGCACTTTTGTGGACACAAGCTGTTCAGTAAATGCAGTTATAGAGTGCATTGCAGTGCCATGACTGTATACATATAGGGGGGTGGACACAATAATGGGAACACTGAACGCTTCACTCAGTGCGGTAACACAAAAATGACCATAAAGCCACATCGACCCTTCTGTGACACAGTTTGAACGTAAAAAAGAACATTATGAAGTTCATTCAATCCACAGATGGTGTTTTTCATATATATGTAAATATGAGTTTTGTGTTTATCAAAATCATGCATACCTTTATTGAGTGTCTGCATATTCACGGAGCTACACCTGAATAACTTCAATTGCCTATAAAGTAAAGGCAGTACAACAGAACACAAACATATTATGGGAGAATTAAGAGAGTGCTGTACAAAGCCACAGCCCAGACAGACAGACAAACAAACAAACAATCAAACTCTAGAACGTGCCGTGAAGATCTGACTGACAGAGAGTGAGAGCTAGGATTTATATTGATACAGATTTCTCTTCGAAAAACAGTAAGGGGAGATGCAATTTTCCTAAAATAATCAAAGTTATCCTGCAGGGAAAATGTGAGCTGGACTGTACCTGATACGTCATTTAGCCGATGCTGCACTGAAGGTGTTTCAGACACTTTGGAGTTAGAAGGCAATAAGCATGAGACAAGCTGTCTGTAAGGCATCAGGTGGCACGATTGCACCACCAGTTTAGAGACAAAATAAAAACTTTCCTTTAAAACTTGCAAAGTTTATTTTTGTCAGTTCACACCTTGATTTTTTTTTGCAATCAATCAGCGAATGAAGTCTTGGAAGTGAAGGTGTGTTTGAGCCACAAAAACTCCTCCACAGAGAGGGGAGAGGGAACACACACACACACACACACACACACACACACAGACACACACACACACACACACACACACACACACACACACACTCAAAATCAAAATCAAGCCCTCCTCATCCACAGACACACACACACACACGTACATTTCACTAATGGTTTTCTGAAAAAGCAGCCATAGCTACAAAGAGGTAGACCCCACAGGGAATCCATTTGCCTTCCCAGCAATCATCATACACTCCTCTAAAAACACCACGGGCCAGCACTGTTGCCATGGATACATGCCGCTTCATCCCTCCGTCTTTACTCTTTCATTTTTCCAGTGTATCTTTCTCTGGAAGGCCTGTAATCCCAACGGGTTGCTTAACACTCCTGCTACATACCGTAACATGTTGTTTCCTGCGTGCGGGCATGTCTTTAACTGTTTGAGAAGATGTGTACGTTTGTGTGCGAGGCATGCAGTGAGAAAGCTTCACCTGGGGGCACACTTTAGTTCAGGGAGGCAGACAAATAGCAGCCAATGATCCTACACAAATAGATACACAGTGCGTAATGCGGCTAACAGCTGCTCATCGCAGTGAGCAGGCGGTATGGAATGTACGATGTATGCATTCTCAATACACACACACACACACAGACGTTAAGTCTGTAACACACATACACACATTCCCGAGCAGCAAGAGATGTCCCATTGCTAACACCAGGTAAGCCTGACAAACCCCCCTGAGATAAGCCGGGACTCTGTGATAGGTGTGTCACACAGGGGGAGAGCAGTCGCCTCATGTATCAGCGCAGACCTGGAAACTCCCCGCCTGCAGGAAAATGTCATCCACAGAATACTGAAAATGCCACAGACAGTGTTACTTTTAACAAAAGCGATGTTGGGTGAACGGCTGGCTGATCATAGTTTATTTCATCTCAGTGGTCCTCTTGTAGCAAGAGTTTTCCTGCTTCACGCCTGAGAAACGCACAATAAATCATGTGGCAAGATTCCCTCTGTGCACTGAGCGATTGATTTTATAACCAAAAAAAAAAAAAAAAAAACCTGATAAACCCTGATGACATACAGGTATCCACCTTTAAAAGTGCCAGAGGTTTTTGAGGGTTTGAATGTCAGCATTAATGCCAGTTTTTATTCCTGAGACTTATAATTAAATGTGAAGAACCAACACAACTTGTCAGTGCAGTAATAGTCTGGGAATTTGGAGGTTTTTGGTGAGTAAATAACTTATAATAACATGCAATTACAGAAGCTGAGGAGGAGGAGAGCAGTTTTCACTTATTTAAACTGGGGAAGTATCTGATTTTGGATTGAAGTTTTCTTAAATGTAATTCCTCCAAGACAAAATTCAGACTTGTTTTTTATTATACTCAAAAGATGTACATTACGGTTAACAAACATGGACATCCTTAACAGAGTGATGGGGATTTTGCTGCTTCTTGTTGTCAAAAATACAATAAAAAAAAAAAAAGCTGCTCGTTAAAAAACTTAGAATGAAGTGGAAAAAGAGCACATCGCGTCTAAGAACTAAAATCATGATTCTAGTTGATAATCAGGACTTTATAAGCTGATAATTTGCGTACAGTAGCACATCTACACTGCTTAAGATGCCTTTTTCTGTGGATTTTCTTTTTTTTAGTAACAACCAGACCTGTGCAGCAGTGATGGCCGTCACTGCTATCAGCCAACTTTTTCTATGTATATTAAACAAACTGCTGCCACGAGGGTCAATGCATCATTTCCTGCGCAGCAAAGGATTTCTACTTGGAAAACGGGTCCTTGCCCCCTGCGGGCTGAACCAGCAAATGTAAAATCTTTTATGAGCTCAGCATAGATTGAATCAATATTGCGCTACGTCTTTCACCAATAGAGCAAATGAAGCAAAACTAACAGCGACTTACAAGGGCAGTGTCACGGATTATTATTTCGAAATATATATTTTTTTACATTTCGAGACACAGACAGCACATCCAAGTCGAATCACAGTTGGACAAATGTCCCGTGATATGACCCCTGACCTCCCTCTTACTGTAGCATAACAGCTAACCTTTGAAACATGAGACCTAACCCCGGCTCTGACCCTGTGTGGCAAAGGTCGACTTCACAAATGCAATTTTCCAAACTATTCTGCACCACGAAGCACAAACACAGACATAACACACACACACACACACACACACACACACACACATAATGCAGGAAGGGAGGGAGAGAGAACACATGCAATTAGTAAGGAATGTTAGCCCCTCTTACTCCACCCATGCCGCCCCTTACCCTGCAGCATGTGGCTCAGAGACGAAGCACGCCCTCACACAGCTTTTCATACAGTACAGGTCGTGACCGGGGGACCAGAAATCTTTCTTATGATTCTCTGAATGTATTTAAGGCGGCTTTGTACAGCGGGACAGAGGTCAAGGTTGCAGCAAGTGAGCACAGAGAGGAAATGTATGTGTATGTATGGACCTAACCGGGTGGTAAGAGACAAACGTGGCCTGGCAGTGCAAAGAAGAGCAAGATAGTAAATAATTTACTCTAACACACACACACACACACACACACACACACACACACACACACACACACAGTAGTTGAGCATCTGCAAAACATCTTGTACAAATTCTCTCTCTTGCACACACATACCTTTTTTCTTCCTCTGTGTGTGTGTGCGAGAGGTGATGCAGAGCTATGTGCTCTGATCCGGCATCAAATAAAGTGGACAGGTCGGATAAGCTGATAAGGACGCAGCTGAGAGAAATGCTCCCTCCTCGCACGCAGAAAGAGGCGACGCAGGAGGAAAACCTTGACACAGGTAGACCCACTGGCGCAGCAGCTGTCAGCGACTAAACGCTGTGTCGTGTTTTCTATTAGCGCGCAGAGCAGCTTGATAAGACCCCTCTGGCTCCATAATAAGTGGAGCTCTCTCATCACTAGATAGCTTGTAGTTTTCTTTTTCCATTAAGGTAAAGGAAGTAGCAGAGGTCACAAGAGTGAATGAGGGCTATAGAATAGAAGCCGAGGTCAAAAGGGGAGATTGGAAATGGAACAGGAGTAAAAATGAGGAATAGAAGGCGGCCTACGGGTGCATCACCCTTGTTTAGCAAAACAAGCGATACACATGAGATCCTGTTTGTCCCAACAGCAGGAGGGCTGAGGGTGAGCGAAAGCAGAAAAGGAGGACGGGATATAATAGCGAAGGCTCCATTTGTAAGTCAGTGGAGCATATGATAGTAATTATCAGGTGTACTCTTGGGAAGTTGCTCTCACTGTCACTGCCATTACTGCTACAACACACAAGGGAAGCAAACACACTTCACAGTGTGTGCGAGCATATGCGATGGAAGTCAAAAGCAGAGACAGACGAGAGTGAAGAGGCGCCGTAAGACAGCGTACTGCTGGATGACGTTAACGCAGTCTTGGCTCTGTTTGTGTGTTTCGCCTCGGGCAGGTGTGTATGTGTTTTATAGTGTTTTCTACAGTGAGAGTTGGGCAACAAGGTCAAGTGCAAAGGAATGCGCTACCCTTTCATTACGCTACACAAACCCAACATGCTGCTAGGGATGCATGCCATTTCAAGAGCCTTGGTTTAACACACACACACACACAAGTGCACACTCGACATAGAAGGGATGTGTGTGTGTGTGTGTGTGTGTGTGTGTGTGTGTGTGTGTGTGCGCGTTAAGTCTCTGTGTGTGGTGATACTGCGTGTCTGAGTGTGCATCATCACGAGAAACATAAGCGTTTGCGTGTGTGTGTGTTTTATCCTCCGGGCAGCTGCTGTGCTGTAATGCTAGCCAATGGGAGGAGCCTGTTGCATGTACAGAAGTTCTCCAAGGAGCAGCACTCACCAGCTGCTCTTCAGCTCCTCCGGGCTCTTCTCCCTCTTTCCTCTGCTTTTAACGCTGACTTTCTTCTCAGATCCTCTCTCTCTCTCTCTCTCTCTCTCTCTCTCTCTCTCTCTCTCTCTTTTGGGCCCCAGGAGATTCTTTTGCCTTCAGCTGTAAAACCAGCATTCATGGCGTGTGACTGCGAACAAACACAAATACATCCACAGCATGCAGTATTCGATCACCATCCAGAAGGCAGACGAAGGAGCCCTTGTAGCAGTTCAGCAGAGGATTTTCCAGTATGGTTAATCTGATTGATGGTCGTCTGCGTCACAAGTATGACCAATCCCATGAGTCTTTAACATCACTTTGGGATGTGCTTTTAATGTAAAGAGACACCATATTTTTAAGGGTTTTGTTGCATGACTACAGTTACTGAAACTTCAGTATATTGCATGTTTGTATTCATGCAGCTTTTCAAGATAAGAGCGGTTCTTGAAACTTGTGAAACTACATGTTCCAGCATTTTTGTGTCAATTAAATGTGATCAAAACACACAGATGAACTTACAGCTAAAGTTTTTAGAACAGAAGAAGTTTGCAGCCACTTAAATGCTATTAACTCTAAAAGGTGTCACTTTTTATAGTGTTTTTTTTTTTTTTTTCAACTAACTGGTAAGTTAACAAAGACCCAATAGATTTCCTTTACTTATCCTTTATACACTCGGCCTTCTGCTACTTTAACTGCTGTTTGTGATGAAGTCTCAGAAAGCCATTACAAAAGGAGAGTGATTCTTTGTTTGAGTAAGTTGTATTGTAATCTGGTACTTTGCTGCTATTGTGCGTGGAGGAGCTGGAATCTTATCTTCTTCTTCTGTGGTGGATTTCCTGCTGTGTGATTGTTGAACGTTGGAAGCAGCAGCTGATGGATTTTACCAGTCTTTACTCAAACCTGATTATCCCTGATGTTTGGTGTCAGTATGTTTTTTGTTCTGTCACCCATCCTCCACTGAAACTGCCCAGAAGATTTGATCTACATGTGAATGTAAGTTAATGACGGATTTAATTTCTAAATAATGACATGGTTCACAAAGCGAAAGGACATCACCGGGACTTGTTTCGTTAGAGCATTTTTGAGTAGGTCTGTGAAAGGTTGTGGTTAAAAATAGTGTTTTTAAGGGTTTAACTGGAACTTGGAGTTGGCCTCAGCCTGTCATGGAAAATTTAAGTGACCTTTGACCCCTCTGGATTGACCACATCATTCCAATGATGAACTCAGAGGGAGTGATGCACATAAACAAAGCTCTCAATCTCCCACGCCATTTATGCTTCTACACACCAATGCTACATACTTATTGTTTTTCACACTCTTTAGCTTATAAACTCTGCTGGAAATCTGATCTCCCTCTGTTCTGTTTGCCTCTCATTCCCTCAGACACAACACAAAGAGAGCCGAACCAATTAAAATTATAGCGCACCAAGCTGTGCCTTAATAAACAAACATCCCACAGGTAGTCTGGCTATGAGTGACACACGCTCACACACTCGCGGAAGCTCGGGCGGCGGGGGATCGGCCGCCACCCGGCTTAATAGCACACTCGCAGATACAATCAATGAAACAAATCTTTCATGCCGTGAGATAGATTTCAGAAATACAGCAAATAAATGCAGGCTCACACACAGGCGTAACACACACACGCACACGCACACACACACACACACACACACGCACAGGTACCATCTCTCTGTTCTGTCTCTCATAATCGCGCCCAAACAGTAAACACATTCAGGCCACACAGGATATTAAACCTTAGGACTGAGGGAGATAAACACATTTATCACACAAGGGCTCTTTCATTCTTTATCTCAGCTACACACCTTCACTCTTACCTCCCTTCCTTCATCCTCCTTTTCTTGCTCCCTCTGTTTTATCACCTGTTTTATATCTTCAGAGCACGTTTGCTTAAAGCCAGGGGCCAATGCAGATTTATGACATGTTAACAAGGCATCTTCTGTTTTCGTCCTTCGTCACCAATCACCGCTTTCATTTCCTCTCATCCTGACGGTAAGCCCTCCTGTAGTATATCTTCTCCTTCTATTTGCTCCCCTCCCCATCCCTTTTTCTTCTGTCTGTTTAAGTCTCTCTATCAATTATCTTCCTTCCCTTCCTCCCCTGACGCAGCCAGTCCTCCATTCATCTCCACATCCTTGCTGATCTTCTTCTAGCCTCATTGCTCTTGTGGTCTCATGTGCAAACTGCATGTGTGTGCTGGTTATGTGGGATGATGGAGCACATGTTGTCAGCGAGGCCATCACGAGAGCCTCGCTCAACCTGGATCCACCTCAGCAGCACTGCATAACGAATAGTGTCTATTTCTGTGTGCGTCTACGCCGAGCTGAAGCCGAGCCAAGTGCCACTGAGTAGCCATCAGATCCGGGTTGAGCAGGCAGAGGGGACAGACAGTAGCTGTCATCCCTCAATAGGCTGACACTAAATGGCTAAATCAGTTTAAAGCTACTGTAACTAAACCCAGTGGAGGCAGCGGGAAAACTCACAGGGGGTTGAGGGGAGAGGAGGGAGGAATGGAAGGACACTGTGAGGAATGACAGTAATCCCCCTCATTGTTAGCAAGACTGAAGAGCACTGATCCTCTCATTCTTTGTAAAACAAAAAATGGGAGGATCACACACACAAAAACCTGCAAGATACACAAACACGCACTTACCATATTTAGTCTTGATCTGCACACTTAAAGCCTGGTTTTAAAGCACGTATGATAACATTTCATACATGTACTTGTTACCAACATCACCCTTAAAGCAAGAGGAAACAACGCAATCTTCCACTGAATTCATGAGCAGTAAAAGACACCTGTTCTCACTTCCATACACTCTGTAGTTTAAGGCTACGACCTTACTTTATCCTGTACGAACAGTAGCTTATGGTGGCTAATAAGAGCGACACAGTCACTAATCTCAGTAACTCTCCATAACGTTGACATTTTGCAGGCCTGGCTGGTTTGCTGTCTTAGCAGGAGTTTTATGGTTATTAGTTTGGCCTCTGTGCACTCAGTGCACTGACTGACTGACTGACTGGAGGTTCGGAGCCTCAAACAACAGAAGAGAAATGAATCTCCTGATTACTCAAAAACCGTCATTTTTCGTTGTTTCCTTAGCAAGCTTCCTAATGTTATCCACTGGCCTGTAATCATGAATCACCTGGTTTTGCTCAGGATGGGGCTGTCGTGTGCGGCCACTGCAGCTAAGCTAAAGGTTGAAGGTCATTTTTTTACCTCCAAAACAACTGTTTGTGCAGCAATATCTTCTACGCTGAAAGTGAGCAATGGAAATAAAACGTGATGTCACAAATTACTTATTTCAAGGATTTTGCACAACACAGAATTAACACGCCTTACCGTGATTGTTGTTCAGGTCATCGGGTGGTTTTATATTGTCTTTATGGAAACAGACTTGGGAAAATGTTGGGAAATTGAATTAAAATGGTAACACTTTATCATCAGTTAAGGACAGTTAGGTCACAGATATGTAATATATTAATATAGTTGGCTGGATTTCAGTTAAATGATAGTTTTCTGTGAGAACAGGTGGTTGCTGTTCTGCTGACGCTGAGCATGACTCTGGAAGTGTTATCTACCGGGAGTTCAGCGAATGACATGCATGAAGTAACTCAAGTGACTTAACTACTGATCTACTAACCTATTCACAGAGAGTCATACAGTGACTTGGTCATTTGTTAACAGTGAGCAACAGGAATTCAAGATACAGCCTGCATTAATTCATGAGTCATTAGTTAAGTGTTACTTAATGATTGGTACCCTTATTACAGTGTCACTTATAAATGAAATGAGTATTTTCCTGTTATTTTCCTCGTGGCCATAATGGCAGCTGTTCAAATGATGTAGTCTCTCTTTAAATGAGGTACTTTCAACCAAAATAATTCACACATTTGATACTTTGACATATTTGTGTTTCATACTTGGATTACTAGATTATTTTAGAGGTGGCAAAATACAGACTGAGCAGCACAGACGGCGCTGATAGAGGATATTTTGTGTTGAGATTCAGCCTATTATTAGCAATATTTGTCTTTTTATCATTAATGTTGGATACATTGAATTCTTATATCAGGAATGATCAGGACAGTTTGGGGTAGTGCAGCATCTTGACCTCAGCTGAAGCTTTTAAACACAGTAAATGTGTCTTTGTATGTGTCTCCTCCGTATTGGAAAACCTGAGAAAAGCATCTGAAACAGCGAATGTTTGTTCGGTTTGACTGGAGGTTTTATAGTCTGAAACCCCTGAAGATGCTGAAATGTATCCTCACCTCAATCGCATCAGCAGGACACGACACTGACACTGTTATTTACCATAAATTCCTTCTGCCAATAAGCTCTTAGTGCTTCCTTTTGTCGTTGCTGCTTTGTATTCGAGGCACAGATCGATTTCTCTGGGTCACATTGATGGGGGACTTTTAATTTCCTAATGGAGAGCGAGCAGAGCACGGGGGGTGTGTGTCGGGACAACAGCTCTGATAGGCCCACAGCACTACAGAGCCTGTGTAAAGGCAAAAAAAAAAGTGTTGCAAGGTTAGAGCACGCCGTTATGTAAGCTTAATGTTCGGGCGAAGGGAGGTTGTTAATGTGGACAGTAAAACCACCAGTTTAGAGATTTAGAAGAATCTTTTCATCTGGCCTCTTGATTAACATTTGGTTTTCAAATAGCCAATTATGACTATACTGTAGCTGCTGCTGATTCGTGTCCTACTAACTGTTAGTGATCAATGCACAAAGCCGTGCATCACTTTCCCGATGATTGATGGCTTAATTTCAGCTCATTTCTAAAAAAAAAAAAAATGAAAGCCCAGTGCAGAGAACGCTGCATCATGAAGTTGGCAGTGAGCCGATCCGTTAAGCAGTTATCCATGCAAAACATGAGCTTCCTTGATTTTTCTGTTCTGTCACAACAAATCATGGGATCAATCAATGTGAGGGGAAATTTACATAATGCTGGTTATATCAAAGAGATTAAACTTTGGTGCAAGCGAGGAATCAATTTGGATGTCATCTTCTAGGAAGTGTAAGAAAAAACATACTCGGATGAATCGCATCAAAAGCAATTTGATTTCTGATAGGTGTTTGCTTTTTTCTGCAGTGTAAAGATTTCAGAGATGATGTGCAATCGTGTGCAAGGGTTTCAGCTGCCTTGTCTGATGGCCAGACGCACATTATGGTTCCCAGTCAACTTTGTGCATCAAAAGGCATACACAGTGAATATCAAAACAAATTTAGTCCCATTTGGGACAATGATAAAAAAAAATTACAGTGATTTTGTGAAATAAATCCCCAAAAGCTTTTGTAAATTACCTGTTACAGAGGTGGGAATAAAAACACAGAGAAAATAGGGTCGTGATTGGTTTTCTTGAGTTTTTTTTTTTTCATTATAAATTCTACACAGCTGGAACAAAATAAAAAGATACATCAACACACCACAGAGGTCACAACAGCGTACCACAAAATATACAGTATACAGTACAGAGAGAAGTAAAGCACTGAGAATATCTCATAAAAAGAGTCTTAAATCAAAAAAAAACAAAACATCTCTCTGTTCTCTCAGAGCAAGCGGAAAGTGTGGGAAAAATGAAAACTCAGTAGTTCCGAAATGAAGAATCCCCTTTCTACAAAAAAACAACTTTTATACCACAATATTTTTATATAAAACATTAAAAATGTTGCTCCAAGTTCACAAATCTATCTTCCCCCGCCATCACAGGTTTGCTAACAGTCAATATGGCAAGATCAGTAGACAGACATTAAAAAACAGAGTGAGCCTCGTGGGCACAGATAGTGGTTTGAGGTGACCTTTTTTTTTAAAAAAAACAATCAAGGCCATTGGTTCCAGTGTACAACAAAGTAAAAGGGCACGTCAACCCGCTATCAAACCCCTCTGGCCTGCCGACAGTGTAGGGGAGAAACACAAACGCCTGCATTGCGTACCTAAACAGAAACATTCCCGCTGTGACACTCAAAACATTTCATTTGGTAAAAACATAAAGGTACATCGCATACTCCAGCAACAACCCCGCCCCCTCCCACACCTCCCCTCCCTGCTCCTATCAAACTAGAGTGAACCTGTGCCAGTGATTTCTCCTAACGGGTGAACGTGTGACTACCGCGGCCCCTGACAGTCCCATTTTGTTGTCATGTGAAATGGACAACACAGCATTTCACAGTTTGACAGTCGACCATTTCGCCAAATTTGACCAATTTTACAGTGAAAGCTGATGATAATTGGGCTTTCTAAGCGGAACCGCTGCGTGCTGTTCTTGTGAGAATGGTTTCATCCCAGAGACGGGGACTAAAAGGCTGTGAAAGACTGGAAGAAAAGGTGGCGACTGCGGTCCGAGGCCAGCAGCTCAGACTACACCCACTGATAGATTTTCATTTTAAAACGAACCATCTGTCCACACGAGTGTTTTAACACCGTTTCACAAAAGGTCTCTGTCCACACTAAGACGCCTGAAAATGCATGTCACATGACCACTCACGTACGCCGGGCATGCGTGTCGGTGTAAACAAGCAGATTGTCCGCTCTGCAGTCGGCTGCTTGGCTGCAGAAAATCCTACTAAAGAAGAATAACAATGGCGGAAAGTTAAGACCAGAGAGTTCTTTGCTTGGACTGACGGCGAGGTGGAACATGAGTATAAGGCGGTCAACGTGGAGGAAAACACAAACTGGGAGTCATTACATGATGTGAATAATCCCAGAGGGACACAACATGACTGAAAAGAGCCAATCAGGAAGCCCAAAAGTCTACCTTAAATGGCGATCGTGGAGTCTTCAAACTAAAACTGGTCTCCATTTTAAGTTTTTTGAAAACGCCTGTGTGGATGCGAGGTGTAAACGCAGCAAAAGGTCTACACTTTAAAATGAAAATGTATCAGTGTGCATGAAGCTTTACGGACCCCAGACTCTCTGAGCTCCACTGCTCACCTCCTGCTTGACGGACAGGGTAATCAGTGTTTGATTTAACAGAGAAAACAGGAGAACAAAGGAAACCAAGTGAACAATTGATGTACTAACATAATATACAAGTATCCTGGAAATGGCAAAAACAAATTTGTACAACCTAATAGCTTGCTTGTCTGGTGCCTTTTGAGCTAGATTTAAAAAGGCAAGTCATTTTAGAGAAAGGATTGGCGTTATTAAATGCCTGGGCTGTTTCCACTGAAAGCTCATTAGAGATATTGGAAAAAAAAACAAGACATAAACATTCACAGGTGGCAAAAATGCAATTAAACCGACAGCACTAAAACAAACACAGAGCTCCTTTGAGCGGAAATGTTACGGTAATGTGTGCCAAACAGTGTGCTGAGGGATTAAATGTTGTGAGCGTAAATCATCACTTGTTATTGAGGTGCATAAATCAGAACGGCAGCCTGTACATACCCAGTGGAGAGCACGGCGCTTAAGTGCAAGACTCCGACACAGAATAAACGGTCAGCGTTACACTGAGACACACAAACCCAGCGGCTGAATGGCGTTTCGTGTTGCATTTGGGGTAGATAAGAAAGATTGTGCCACTGTGTTTGGAGCGTGTCCGCCACGCGTCACTGCGCGGCTCTATTCTGCAGAGGAGTCAACCAAAGATGTGATTGGTGAGTAAGCAGTTAGAATCGAAAGAAGCCAAGATAATAATGTCGTCCAGTGTGATTCGGCACGTGTGTGGTTTTCAACCCGCGGTAGCGTCGATGGATGGAGTTTAACTTTAAAGGGCAATTCTATTTTTCAATTAATAAAAAAAAAAAAAAGGAGAAACTCCATCCACAAGGGCTACTGCAGGTCGTAAAACAAGCCCAATCAATGTCAACCACGTGAGCCTCCCAAGATCCCCAAAATAAACCAGTTCCCATGTTTCACCTCCTGTTGCCCCCCTCAGTCTACTGTGGTAAATAAAAAGGAGCCCTGTCATCTTCAGAGCTGTATTCCTCCGTCCTTTCATCCGTCTGTCGGTTCCTTCCATCGCCTTGTTTCATCACTGTCACAGAGAAAGAGAGAAAAACACACAAAGAACAACACAAATATGATCAACGCGCCATCACTGAGGATGAATACACGAGTGCAGTGATAAGACTTTTCTTTCAAACAACAGAAATCAGATATTCATCAGTCAAAGGCAAAACGGATGCAGCGCATTCTTTAACTGCATCAATTACGGTTCCCTCTACATATTCACTCACGGCTTATTCAACAGTTTATCACGCAATAATTAACTGGAGCTAACCTCTTTTAGAGAGCAAAAGCATTAAAGAGGGCACATTATAATAAATAAAACTGACTGCACGTTATGCAGCGCTGCACACAGCGGTCAGGGTTTCCCTCCTGTAGCACACTGTGGGTGTGAGGTGCAGTGTTTTCAGTCGCTGTGCACTTTATTTGTGAACTCTCTATGGTTAAGACATTCTCCTGCCTAATTCTGTTGTAAAATGTAAAAGTCACGACTTAATTTCACAATAAAACGAAATGCGCTCGTGGCTGAGCTGCCGCCTTTCAGAGGACAGCTTACACGATTTTTTAATGACATCTCAGGAAAGAAAGATCACTTGATAGCATATGGAGAGAGCGACTTTTACATCTTCTCCTTATATCCATTTCAAAAGCAAAGCAGAAATGTGTCTGCAATCTCCCTGCAATTCTGAAATGTCACGCAGTCTGCTGTCAGCAGCTCCAGAAATCACATGAAACAAGACTCGCTTAAAATGGCTTTTACGTCCACGTCAAATGTGCCACTACCGCGAATTTCATGATGAAATGTTTCACGTTTGTGATGGCATTTTCAGATGACTCTGAACAGCTGTCACGCTCCGTCACCGGGGCTGAAGGGACAGCGCTCTCAAACCTGCTCTCTCTGAGCTCGACCGGCGTGTGTGAAGACGCTCCGGCTGTCTGCAGACCTCGTGTTTGTGTCACACTGATGGCGTTTGTTATGTTTGGATCCGCGTTCGCAAGCTGATCTCCACACGACCACGCTCAGCCCTGTGGTGTTCGCCACCTTGGAATTAGACAGACGCCCTAAATGTACAATGAAGTGAACGATATCAACATCTTGTCACAGCTGTGAATGAGCTGACGTTCTGCTTGGAATTAGAAGGTCTGCCTGTGTGAGAAAGTTTAACTTAATGCTTTCCAGGACACTTTTGTGACATTTATTTCTAGCTTCAGGATGAATCATCTGTTTCTTATGCATTGCAGGTAAAGTGTAAAGGTCAATGCTAAATATTTTGTCCGGCGCAGAGGTCAACGTTAGGTAGCAATGTGTTTCCTTTGGGTCAGGCGGCGAGCAGCTACTGCAATAAATCTAACCAGGACAAGTATTAGGATTTTTTTTTTTTTATACTGTCTCTTCAGATCAGCTTGGCGGGTAAATAAAAGCTGAGTTATTATAGGAACTGTCCCAGCAAGTAAGTGTAGAAGGTCAGTACAAGGTTTCGTTTTATATCAGAAATGTTGACTCATGCACCAAAATGTGTCGTATCTGAGGGAAAGGAACGAAGAAACACGGATGAATTAATGTTTATGCTGTAATTAAGACCAAATGTAGATTATTTAATAACATTTAAGGCTGAGTATTTATAAAATGTTAAGACGTTAAGTCTTTTTTGAAGAAGTGCAAGACGAAAACAATGCTTAAGCAACATGTTTTCATGTTTCACAAAGTTTTAGAAGTTTTGACGTTGTCACAAGTCGCTGCGATACATGGTGAGGATTTTACTGATGGCCTCGTGATGGACAGCGGCACAAATGCCACTGATGACCAAAACCCAGATCCATGACCGTTAACCCTCCAGGGCTGCGTCCTCCGGGCTCACCTGCTCTGTAGACGGCCTCTTGTTGAGGAGGCCCGCCTCTTCGTTGGCCTTGTCCGTCTTCATCTCCACCACGATGTCGTTGTTCACCTCTCCACTGGCCCTGCAGAGAGAGCAGGAGGGAAAAACAAAGAACACTGGACATGAGAGGCCGTTCCAGCCTTTTGTTTACAGTTCTCTCAGTTTATCTGCAACGAACGGGCTATAAACATTTCTTTATGATGTACAAATCTGAGATTAGATAAAACTGCTTTTCCAGCTAATTAAGATAAGGCTTCCACATTTTCAGAGCATAATCTGCATGCTGATATGAAATGAAGTTTGAGCTTATCATCATAAACAAATCAAGCTGGAGTCTGAGGAAGTTTCTTCTTCACGCTGCATAAACTGAAGAGCAAAGCGGCAGCAGTGAAGCATTATTAACAGCACACAAACATATTGAGCTTTAGATTTTACACACATTGTGTTTGTAAGCCAGAAGCACGAGCGCAGTAACGCTGGCATAACTGTTGCACAAAAAAAATGGCTTCTATGGAAGACGGGGAAACCCAGCATGTTAACTTGGCAAAATGTAACGCAGTGGAGCAATCAGGACTATTGGCAGAAAGCTAAAGAAAACAGATCTGTTATCGTTCTTCCTCTGATAGTGGCAGAAAACCTTTTCCTCATCCAACAGCGTCTTAATTTCTTGGACGGCGCACATCTCTAATTTTTCATTTCTGTTGGATTTATTCATCCATTTCTTCACTGAAAGCTGGAACATGCTTCTTTCTTTTCTCATCACTGTTTTCCCAGTAGAGCACAAACAACACGCTAGCAAAAAGCACCGCGGCGTAGATCAGCTGCAGTCGTCATCGAGCCACATAAAGTAATCACTGACAGCATTAATCCCCTCCGTCCCCACCGCTCCTTCCCTCCCTCCCCTCCTGTCTACTCACACTTCCTTCTTGTCCTTCTTGCCGCAGGGCAGCTTGCTTTTCTTGTTCAGGAAGTAGATGAGGGCCACCAGCAGCAGGAGCAGCAGAACACACACCACCACAGCTATCACCACCCCGCTGGAGCCTCCCTGCTGCTTGTCAGCTACAGCGCCGCAATGGAGGGACACATGGAGGGAGGGATGGAGGGATGGACGGTTGGGTGGAGGAGGGTTGGTGGGATGGAGGTGGGGGGAAGGTGTGGGGAGGGAGTGAGGGATTGATCACAGTGGAGGAGGTGGAAGGAGTGTGGAGTTTTTGATTTGGGAGGCGCGGCGGTAAGCAGAGGGGCATCATGAGGGGTGCAGGGGGGTGGAGGTGTTTGATTTGTGGGGTGAAAGAGGGGGAGGCGGTGGGGATGAAGGTAATTTCATTTAGGGTACCACAGGCGGGAAAGGTGACAGGATGGGGAGGGGAGGATGGAGACAGGGAGAGGATGGGGATTTGGGGGGGGGGGGGGGGGGGATCCAGATGAGGACATGGATGGGTGGAGAGGAGAAGGAGCAGGGGGTGGGATGTGGGGTTAGCCTAACTTTTGAATGCAATGACTGAAAAGTGACGGGACCCAGAAACGGGGCCTGTATACTCACAGGTAACACTGGACAGCTGACCAGAGCCAGAGGACAACACTGAACATAATCACCCATCCACCTACACTTGTATTACCATACTTGTGAGGACATGACGCCACAGTTATCACATTTGATGTTGGTCTACATAAACTACAACATTATTACCACACTAATTTATTTATACAATGGCCATTAAGAAGACTAGTTTCTGGCTGGTTGCTGTGCCTGAAAGGAACAGTCCAACATTTTGGGAAATACTTTGTTTGGTATGAGAGGGTTGATAGCACTGTTACATACATTTGTCCCTTAATGTACGGCTGGGGCCAGGAGATGGTTAGCTTAGCTTAGCATAAAGACTGGGAACAGGGTGAAACAGCTAGCCAAAGGTAAAAAAAATGGTTTTAGAGGGGATGATGGGATGGACTATTTCTTGGCGAGGTGTAGTGACTTCCTGGAGTCAAACCATTCTCTTAAATTGTACCTCAGGCATCATTCCCAGTTCACGTCTGTTACCATCTGATGGTAACGACAGTGACGGCTCTTGTGCTTCTCTCTGGGGCTACACTGACAGTGACATCCGTTAAATTAATGGCAAACAAACTTTAAAAACAGATGCAAATTTGTACTTTTCTCTCTTTTTGACTGTGATAAATGGCTGTGGTATAAACTTCCAGTATGTTCTAGGTGTCCTGATACACAATAAAGGACCAGGTGGACAAAACGTTTTTTGAAATACAATTCAGGTCGACCATTGTGGGACGCATGAGCTTCTCTCTGAAACCCAAAATAATAAAATAATTCATAGATTCATAGATTAAATGAGGAAAATAATCAGCTGATTAATTGAAAACTTCCAGTTGTCCAAATTTGAAGTCTGTCCTCTCAACTACAATAATACAAAGAACAGATACACAAACACGATAACTCTTGTAAACACAAATACATCGACCTGTGTGTGCACACAGACATCAATACACACACAGTGACTTACAGTTCTAGACGAACGCTATACACACGTCAAGAGGGTTAGCGATACAGACCTGACTTAAGCACAGGGTTTCCAGAGAGCAGCACTTTGAGAGAAAGAGAGTTTCTCAGTCCCATAGCACAGCAAAGCAACAACCACAGCACAAACACCAAGAGCACACGCACACAAAAGCTACGGTTACAAGATCCTACGCACACACAGCACCCCGAGCCGACGAGTGGAAACGACGAAAAGGAAAAACGAGAAACAAGAAGGCAGTCGGAAAAGAGAGGCGAGCAAAAAGGAGACACAGTGAAGAAACAAAGAGAGGAAAGGAAGGAATAGAATAGAATAGAATCCTTTATTGTCCCCAAGGGGCCACAAAAAGTCGTAGTAGCATCCACAAAATATAGGACAGACATCATACAAAGGTGACAAGAGAAGAAGAATAACAATATACAATATCCACAGTGTTCGGTAGCAAGAGGGCAAATATACAAGATTACAGTACAGCAGAGGGAGTTATGTGTGTGTGTGTGTGTGTGTGTGTGTGTGTGTGTGTGTGTGTGTGTGTGTGTGTGTGTGAGATGGAGGAGCTGGGGCAAGAGGAGATGGGTGGTGGGTTGGGGTGGGGGTTCTAAATTACAGGGTCTGTACAACAAAGAGTCCTGAGAGAAGGAGGGAGGAGAGGAGGAGGAGAAGGGAGAAGGCTCTACCTCTGTCGGCCGAGTTGTCAACTGTTGCGAGAGGAGGAGAGAAAGAAGAGAGGGTTTAGTTCGCAGGCGGTGGCGCAGCTAAAAGAGCAAAAGAAACCTGGGCTCAGCTGCAGCAGCTGGGTGTAGATGCAGTATGAAGACGGAGCATGAAGTGCCTCCTGAATCCTGTTAGTTTCAAACTGGTGAATGACTAAATGTGACGACATCATTGAGTCTTAAAGTCCGGATGGGACGGGATCAGGGACGTAATGTTAGCGGGAGGCCTTCGTTCAATCGCAGAGGACCACTCGCCTCCTCCAACACCTGCAGCAGGCGGACGTACGCCTCGACCGTCCGAAGGAGCAACGCTTGAGGTGGCAAACGTACCGCGCTGCTGCTAGCTGACTAACGAATCTTAGCCTGTGCTGCTAAAAGCTGAAGCCTGATTGATGCCTGGATGTCGTGATATCATGTTTGGTTCGAGGCTACATGAACACAGGTCAGACTTTGTTTTACAGGTAAAAAAAAAAAACAACTAAATAACAGATTGATTTTGACATCTGAACACAATATATTGAGCATATATTGTTAAATAAGTGCAATGTTATTGACTGCTGGAAACATCTGCAGCACAGTCCAGTCAAAAGCTGATCACTGTAGCATCCCGTGTTTCAGCGTCAGCAGTATTCGTTTTGTAATTTCAGATGTGAGTATTGTCTTAAATCGTTCACATTATTATCAAAGAGCGTTTCATCAAGTGTCAGATGTGTCGACAGTATTCCATAAATCCTTTACTCTTCACTATATTTTAGTAACAACTGATCTCTGTGAAAGAGCTAGTTTGTTGACACCTTGTTGACACTTTACTTCATGTTATAATCAGGGTTTGAGCTGAGACAGCTGGTGCAGCTGGCTCCAGTTTTTTGTCTGTTAAAAGACTGAGAAAAAAAAAAAAACAGTTTCTAATAGGACTTGCTCCACTGAATCAAAAGTTTAGGCTCACTGCATAAACACATCTCTGCATCGCGGCTAAACATCAAAAGCCTGCAGCACAGAGAACATGAAGAGGATGGAGATGAAGAAGCATCATGGCTGCCGTCCTCTGCTGACACTGACCTCTTTTGAGAGATACGGGGATGGGCTCACTGGCCGTTCCGTGCTCGTTGGAGACCTCGCAGATCACGCCGTCCTTCATGATCTCGGCCGTGGCTTGAAGAGTCAAGGTGCTCACCACTTTGTTACCCTCCATTGCTACAGACTGGGAGGAGCGACAGAGGAAGGGTGATGAAGACGAACATCATTTCTCGCCTGTATTTTAAACTTCTTGCACATTTTCCTGTTTAAATATGTTGCACTTGCTCTTCTTAATAAGTCTGGTTCCTATCACTTTTCACTCACACATTCTCGTTTATACATCAAGACCTGCTCTTTAAAAGTTTCAATCTTTGATCTGGCGAACATGCCGATTTGTAGGTCACCTCGTCCTTCATTTTTAACAGGTTTCATGAAAGTTTTAACTCATTTTATCACTTTATATTATGTAATGTTTCAATTGTGAAGCCGTACTCCCCCTGTAAGCTTCTTTAAAGCTGCTGCAGATGGGATTTTCTTTTCAACTACATCAGATTGATAAGAAATATTAGAATAAAATATTACGTTCCATTGCCCCGCGAGCTATTTCTCTCCCCCGTCTTTCTATTGCTTTTGAAGTTCAACATACCCGCCGACCAGGATGAAGATCTGAAGATGTTATGAAAAATGATGCCTCAAACTTCACATATTGACCCAAATGAAAACACTGATGGCGATAACGCTGTTTATTTGGAACACATCTCCCTCTGTTTTTCTAGTTTTACTTGTGCAGTTCCCTCCAGGAAAGCAACAATTACATCTGTTTACATCTTGATTCCTGTAAATTGCACACTAGGCCAGGAAACACGTCAGGTAATAGCACGTTGTATTTCCATCTCCGCGTCTCTGCATTCGTACCTCTTTTCCTGAGGGCTTCCAGGTGAACTGAGGGGCGGGCAGGCCATAAGCCGAGCACTTCAGAGTCACCATGTCTCCTTCCTTCCCGACCTCGCCAGCAGTGGGAGACTCAATCATCGGCTTTCCTGGAAAGGGAGCGAGAACGCCAGCGAACAGGGACGCTTTGTTATAAACAAAAGCAGCACAAGTTCAAACGCGCGCACACACACACTGCAAATCATTTCAGGCCGGTCCAAAATATGAGTTCACTGAAGTAAAGTTGAATCGTCGCCTTGGGTTATAAAATATGAAACACGCTGGGTTAAGTTCACCGAAACTGAGAAAACAAATTCAATGAAGTCAGCATACGGTTGAATGAACGACGCTTCAGTCTGACATGCAGACATATTTGCTTTGTAGTTGCAGTTTCACAGTTTTCAGAATCAGCCAAGAGCACCAACGTGAGCACAAAGACGCTCAAGGCTGCTCCCAGTAATCCTGCAAGGACTGCATTTGATACCGACCTTCACCATGTCTACATTATTTTCATCATTGTGAACAGATGATCTCTGTAAAGCTTAAACATGGTGGGAAGTCTGCTCATATGCTGATCACTGAAGTCAAAAGACTTCGAGTCAGAAGAACTCATGCTCACATATGTTAGTTTATAACAAAAGAGCAGCTGATTCGACTGAATGCCTGTGTGATGTTTTGCAGTGCACTCATACTTTCATCCCATATGGAACCTAAATTATCAGAGTAGGAAGCCACACCTTCTTTCAGATGCATCCATGGACTAAACTTCCTCTGAGTGAAACAATACTCTGCACACACCCAACATCGACCATTGTTTACTGTTCTGTGTGTGTGCGTGCGTGTGTGTGTGTGTGTAGTGGTGGTCTTGGGTAGGTAATTTAGAAAAAAAAAAGATTACTCTGCTTACAAAAGAGTAAAAAGCACCATTTATTTTGCAGCTCCTAAGCAGTAATTCTCATCCTCACACAAAATTATGTAGAAAAAACACGTGTAGGCTGTGCATGTAGATCTGTGTGTGTGTGTGTGTGTGTGTGTGTGTGTGTGTGTGTGTGTGTGTGTGTGTGTGTGTGTGTGTGTTACCTTTGACGGTGAGGCTGACACTAGTCTCGGCGGTCAGTCCCGGCACAGATGGCACAGCTGCAACACACATGAACTCGCCGGCTTTATCGTAGGAAACCTCTTGTATTGACAGCGTGCCGTCCTGAGAGAGCACCTCAGAGCCCTGGAGGAACACACACACACACACACACACACACACACACACAGACACACACACACAGACACACACACACACACACACACAGAAATAAACCCAACTGGACAGACCTCACTTCTTTCTTTTTATTCTCTGCGTGATTGCGCGAGCAGAACAGCATCGTGAATATCGAGTCTGAAGGCGCGTCGCTACGCTGGGAAAGCAGAGGAATTGCCTTCGCACACGTTGTTCCAAAGCGCAGTGATAACAGATCAAAGTCAGTCCTCCATGATGAACCTGTCTCTTGCAATTCCTCTCAACTCCTTCTCATAGGAATCCTTCTTACAAAGAACAAACACATTCTCTACCCAGAAAACCAGCAGTCAGTGAGTTTCTATCGCACCCAGGAGACACAACAATAGATACACAGAATACAACCACGGGCCCGACACTGGAGGAACAGTCTGCACATCACAAGTGGAGGAGAACAGATGAATACCAAAAAACACCACTGCTACGGCACCAGCATCAAAAAGCACTGAGTCTCTTCAAATAGACTGTAAGAGTTCTTTTCTGTGGGTATTTTACTACATTTTTTACAGCATATATTTTGTTTGCCATAGAAAAGAGACACCAGAGGGAGGGATTTTTGTTGCTATTAACTATTAGCTTTAACCTGCCACACTCAGAGTGCAGCAAACTCCAAAGTGTTTTAATTATTTATTACTCTAATCATCTGTTATCCTGCTGCAGGAAGAATGAGAGTACGCATAGCATGAACAGAACTGGCATTTTGGCTAACGAAACAAGCATTTATAATAAATTGTATCATTATGATACAGTACTATAGTTTAGAATAATGTAAAATATGCATCAGTGTTGCTTTTCCTCATTCACGAAATGGAACAAACACCAGCGTCTCTGCTGCAGTTGCTGCAATTGGACACAACACAATGCAGCTTGTGTTGCAGGACCACAACTGTCTTTAAAGGGGGCGCTGCCTCCGATCCAAAGGCTCGAGTGTTGTGTAGCAGCTGCACGCACATCATGTGACGCTGTATGTGTCGCATTAGGGCATTTTGTCTTATCTAAAGAAGAAAGGTACTGCTGTTAAAAAGCTGAACCGGGATCACAAAATGACCAAATATGGAGTCCCGGGAAAGACTGAGCGACTGACCGAGCCGGCGCTGTTTATATGTAAGACTGATAGGTTTACATTTTAAAAACTGTTATCTAAGAATACTCAAGAAATCTGTGGACAAATGGGAAAGCAATGGAGCCCACCTTTTTCCAGTGAACAGTGTGCGGAGCGGAGGCCTTGGTCTTACACTGCCACTCCACCTTGTCACCGAGCATGACGACTTGAGGCTCGACGGGGGTCACGGTCACTGGGTCAATGTCTGACAGAGAGAAAATGGACAGCAGCTCAGAGAGAGGGAGGAAGACACACCAAACCAGAGGCCCTCTGTGCACTCTAAGGAGTTAGAGAAGAGCCACTTACAATTAAAGGCTTCTCATCGCTTAAAGAACCATGTAATAAGGTGGTTAAAACAGCCGTATGAAGAAGAATATAATATTTTTTTGTAAGTACAAAGCTAATTGCACATACTCTGAAGTTAAGCCCATTTCGAAGTCCAAGTGAAGTCTATTTGATGCTTTTTCTGAGCTATCTCCACTTAATGTGTGCGATAAGATCAAATTAGGGAGTGTAGTTGGGATAACATTAAAGTTAGAGATGAACTGTGAAAAATTGGATATCGGCCTCCTGAAAGGATTCCATTAGCGCTCATTCAGTTCTAACCCTTTTAATTCTATGATTTACAGACGAAAAGAACGGCTTACTGCGAAGGCACAAAATACACAAACAGGAGGTAAATCATTCCTCCTGTGCGCTTACTGAATTCGCTCGTGAGTGTGAGTGTGAGTGTGTGTTTTCAGCTCACTCACAGTGGACAGTGAGGTCGATAGTTCCACTCAGGTCAGCCTCTATGTTATCGAAATCTATGGCCGTGCACTTGTACATGCCACTGTCTGTGCGCTTGACAGATTTCAGAGTCAGGAGACCACCCTGGCCCTTGGTGGGTTCATCCTAAAGGTGGAAGGACGTGAAGGTTGTGAGGTTTGAATCAAACAAAAGCAGAAAAAGAACAAAATTTCTCTCCTTCAAACACACGTATATGTACAGGAAGTGCGCACGTACATCTTTAGTGAAGTCAAACTCAGGCTGAGGGTTTCCATCAGTCTCACACATCATGGTGACGTTGTCGCCCTCTTTGATGGGGTCAGTGTTGAGCAGGGAAAAGGTCGCTTTCTCAGAGGGATCTGGATGGACAAGAACAGACGTGGAACAGGTGAAAGCTCCTCCTTTGGGTACATTTTCTGTTACACTGCCTATCATCAATCAGGGATGTGTAATGCATTCCAGGAGGGGTGTTTTACTTAACTCCTCTTTCCTTGTCTCATCATTCTTCTTCAGCTCAATATTCAATTCCACTCTGGTTGCATTAAAGTATGTTTTGCAGGAGGAAAGATATGCAACCAATGAAATGGGTCCAGGAAGATAACACTAATAGCTGTTTGTTGACAATATCCATTTTTAAAGGGCGCGTATTTTTCTTAAAAGAAAAAGTAACTTGAGGATGGATGACAGGGAGAGGCTTACAGGACTATAACTAATCAGATTTATTCTCAAAGATAAATAAAGCTTTTTTCGCCAGGCTGGCGTCTCTACTGCTCTGGTCCAGACTAAAATATCTCGACAACTGTTGGATGGATTGCCATGAAATTTTATACAGACTTTCATAGTCAACAGAAGATAAAACCTAATGGCTTTGGTGATCCTCTGACTTTTCCTTCAGGGCCACCAGCAGGTTGACATTTGTGGCTTTCAGTGAAATGAACTATCCAATACTTTGGTTTATTACTAAATCCCTGCAAAATCCTATTAGGCTCAAATGCACTTATGTTTTTAATGCTAATTCACAAGATTTAGAACACTTAAAACTAAGACGCGGACATGGTTACACTGCTAAACATTAGCATGTTAGCATTATCACTGTGAGCACATGTGCATGCTCATGTTCGCATTCATTCAGCTCAAAGGTCCGCTGAGCCGAAGCACGGCCTCACGCTAGTTTGCAACAAAGGCGAAACTGGAGGCATGAACTAATAAACAATATTATGCAGCTGCACAATCCTAAAAACGTGAAGTAAAATAGCAGAGCAAATAACACACAATAGAAAAAAAGATTTTGAAAGTAAAGCTGCACATCAGAGATCATTAGTTTTTCTCTTCAATCCCACGTCTGCCTGGTCTTCATCGTCTCTGCCTGGTGCAGCAGGGGAGCAGCAAACTGGTCTGATAAGAAACCGTCCCTTGATAATCAAACAGATAGCTCACAATGCTAAAAAAAAAAAAAGTGCTGCTGTCTAATCGCTGTCATTTTAAGCAACAGTTTGACATTTTGGGAAATCTGCTTATTTAGTTTCTTGCCGAGACTTAGATAAGATCGATACCACTCATGTCTGTCCAGCACAAATAAAGCTCCAGCCACCATCCAGGGAGTTTAGCTTAGCATAAAGACTGGAAACAGGCAGAATGAGCTAGCTTGGTTCACTGTCCAGCACCAGTGCTCCCCACTAATCAGAACTGTTGTCCCTGGCCTCCACTCACAGTTGAGGTTGATGGTGATGGTGTTGGACTTCTTCTGTTTGATCTGGTCTCCGGGCATGCTGTACTCCACGGTGCACTGGAACACAGAGTCCTTGTCTGCCTTGGTGGGCTGCATGTACAGGGTGCTCTTGATGGTGTAGAGACCGGAGGCCTCCTTCACCACCGAGGGAATCATGTAGGTCTCTGACAGAGAGGCGGGAGGGCAGAGGGAGGAAAGTAAAGCACAGATTATCCTTTGCTTTGTACAGCACATGGTATTAGACTACATCTTTGTTCATGAAATTCGAACAGCCGGAGGACACATACTCTCTTTCCTGTCCTTGACCTCAGGTAGGGGCTGTTCATCTTTGAACCAAATAATTCTTGGCTGGGGATGTCCGTTCATTGTCACACAGGTACCAATCTGTCACACAGAGGCAAATGCGGGGGGGGGGGCAGAAAATGTGCGTTTTAAGTGTTTGTGCGAAATCAGAAAATATGCACTCACGCAGGACGCACACACATTTCTAGACATTACACACACACACACCTCAGAGCTGGTGGTCTCTCCTGCAGAAATGGCCTGGCTGGACGGCCTTGTGAGCTCTGGCTTCTCGGGAGCGACTGAGACAGGAAACGGGAGGGGAGAAATCATTATTATATCATTATGATTCAGTGCAAGGAAAACCTTTAACGTAGACGCAAGCACAAACACAAGCCAATTCCAGATATGCAGTCCAGCCCACATGCCTGCTGACCTTCTTAATGAAGCCGAGCAGTAAATATCCTGCTGCACATTATTCCACTGCGTCCTGGTTCACATGAGCTGATAAGGGTAAAATAACAACAAAAAAAAAAAGCTCACACACAACCACAGGTGTGAGCGTTCCCTCGTTTCTCTGCTTTATTCCCGAGCTCACTTGTTCACATGCAAGGTCATCTTATCGCCGCCTGCAGCTGTCGACTGCTTATAAAAATAAACAGTAGATGGGTATTCCTCTCTCTGTCTCGCTCACTTGACTCTTTGTTTTTAGCCCTTTTTGTTATGCCTCTCTCAAAACTGAAGCATTTTTAAAGTCATTCTCTTTCCACTTAGTGTGCTACGCAGGCAGCTTTAAGTGCGCACTGCAATTTCCATGCACGATGAGGACTTGTTAGCATTCAAAAGCTGGTTTCTTCACGCTAAACGCTCTGAACACGACTAAAACTCTCTTTTACAGCCTCTTCCTTTCAGCCGAATAAAGGTTTTTTTTTTCGGCTGAAATAAGTAATTTAAATAATATGAGTGAGTTAAGACAGCAAGACGTACAGGCAGGATCATTTTGATTCTCTTTTAGAGCATTTCTGCTCAGCAGACACTGTTTACTCTCTACTGTACGCTCCCCCGAGAGAGAGAAACCAGGCTATCACTGGTGCATCTCAACCCTCAGGAGACCTCATAACTCAGCCCTATTGAGTTAAGGCAGGACAGACAGACTATAATTCATCCCCAATGAGTCAAGTTGTCAAATGTGGACAAAGAATAATTGTTGGTTTTTGAGACAGGCTGTTTTCTTACAACTGTGTGCATTAAGTGCATCTAAAAAGGCCTTTGTCAGGCAGCACTGAATTGAGGTATTGTCCACCGCTGCCTGGCCCATTCACAATTAATAGCTTATTTTATGAGATTGCTTTGAACTGCAGTGCCTCTGAGTGCATAAATGTTAATGGTTAACTTGCGAGTTATTTTTCAAGTGGAAGCTTGACTAAAGAAAAGGGTCGTTTCGCTACGCTCCCAAGGCAAACTTTCCCCCTTTACAGTGATTGATCAGTCCAATCCGAAATGCAAATGAATCATATTCATTTTGGTTAGGCCACTGAATGCTAAAAGTATGATTGATGTTGCTGTGGGGGATGCCGTGGGAGGGACAAGGACACAGCAGCCAGCATCAAGGGTCAGCCCCCGGCGCCTCGGTGATAAATCTGGACCGTTATTAAGGTGAGATATATGAGACATGACAGGTGTGATTGAACTATTCATCAATTGTGTCAAGAGTGATTAGATTGTGGTTAATTGACCTCTGGGGAACTTATCAAAGGGAACTTGTAACCTCAGGCACTGGCAGAGGCTCCACACGTGGTGGAAAAATATTAGCTCGAGGTTGCTCAAATCTTGACAGATGTAGACAATTGTGACGAATTATGATACTATATGTTTATGAAGAGGTTTTGAATGGAGTTACTTTGAGCAAATGCGATCAGTAAAATGAATGTCATGCATTAGGCCTGAATTAAGCTACTTCTAAATGAAAGCATGCATGAACACACACGCAGATCTGATTAAAGCCATAAACCTTTAGCGGCAGCGACAGTAACAAAACAAGTCATTAATTCCTCACATCACCGACTGGTGGGAGAGTGTGGGAGGGGAGGGGGCTCTGAAAAGGTCACGCTAACGCCATATGAAAAGCCGAAGGGCCCTGGCCGACTCACAGAAGACTTTGAGCATGGTGGAGGCGTCTCCAACCCCGGCGGGGCCAGCGGTGACTTGGCAGTAGAAGACGAGCTCGTCGGTGGGCTGAACTGAGGAGATGGTCAAGGTGAAGTCCTCTCCGATGGTGACCCGCCCAGTCAGGATGGTGCCGTCGTCGCTTTTTCCCTCGCCGCCCTGAGAGCGGAAAGCCACGCGCTTCCTGGTTCCATGCTCCTCCTGAATAGATGGAGAGATAGAAGGAGGTTCAGAAAGTAAGTAATGGAAGTCCTCTCTAAAAATATTTGAATAAAGAACATTAAAACCTGGAAACTACTTACAATGTAGTACCACTCAACGACAGCGCTGCTCGACGGTGGAGAGACACTGTATGTGCAGGGCAGTTTGGCAGTCTCTCCTTTTAACACCTCCACTTTAGGAGACACCTTCACGACCACAGCCCCATTACACACTGCTGAGAAAAACACGCAAAGACAGAAAGGTATGAAGAAGATGATGAAACACTCAAGCACAGGAAGCCAGAGGGACTGAGGGCAATGTGTGTTGCAGGAGTGGCCTAAGAGCTGCTTTAGGGATGCAGTTACACGTCTTTTGCCTTGACTTTGGGTCTCCATTGGAATTTATTGCAACTGCTATAAATCCAAACAGACTACAGGAGCTACAAGTATCAGCACTCCCTTAAAGGTGTATGAACTGCAGTAAAAACTGTTAAGGGACCCTGAGGAATCTAGAAAGCTCTCGTCACTGTCAGCGTTCTCTATTCAACAGGGACATTAGGATGCACACAGTGCCCCAGATATCAATGGGAGAGCTGCAGCTAGGGCACAGGGTGGACCCAAAGTGGTTCCTGTGGGGATGGGGAACAGTATAGCTCTCGAACTCTCCACACATCCAACCATGGAGAAACGCATGGAGCGACAAAGAGATTGCATTACAGAGAGGAGGGGCGGGAAACGAGGGAAGGGGAGCTGGAGGAATGGAAGGAGCTCCATTTCTGCTAATGAAGTCACTGCAGCACATGCAGTGTCATAAATCCTGTGGTACAGTAACACAGAAAAACATCTGCAAAGAAAGACATATGGACGGCGTATTTCATATGTGCACTTTGGCAGGCGTACGTGAAATATAGAGCTCGGCAGGCATGAGATGAATTTAACTGATATGCCAGGAAGAAAATACGCAGAGTAATGAGACCAAGTACTTTCACAGAAATGATATACAATTAAAAAACTGAGTAAATAATGGATGCCAGCAGTAAACAACCACTAAACAACATTCCCCAAAATCTCCCCATGCTGCAAACACTGCAAAGATTAAGGTATGATTAAAAAAATCAGAGAGCTGCACTCAATTCAACAAGCATGTTGGACATATATGTTGCTAATGAACAACCCAGCCCCAAACTATGTATGATAACATAAATTAATCATGGCATCAATATCTGGACTACAAAATCGACATTTAAATAATTTATTTGTTGTGAAACCGCCGAGAGTCGGGCGGACGGACTTGTGGGAATCATATTTGTTTGACAGGCTGGTTTTAATAACGGGGCAGAGAAATGCAGACGGGGAAGATGAAAGAGTGTTTGCTCAAAAAATGTCCAAAGAGAGATGAGAGGAGCTGAGGGACGACCGCCTTGTTATCACTCCACCGCGAGGAGGAGAGAGAGCGAAGGACGGAAGGCAGAGAGAGCATACAGAGGAGATAATGGGCAGAGATGTCAAATACACACTTTTTGCTCAGTGTTGTGTGAGACGCCTTCCACCAGGGTCAGACGCTGTGGTTCACCATGACCCACAAAACGCACGGAGGTCAAAGGTCGCTCAGGCGTTGACATTTGATGAAAAGATCTCGTGTCTCTCTCCACGTAATCTTTCACTTCCTCTTCATTTACTTTTTCACTTCCCTTGTCTCTATTTTTATCCCGCGTCTCGTTTTCCTTGTGTTCTTCTTTTTTTGTCCCCCATGTCCAGTTTTCCCCTCTCTCTAAATATTTCCTTCTATTAGCTCAGTAGCTCTCATGAGTAACAACATTAGTTTGACAAACCGAGTCTCATGTTTCGAGTTTGAGAGAGGGATGTAGCCCAAAAGAAAATCCCCCTCTGTTTCTGCGCCAACACAAACAGCAAAGCCAGACGAGCAAACCAACAAGAATGTGCTAGTAAACGAAGCGCTGCGCTTACAGGCAGCACTCAGGATTTAAGAGTCCCGTTAAGTGGTGCATGGGAAAAATACACACTCACACACACACCACATTAAATCAAGTGACTTATTGGCACATCCATAGAGAACCTACATCTTAACCCAGCCACTCGAGATACTTTGAAAACACATGCAAACATGAATCCCCAGCTGAAGGCTTGAAAATGTTTGTGAGAAATCAAGTTTCTTCACAAGTACTGGTTACTATCGCAATACTGACCTCTGAGTCTGTAGCAACAAACTTGTGTGTGGGTGCACTTAGCTGGTATAAATCACTCAACCTACAACATTAGAGGAGATACTCTGAGTTTACTCGGAGGAAATGAATAAATTAGATTATCAGTGTGCATGTTTTTGGGGAGATTGGTAGTTGCTCAACTTCCTTGCACACAGACATCAAAATCTGTGAAATATTAATGTAAACCACACTTGGAGTGCCACTTCTGCCACAACATGGATTTTGCAATGCCGTCATAACCTCGATAAATGTTTTAGCATATTAAAAATAATGTCTTCCATAACATGCAGGTGGAGTGTTATGTGTATATACTCATAGAACTGGAGTTACATCCAGTAACTACCACTTTCCTTATTATGAGGCAGACTCTGGTAACGTGAGGATGTGAAGGTAACATTACAAATACCGCACGCTAATTTCTGACTGCAAGAACCAACATTAAAGTCCACCATCCGAGGCAGTGGACACACAGTGGGTTTACTTGATGGAAATGTCCACACAACAACTAGAAAACTCCTGCTACTTCAGACCGCTTTGACGGCGATACAAAACAGGATTCACCTCAAAACAAGTTCAGGCTGAGCCTCGTTTGAAGCCAATTAAATTAACAGAGTAGCAGCTTGGATGCTTCATACCTGTCTTTCAGCTTTTTGTGTAGTCTTACATCGTCAGAGCTAATGTTATCTCCAGCCTTCATACTGCAACACAAGCTCAGCTGCTTTTGTTGTATAAATTTAGCTGCTTTTGCTCTATAAGCATCAAAGCACAGCCTCACTGTGTCTGCAGACTTCTGGACTTGCTGTATTATATATATAAAAAAGAAATATTATTAACTCGATGTAGCTGATGAAGCAGCCATGGTATTTCAGGTGAGCAAGCATGCATTCATCTGCTGAGTGGGCTCCTCTGTGAAAGTCACACAAAACTGATCACATTCACTTCCTGTGGAAATGTTCTGCAGCACTAACAGCTGCGTATTCATGTGTCATAGTTTGTTCTCGCTTTACTATCTCTGACAAAGTCTTGCAAGACTGGAATATATAGCTGAGTCTTCACTTTTAGAGCAGCTAAAAGCCCTAATTTGTTCTTTCGTGGGATGAAAATAGTCATCTATTATGATCTACTGAGGATGTTTGGATGTTTTTTTTGTCTATTTATCACTTCTTACCTGACATCCATTTATTTTTGGTCAGTAGCTGCATGCATGCAAACAGAGCTGCTGAGGCAGTTGCCATCTGTACCACATCTTTCTCTCTTTGCAGACCCCTCTGCCTCTCACTTGATTTTAATGTGCGTGTCACTCTCACCCTCTTCCCCTCTTTCACACACATCTTGTGGCGTTCACAATATGTTTTGGTCCACAGTGATCAGTCAGGCTGCTGCTCTGTGTTTTACACAGGAGGCAGCTGGACAGACAGAGCTGGATAATTAAAGTATAATTAGGGAGTCCTCCGTCCAATCCGAGCCAAGAGCAACGTGTGTGTGTGTGTGTGTGTGTGTGTGTGTGTGTGCGCAAGAGTGTTTGTGTATTTAGACACACAGGCTGTTGGCTGTCACTGTGTGTGTGTGTGTGTGTGAGTGAGAGAGACAGAAAGAAAGAGAGTGGCTAGGGCTGTTGGGGGGTGGCGGGGGGAGGACTAGCTTCATGGGGGTCTCGTTAGCTGACGCAGGCCAGATAATCGGATTTAGCCAAACGAGAGGGAAAGTGTGTGTGAGGTGGTGTGTGATGGGGTGCATGACCGGGTAGAGAGACAGATGGGAACGAGACAGGCAGACTGTGACCTGTACTCACACACACAAACACACACTCGTACAGTATATCTATAATGCATGTGATATTTATGAGCAACAGAAGCACCTCAAAAAGCCCGAGTTAAGTACAGTGTGTGTAGAGAAAAGGAGATTCAAGTCTGCAGTCAAAGCAGCGTGGCAGAGTGGAAGAGACCCAGAGAGTCAGTCCCACATCTACTGAAAAGTTAATGTGAAACCATCTTTAATACTCGCTCTGTCTGTCTCTTTCTGCCTTTCTTCCACTCTCCCCTCTGCCTGCATCTCTTCCTCTTTCACCCTCTTTTCCCTTTCATACACAAACAGACAGACACACACAAGCGGGCGCCCCTCATTATGAAAAGAACCAGTTGGATCCTCTCCCTCTCCTGTGCTCTTTTTCCTCTCTTGTTCTCGCCCTCACCTACTGTTGTATTCTGGACATCAAACCAGGAGGCTCTTTCCCTCTCCGACTCGCCTCTTTTCATCCCTCATTCTCAAAGAGCATTCTTTAATACCCAGGGCACAAACTCGCTTGTGCGTCTCGTCTGCGCATGTGCGTGGGGAGAAGGAAAAAGAGAATGTGAGATAGCAAAAGAAAGGCACAAAGAAATAAGAAAAGGGGGAGAAAGGAGTGAGAGGACTGAAAGGAAACCGGGCCTTACCTACGTGAATGTCACTCAACTAGAACCTCCTTATGAAGCCACCATGACCCTTCTTTCACTGATAGTACCTGACTGTCTCCCTGCTAACCCAAACAGATGTTCTGGGTAACTTAGCTTTATTTAAGTCCACTGTATACACCTGGATGATGGTGCTAGGGGTGCGAGAGAAGTGTGTTAGATTACAGTCGGCATGTGTCGCAGAGATGGAGCGTTAAGATCTGCAGCAGTGCCAACGCTGTGGCGAGGAGTGCGAAGAAGACTTGATCTATGAAGTGAGCGTGAAGGCTGAAAAGGACAAGAGAAGGGCAACGCGGTACCTGATGGACGAGGATCTTCAGGTGGTGTGTGTGTACCTGTGCGCGTGTGTTTGTGTGTGGTCCAAAACATCCTTGGCCTCTAACAGGATTAGTGTGTTTGACTGTTGGCAAAGCAAACGGCGTCCTGCTGCGGACGACACAGCCTCAAGGTCACGAGGGCTGAGTCACCTACAGCACGCGGCCATTAAACAACAACATGGAACAACAGCTTCCACATTCTGAATTCAGCACTTTCCATTGATCCAGCATGCACAGAATCATTTCCCAATCTCTTTAGAGTTGTCTTCTCTGCTTTAATCCACATTGCTGACATCTGAAGATGTTTACACATCATCATTAAGGGATTATGGTAAAGCTTGTACATGCATAGCTTGTGTGGTAAGACCATTATGTGCAGCTCTTCAAAAAATCAGGGCTACAGCTTCAGATGCAACATGGAGACGGTAAGAAGAGCAGCTGGTCAAGGCTGCAACTTACGAGTTTTCTCATTACTGGATAACCTTCAAATGATTGTCACTGTCAATGAATTGTTTAGTCTAGAAAGTGACAGAAAAATGTAATGAACGGCCATCGCAGTTTCCTGAAGGCCAAGATGACATCACCAAATGTCTTATTTTCACCAACAATCGAAAACCTGGAGATAAGAAGAACGGCTCAGTAACCTTCACATGTTCAGTAACAGTAAACATGGTTTGGGATTGCGCTTCAAAGCTCGACAGGATTCTCTCTGTGTCACACACCAAATGAAAGAATGCGAACGCAGTTACGTCGAGGAACATGAAGGCACCACACAGCCTGAGAGTGTACAACACATCCATTCAGTGTTGCTGGGGTGGCGTCAGTTGCTGAGCTATAAATCATTGTCTATGCCAGAGACACTGACAGTGGGTCAGTGCTGGAACATGTGGCCCACAACTATAAATGTGGCTTCACTCTCACCACAAGTCATGATGGCTGCTATCACCACAGATACCATGTGACTGACCCGCAGGAGTCGTCATCATCAAGCGCCGGGGGCTCTGTGTGTGTGTGTGTGTGTGTGTGTGTGTGTGAGTTCAGCTATGGCAGCGGGGGCGTGGCAGACTGCCCTCAGACCTCTCAAACCGATAATAGCCTGTTAATGTTGCAGGCTGGATCTGACTCAAACCTCATGTTTACGGGCCTTTCACATTCGCTCATGGCTCACATTAGTCTGCCCGCCCCGCTAGATGGGAACAGTTTGCACTCTTCAGGAAATTCACTTCGCTCAGTGAGTTTCATTTTAGCGGACAAATTCGATCCATCTCAGAAATTTACCCAACAGGGCCAGCCGTAAGGCGGGAAAATGAACAGAAAGAGGCTCTTGAGTGGGTGCGCACTTGAACGAAGGTGGTGCTGGCTAATGTGGTGAAAACTACTGTTTGTTGTTGCCATTTGAAAATAATGCAGTTACTGCGAAGGCAGCAAGTTCTGTCGTTGAAGCAAGAGAAAATAAATAGACACACTCACAAGCGCACACACACAGGTTTTCGTGACTTTTGGGGACATTGCATAGACTTCCATTCATTTCCTGGAGACTTAACCCGACCATGAGCATAAGCACTACCTGCCTTAACTTAAACTTATCCTAAAATGTAATAATTTACATTATGGGGACATGCATTTTGTCCCCACAAGACGAGTCCCCACAATGTGAGTCAACAGATTTATGTGGCCACAACGTGGGGAATACATGGGCACACATACACACACACACACACACACACACACAGCATGATATATGTGTGTGTGTCTGTGTGGTGGGGGGTAGGCTGGGTTATAGAGCCAGTGTCGGGGTGGGTCCATGTAAGGCCTGGAGTCTGTCAACGCCTGACTGATGAGACAAGAACAGGTGCAGTGCAGGAAAAGCAGCTGCAGCAAAACACACACACACACACACACACACCAACAATGGATGCCACATGCAGAGGACCAGGGAGAGAGTGAGACAGACAGGAAGAGTGAGACGCACAGATGACAGACAGGGAGACAGAGGAAGTTTCCCAACTGGCACGAACACACAGAAGCCAACAGTTTGTAGAAGTAAGACTTTTAGCTACCAAGGAGACAAAAAGTGAAAACATACACATTCAGTGAAACCGGACAGAAATAGACACGGCAGACACTCGCTGTCTGTCTTCTAATGACAAGCGTATCCATACAAGAGCCGTGCTTGGCAGAATAAGAGCTGCGATGTCTGTTGGTGTCCTGCTAAATGTTGACCTTTGAGAGGGAAGCACTGATATGTATCTAACGCAAATGAGAAGGAAGGAAAGAACATTAAATAAGAAGACGGAAAAGGGGAGGGACAGAAAGACAACGTGAGGACGGACAGAGATGCAAAGAAGGGCCATAAAATACAGTTTGTACCTGATTTCAGTCTAACAAATAATGTAATATCCTGCTGCACTGAAGTTCTGATCCGGATCAGTTAATGTGGCGCTCGTACGCTCAGATATTAAAATACCTGCAATAAAATGTTTTAAATATCCTGAACAGTGCAAATAACACCAATCAGCACGCACTTGTTCAACACACAAGCTGATTTATTAAAGAGTTTATCCTTCACATAATGTTCAAAGCAGTGCCAATGATCATAATGGATTTCTGGTTGACCTTTCTGCAGACACGTGTGTCTGTGCATGCACAGTGACTGCTGTTTGCTCTTTGTACGCTCCTTTCATGCCTGCTACTGTGCCTTGATTTGCTTATGATGCTCCATGAGAAAAGAATATCCCCAAGTGGGACTGATAAACTACTTCAAGTGCCTTCATACTAGAGTCATAAGAGTCCCCGATGAGCTGTTCCCAAGACAAACTCAGGTTTTATTTGCCTAATAAACTGACTGCAATCCTGATTCAAGAGGGTTCAGCCTGTTATTGCATCTTCACCAGAGAGAGATGTGAAAGGAAGAGTTAAAAGAAACTCTTATAACTCCTAATGAACACAGTCAAAAAGCGAGAGTTTGACTGTAGTGTACTTAACAAGAATCCCCTGAAAACTTTTTCTTTCTTGTTGCTCAATAACACATGGATAGCAGCCTTCTAAAGTACCAATTACAGCAATCTGAGAACCAGCCTCACTCTTGTAAATCTCACCTGACCGTTCAGAAGCCAGTCAAAAACCTCTGCAGTCATAACTTCCCGAGCTGAAACGGGGGTCTGTTGTCCTTCAAAGACGATATCTGGGCCTCTAATTGGATTCAAACACAGTAATATCTTTCATTGCTTGGTGAAACAGGGCGATCTAATTTTTTTTTATAGATGGCCTGTGTGTTTTATGAGGGTTATGTGTGATTCCTGAATGTCTTGGGAAAGGGTGGCGGGGATGGAAGTCTTGATTAAAGGTGAGATAGGCCGATCCCGGATGCTCAGATGCCACATCTTAAGCCCTCGCACTGCAATTACAGGATACGGAGGGGACTGTCTGTCTTCCTGTCTGGGCTTGTGCCGATGTGCCACCTGAGTACAAGTAAAACTAACACCTGGGACCCTGCGGGAACACACACGCACTTGCTCACACACATTCAGGTTGCAGCTGGTTGGGGAGGTCAACTGAGTCTAACAGAGGAGACTGTCTTTTATCACTTTATTTATTGGCAACACAATCACCGGCTATGTGTGTCTGTTCGAGATGGAAGAGAGGAGATGGGGCCTAAAGGAGAGACTGTATGGGGAAAATAGATTTTATTATTTGTTAGACAAGAATCTTGTAACCTTTTATTGTTCTGTTCTGAGAGTTTTTGTATTACTGCCATTCGTCTATTCCGCCAGGCTGTAGCTTATGAATCTTATATCAACCTTGAAATCTGGTGCCTCTTGTGTCTGCAGCGTAAAGCACGCTTTGAAACAAGTTTTACGTGATTAGTGCTTAAAAGGCATCTAACTTCATTAGGATTCATAAGTTGAATTCCTTTGGAGAGACAGAGGACGGCGTCAGAGGACGGGAACAAGGACGGGAGTTTTAGAAGAGGTCTGATGTTCCCAGGGACTTGACGTTGACGTAATGCAGCTGAGTCAAACATAAGGCTATTAGCAATTAGCCCGGGTACGCATCAGTCTTCTGCACTGCCATAAACCCTGCAGTATGAGCATCTGTGCGTCCTGCTCAATGCAATAAAATGCATAGCCCAAAGTCATCGCAAAGTTCAATGACTCGGCAAATGAGGTCTGCGAGCCAAGCAGCGGGTGCGTGGATTTCTTTGTGTGTGTGTGTGGGTGCATTGAGAGCGGAGGGCAGAGAGGTAACATCACAGTGTGCGCAGTCGCGACAGATAAATCACAGCTTTACTGGTGTGTGTGTTGTGTCATCTCATGGCAGTTTAGGGGCTCAAGACAAACAGCGTGAAGTGGGCTACAAGGCCGGCCCCTCACGCACTCTTTGTCTATCTGGAGATTCCCCCTCGCTGGTCCTGTTGTCCGGGCAATGGGGGGAGAAGTCGACCCCATTCAAACAGGAGATTTTAGAGCCGTGTGGTCAATGAGTGTGTTTGCGCGGGTGCTGGGGTGGGAGGGGGTGTGTTTGTCCTCTCTGAACATGAGCCAGCGAGTCAGGAGAAGAAAATGACGACAGGGATGGATGGCAGGAGCGAGGAGGAGGAAAAACAAAAAGGGAAAAACGGAGACAGGGTGCATGAGCAGAATATGAATCCGTGGAGCTGACGTTGCAGTCTTCCGGCCCGTTCTGCAGAAAAAAATTAGACAAAGCCGAGGCGTCTCGTAAAGAGATTATAAATAGAGCTATGAATACATGAGTCTTGTGAGTTTTAGTGCTGCGTAAGTGCTTCTGCAAAAGCAGCTCTGATATATTGTCTCGCTGATAAACCAAAGGATTCTCTGAGTGTCCTTCCCCATTAGAGCTGGCTGAGCAAAATTGAAATCATCTCTCACACAAAATATCTGGGCCATTCGTAAAGCTAATATCTTTTAGCTGGCATAATCTGTTGCCACTTTATGTGACTCCATTATCGGTGAGTTAGCGCGACAATAGCCAGTGTCTTGCTCCTATTAGAGCACACTTTTGGGTCTTAATACAATGGAGGCAGCAGCAAAAGCAAGGCCACGGCAGTGTGACGACGAGCAAGCATCGTGTAAAAATATCAAGAGGAATTTCATTACATTTCGAATCAAAGGGCACAAAACAGAGAGGGTCCGCCAATTACCCCGCTGTGTCCCCTCCTGGCTGCCTTTCATTTTCAGAGGGAACTCAATTTGGCGAAAGAGAGCGTGTGCGTGAGTGTGTGTGTCCTGATCGACTGAGAGGGAACCCAATCAGTAGATGTCACTTAAGGGGCAGAGATGAGAAAAGGTGTTAATATTTAATGTTTCAGGGCCCCTGAATCTGGGCCTCCTTTCCCTCCTCTCGCTCTTCCTTCCACCCCTCTCGCCCCAGGCGCTCCAATTAACACACCCTGTCCTTTTCTTCCCCCTCTCTCCCAGCCTCTCTCGCTGTTCCCTCCTTCCTTGAAACACAGCCCCTGGTGAAAAATAGAATTTAGAAACAGGAGGCGAGAGGAGGCAGGAATGGAGGGACAGGCAGACGAGGAGAGTTTGACTGGGATCGTGTTAAGCAGTGCGGTACAAAGTTTGGATGAGAACAAGCTGAGAAGGCTAGAGGGTCTCAGAGGAGAGAGCAGGCAGATAGAAGAGGACACTGATGCAAAGGCAGGCGTGAGCATCAAACCAGAGAAGGGGAATGAGGCACAGAGGCTCTCCTACTGCAGATGCAGGAGTTAAAATTGGAGCAGCAGGAGAAGGAGAAAGATGACGTGAGGGAAGGAGAGGGTCCCTTGTGTCTTTTCAATTCCCCTCAGCCTCTACCTATTTATCAAGGTAAATGACTTGCTTTAATGGGCCAGAATGATATGCAATGTTTGGCAGAGGCAATCTGGTTGCATATGTTTGCCGCTAATGTCGCTAGCGTCTATAATGGGGTATTGTAATGAGGTGCATTCAGTGATGAGAGAGCCATCATAAATTCCACTCAGGACCCCAGAAGGCCAGGGGCAGCCCTGGAGATGACAGATGGATGGATGGATGGATGACAAGGGACTGTCAATGGAGGCAGGGACAACTAGAGTATTCTAAATGCCAACTGCAGTTTTGGTACAATTAATGACGTTTGCACTGGACATTAATGTATTGTAATGTCATGAAATACCCTCATGATACTCTATTGAAAAAATGTGTAGACTGCACTGCTGGAGCTTTATCAAGTGTCTCTCAAAGGCCTGTGGACACTTCAACTATCTCCAATGAGGCTAATGTTGCCAATACTGAGTGTGTTTGGTTACCTACTTCAGTATTTAAATCCTCGTTGTCCATCAGTGTGCAAAGGGATATCATTGGTAGAAAGACAGAAAACAATAAGCATGTTTTCAAGGGAGGATGTCGACGGGATTCACCGTCCTTCGCCTGTGTTTTTAATCAAACTCACGTGGCTCCAGGTTGTTTAGTGGCAACAAAGCAGCGCATAGCAGAGCCACAGCTGTTAATGTCGGATACACTTTAACAGAGGTTACTTAGGACAAGGACTTCAGCTTTCTTGAGGAAATAAGAAATACTACCAAACCGACTGAGGCCAAATTGCGGACCTGAAACTTGAAGGCGTTGCAGGACAGACAGTTCTCTCATTTTACTGCTGTTTGTCACTGTAATGGTTTAAAAGTATTTTCCAAATGAAAACTTGGTGCCACCTCTGTCTTTTGCAGTCAGGAGAGACTGTCAGAGAGAGGGGGGAGCGAGAGAGAGAGAGGGTGAGGAGAAAGGCTGACTCAGAGTATAAATAAGGGGAGAGACGTTAAGACTACAGCTAATCTCGCTAAAAGGGTTAGGACAAAGTGCTGCCGCCCCTGCCGTCTCTCTCGCTTCCCCTCTCCCTCGATCCTTGAATCAATTCATTCTGCAAGTCATTTCCTAGCATACTGTACAGATAAATACTGAGCGTAAGGTAGCTCTTACGCCCATTTACTGTAATAAACAAACCACTGGAGCGGGTCCATTACAGTGTTTGTGTGTGTGTGTGTGTGTGTGTGTGTGTGTGTGTGTGTGTGTGTGTGCGTGTGTTAAACAATACAATGGCTCACATTGTGTTTGATGAAGACTTCAAAAAACAGACACTTTTGTTCCAAAGGGGAAATAAGATTTGAGATAAGGTGTAAGGCGAAAGCAGGCCAGCATGTGTCTCTGCGGGTCTCAGATTTCTGCTACCCTACCATCAAAAAACACACACACATGCAAAGAGTAAAGGCCGAAACAGGCTGTCCTGCCAACCCGTGTGTATTTTAATACTGATGAGTCCATGGATGAATGTCTCAGGTTCTATTTACAGTAGCCTATTTACAGTATGATCGCTGCTACGTTCACAAACGGAGCGAAGCACACGCACAAACACACCTGCCTGCCCTTCACATCTCAACAGCTCAATCCCTCAAACGCACAGCCCCCCCTCTGTCACCCTCTTTTCCCTCCCAGCAGTCATCTCACATCGAATTGTAGCACCGAGGTGTTTTGTTGGTCTGACAAAAGGGCCGTTTCCTGGGTAGACAGGTTATCCACACACTGCACAAGCTGAGGCAAACACAGAGCGGGAGCAGAGGGACTGTGGGTAAATAACGCCAACACGCCACTGTAGCGTCCCGATGGTGCTCCTTCTGAGTATGACATTATTATCTAGTGAGCTGTTTTTCACCACAAATCTGACAGCCAAAATCTGTCCAAACATGCTCTCCAGGGTGGATAATCGCTCATTGTAAAGGTAAACACAGGTTAAGCCGTATTCGTGTTTATTTTGTCAGTTTACTTTGTGATCACAAAATGGTGATTTGATGGATGTCTCAGCGCAGCAGCACAGGAATTGCTGCTCTACACCGAAATCACCGTTTGGTGCTTTTTCAGCAGTCTGAAAACAGAAACACAGAAGTGTGTTAACGAGAACTAAACTGTGAGTTCAGCTGCACTCAAACACAAAGTAAGAGGTGACGGAGCTGACCAGAACAGAGGCGGAGCGTCAGACTAAGAGTCCCGCTCTTTACTGGACGTTGGGGCTCCTCATAAAAAGAGCAGAAGATGCTCACATGGATGCTCATTTTCACAGGATTGTCAGTGTGGACACAGTCCAACTGTTCCACCTTCGCCTTAATCTCGTGCTCTGATTAAAATGGTGACGCTGCTCTTGCTTGTATATATTTTCACATCCCTCCGCTTAAGCCAAATCACTCCATCTGCATCCTCTCTCGCCCATGTGTCCTCTCTCGCTGCTGTTCTCCTGCTCTCTCTCGTCTCTCCTCCTCTCTCTGTGGGAGTGCTGAGTAGCACTCTGCCCGTCTCATTTAGAAACAGCCCTCCCTTCACATCTAATGAGCCTTCATTTTGGCAGAAGAGGGAGAAAAGCCAGAGAGAGGAACACCGCTTCCACTACTTCAGCTGACAGCAGTTCCCCTCTTGAAGCGCTCTTCTAATACCCACATGGGACTATACAAGAGGGCTGGAATAGAGAGAAAATGGTGGAACAAATGGATATCCACTCTCCCTATTAGCCTCCATTATCCGCAAGCATCATTTCATAACTAGCGACTAACAAGGCTTCTGCGTACGGGCCCATGCCCCTGTTATATGTTTGAATGTGCGCCTTGGCTGAGCTAGGATACACAAATCGGGTGTGGACAGCTCAGAAACCAGAGAGAATTGCCCTTCTTTGTGCCCGAGCTGAAATACGAGAGCGCTCGCTGAATAAAGGGGGTCTTATAAGGGGGCGAGGGCGCTCCTTAGGGGGCCAGTCAGCCGGGCGTGACAAGCCAGTACCGCTGTAATGAGATAACAGGCCACTGGAGTACGCTTTGATTTGTTCCTCCTTTCTTTCCTTTCTCTACATCCCTTATCCCTTTGCAGTTTTCTTATCCATCCATTGCTCTGTTTTTTTTTTTAAATAAAAAAAAACAGGCCATCGTGCTCAGCGGGCTGGTAAAGCCCGTGTGTGAGGGACAGATAGAGGGATAGAGAGGAAAGGGCAAACACATTGGCAGGGAGATAGGGCAAAGGAGAAAGAACAGGGCACAAGAGTGTGGAAATGAAAGCTCGAAAAGGAACGTGTCTCTTTGTGTGTGCGTGGGTGTGTGTGTTCCTGAAAACATATTCAAGTGCATGTTAGCAGGAGCCTGAATTCAAGGAAGGCCACAGTGAAAAAAGAAAGGGGGCTGAGAGTAATCAAGAGATAGAGAGGCAGGGTGCATACAGTACGGGTCAGTGCCTCCAGACAGGCTGGATAAAGCCCACCTCCACTCCTCCGCCATCACAAAATTACCCCTGCACCTGCCCTCTGGCCCTCCCACCCCCCCGCTTCTTTGCCTCCGGCCCCCCCCGCCATACCCCTCCTGGCTTGAACAAACAGTCTCATGCAGTGTTGACAGTGGAAACACTCAGCGTGAGGCTGAGAGATGCGGGAAACCCTTGCAACAGTGTGAGCTCCATCATTGTGCGCTCGCGATGGATGACTTTCAGCCTGGCAAACAACAAAAAGCCTCAAGGGTTTTTTGCTCTTCCCATAACCTGCGCTAATTCATCGCCACCATTGACCTCCGTGTGTCAGCTGAACCACAAGATTCCAACTTATCTTTCCCACCTCTTCATAGTCCACCAGTGATTCATTCGCAAAAAGGGAAAAAATAAACATTTGCACCTCCTTTCCTCCTTAAATCAGTGTTTTCTTATCGCGCTGGGGCAGATTTATAGCTGTGATAGTGCGGCGGCCAAAGTCATGAATTCATCTGAACGACATGAGCTGTCTGCCCGCCTGGGCTATCAACACTTGCTGTCCCAAAACAGCGTATAAGCCGGAGATTTAGAACGGTCTGTCTAGCCCTAAATCTGTAGTCTCCTGCCTGGCATACCTCACACACAGCAGACTGTTACGCGCACACACACACTCACAGAGAGACACTCTCACTACCTTTTGATGCCCCACCTCCCACCCCTGTTCCTTCTCCCCCTACCTACCGCTCTCCCCCACTTTCTGTCTTTTTGCCTATTATGGCGGATTAACTTATAATGCTTGGATGAACTTCAGTAAGTGGGGGGTACAAAGTCACACATCAATACACACACAATCGCTGGCTGGCTGGCTGGCAGGCAGATACGGTCACAAGCCCACTGGCACAGACACATGGAGCCTTCTGGAGTACAGTGAGACACATGCAAAACACACACACACACACACACACATACATGCATGCACACAGACAAACACACGTTTACATACAGGAACCAGACTCCCATGCTGAAACAGAGCGAAAGGTGCAGAATCCAAACCAAAGCCCCTATTAATCCCCCTGATCCCTCAGAGATAGAATAATTCAGAGTTAATTACTATTCCCCTGCATTCCTCCCTTTCTTCGTCTTGATTTCTAAATCCACTAAACTCCCTCTTCCCCGCCCATTTGAATATACTGTCTACTGCAGATCCTTCTTTGTCTCCTCTCCCACATTTTTATTTGTTTTCCCCCCGCTGCTCCTCTAGTGCCTTGGCAGACTCTTCCGCGTTACGTTTTGACAGAACGAAATGAGAAGCAAATACGGTTATGAGCACCCCCCTCAATTTCTCTGTCTGTGACACACACCAATGTACAGGTCTTGGCAGCAGCTGACAGAGTCTGGCACTGAGGTTGTGTCTTTCTGGTCGGAGTTTGGAACCACAGTGAGTTTAATTAGAGTGGAGAGAGACCACATGGCTGGCTGAGAGGCTGGTGTAAGAATGGTTGAGAGGCTGGTTACTGGAGAGGCCCATTAACAGGCACACTGTTCGATGCTAACTGTAAGGAGAGTTTACAGAAAAACACACACACACACACACACACCAGTGCGCACGCATTGCTAGCTGCAATGTATTTATAGATAAAGATACAGTAGCTCTACACTCATTTGTATGCAGACAGCTTCCTCAAATATCCTTCTGTCTCTAACTGATGCCAACAGTGTTTTCATGGAGACAACTCATTATAAAAAGATAAAACGCCCTTGTGGTATACAGTTAAAAGCATCCTACATCACTTCCCATGTCACACTGCATTATCTGTGGTCTCATGGTATTTTGTTGCATGCGCGGTGCATATTTTACACAAGGGAAAGAAAAAGAGAACGCATTCCCACAACGTAGCTTCTATTTTCTGCACCAACACTTCAAGACAGGCCAGCAGATAAGCTGGAGACGAGGAGATAGTGAGGGGCTCGCTCCTGCCCAAACATGGGTAGGGCGAGAAGACGGAAGAAAGCCGAGCACCAGCGCGCACACACACATATTTACACACCCAGTTAGCATATTTCAAATATCATTCAGCATATGGACAGAGCAGGCACACAAGTCACAAGCGGCATGCAGATCACGTATTATGCACACATATTTTAACGGAAGCCCAGAGGGAATTCGAGCTCGCACACAAATACGCAGCGGAGTTAGCCAACTCCCGCCTGTGTCAACCTTCCAGCATTCCTCGCTAATCTGCACCATAATGACACACCTGTCTTCTCCCATTCTCTATTACCTCCACTAAAATACAGCGGCAGTTTAAGGGGGGGCACTAAACGTATTCATGAACAAACAGCTGATCCATCCTCTCTTTTAATTCTCTCTTTCTTTATGCATCCCTCCATCTTAACTTCAGCCCTCCCTCTCTTGATCCGTTTCCATAGGGAGCACTCCATTTTCTTTTCTTTTTAAACAAGAGGAGTAGTGGTTTGTCTGTGCTTTGGGGGGGGGGGTGTGTTACCACAGTAACAGACATGGAGGTTATTGTCATAGCTAGACAGGCGTTATTGGTGAAGGTGGGAAGGACGGGAACGAGAGGGGTGTTTTCAGGGGCAGGGGCAGGTCAGAGATTGGAACAGTGCAGGCCGGGGGGTGAATAACTAAAGCAGTGGGCAGGCGGGGTAGATAGGTAGGTCACATTATTATTGATTGCTTGACATTATGTGGACAGCGGGGGAGTCCGCAGAGACAGACGAATAAATTGTGGTTTGACATCAAAGTCAGGCTGCTGACATTGAGCCTGCAGGGGACAGAAGCTGCCCAAGGCTGGATTAGAGGTGGGTAGATACACGAGAGCACGCACAGACAGAAATAAACAGACAATGAGCACGCTGTCCGCGAGTTACCTGATAAAATGAAGGCTGTGGAGAGAGAGCTTGAAAACGACAGGATGAAACTGGAGGAAATGTCAGCCATGAATAATTTCAATGCCAAGCTCGGGTTTTTTATGAAGCCACAGCCCATAAATTGGACATTTTTCTGACTAAGACACCAAAAATGCCTAACTCATTTACACATCAAGGCTCACCAGAGACTTCCAGAAGGTGCATTATTCCAGTCCTCATAAAATTGCAATCTCTTACAGAGTACATTTTTCATCCTTATTAATGCTTCATTAAATTATTATTCATAGGCTGGATGGTGATGTGATTAGAAAAGAAATGGGAGACAACAGACGAAATAATTAAGGAAATGAAGCTCAGATTTAAATATTCAACATTCATTCTCATTCTGACTGATTCTCGGGACACTCGTGTGGTTACTCTGCAAATCAAAGCGGAAAATATAAGTGACGGCAGAGCGAAGCCGTCTGACAAGATAACCTCACGACCGCTCAACATGACACATGCACTGTCCTGTTAAGGACACACCTGGTGCAGGCCTTTCATCTGTGGGCATCAGGCCCGCCACAGAGGGCACCATCAGTCATTGTCTGCTCAGAGATTGACCGCCCCGTCTAGATGGCTATCAGCTAAGCTAACCGGAGTCTGGTGATAATATCTGGAATGTGTGAAGCCTGAGAAAGACAAAACAACACGTGCCTCAACCTGCACAGACCTGCAGAGGAGATGGAAGATAGAGACAGTGCAAGGCTGAGGAAGCTGTGTTTGTGTTTGTGTGTGTGTGTGTGTGTGTGTGTGTGTGTGTGTGTGTGTGTTGAGGGGGGTGGTGCAGGTAAGGGCAGGAGGGTTTGCTGGAAGAGACAGAAAAGTCAAGAATAAACAGACAAAAACAGTGGGACGTCGTCATGGATGGAGAAAGAGACAAAGACGAGCAGTGGTGGGGTGAGAGGAAGAGGAAGAGGGAGGAGGGGGAGAGAGGGCGAGAAGTTAGACATCATAATACGACTGAAAAATGTCTCAGCCGCATAACAAACTTCTGAACCCTCAAACACTTGCAGTCTTTCTCTCTCTGACCCAGACGACCCGACAGGAGGCCAATTCGGTGCCACAACTTCCTCTGCTCGCGCAGTGCCCACGTCCTGCTTTTCAGGAAACAACACAGGAAAAAACGCCATCAATACTTCCTCTTCTTGTAAGTGTACATACCCAACGTCATGCGCTGGCGTGTGACGTTGCTGGCCTCCCATGAGAGCTCACACCACATGGGTGCGTGACATGTGACCCTGTGGGTTATGCTTCCTATTGCACCCACGCACACAATCATTAACCCTAATTTAAATACAGAAAATGTACACGTCTGGGGGTCTAAGTTTCCCACTGACATTTCATCAATAATAATGGCCCCTCCATGTTACTGGCTACTGGAAAAAGGACATGATTGTTAACAAGGTAACATGAGAGTTTGTCTATGAAGACAGACACCAGTTAAGGAAAGGTTAAAGTGGATTTAAACGCATTTTAACTTAAGTGATGACAGGACTGTTAGTCGATTGGGACAAAATTAATTGGAAACAGACTTGATAATGAACTCATCCTTCAAGCAAAATATCAAACATTGTCTGGTTCCAGCATTTCAAATGTGAGAATTTGCTGCTTTAATTGGTTTTAAATTATTCTAATCAAGCGCCTCCATGCTCATGCAAACAGACAAAGCACATGTCCAGCCAAGATACCATATCAAGAAAAACAGCACGTTCATGATGTCAGAACAACTCCGAAAAGAAAACAAGTGATGACAAGAAGATGGAGCCTGACAGACAGAGATTACAGGGATGACAGCTGCTGATAGGAATAAAGGAAGAAAAAAGCAAATGTGGCAAAACTGGCATGGAGACACTATGCTAATCGCAAGCATACCAAGATCAAAGGAGAAATGAAGCATGAGAAGGGAGTGCATCAGCGTGCCCCTGTATCACTTTAATCACGGCATACTGCATACCGCAGAGGCAGACAACATGGAGAGTGATTTGTTCCCCTTTTAATTAATAAAATGTGCATCCTGTAGAACCAGCCCCATGCTTAAACACAGAGCCAGTAACATCAATGAATTCTCAGTGGAAGATCTTTAAAATATGACTTTAGCACTTGGAATGTGCAAGATTTTATGTGCATTTCTATGAGCACCAGCCTTTAAAAACACAAGATCGAGGTTAGTGTAATCATGGAATAAGTAAAACGCAGTGAAGCATTGTTCATCAAGCTTTAGCCTGAGAGAAACCTTGGTTTCTGTCCAAGTAGATGAGTCTTTCTGTAGGTGTTTACAGGAGCAGATGGTCCAGGTAGGCGTTTCAAGTGCTGGTTGTTATCGGTAATGGAGGAAATAAAACATCATATGGTGGAAAGCAGGACAGAATGACTGTGTGAGCATGTGTGTGTGTGTACCTTTGTCCCTTTGCATGAAGAGGAGGCTTCTGTGAATTTGCAGGGTTGCTGAAGCTTAACTATCGACACCTCTACTATTCTGGCACCATCTCATCCACCTCCTCCATCTCCAAGCATGTGGTAATAATGTTAGAGGCGTTTGAGGATATGAAGGCAGAGCGGCGGGGAGAAAGCATGGATGGGTGAAGCGAGGCGAGGGGAGAAGGGTGGGGTTAGACTGAGGGTTGTGGGGCTGGAGGCCGTTCTTGTCTATCAGCGTCCTTCACATTTCAAGCCATTTTTCAAACGTTTGTGATCATGTGACTCCATTCATACCTGTCAGCCCGTGCTTTTCACTGGACGAGTGGGGGATGGAGAGATGAAGGAAACAAGACTGAGATAAAAGCAGACATGACGCCATTGAACTTGTTTCAATTAGATGAACTCAAAGGCTGCGGCGGCGGCGGTGGCGGCTGCTTAGCTGGACCTCCCATCAGCATCATTCATTCATTATTCATGACGCTGTGTTCAAAATCACAGGCCTGTTCTTTTTTTTTTTTTTTTTTTACCAAAGGAACAGATGACTTGGAGCATGAGTAAGCTCTTTAATTTACATGTCCAGATTTTTTTCACCGTTATGATGTGAGTGACCATTGTGAGTTTTTTCTCGGACACTGTCCTCTGACTGTGTTTGTCACCGAATGTCATTGGAGAACAGTGTGCTTTTGTAATAAGGTGGTCAGAATTACACATTCTGCGGCTGGTTTGGGGGCCCTGGGGCGAATTTTGACATTTATGGTGGGGGTGGTAAGAGGGTGTTTGAGAGGGGTTTGCAGAGGCAGGCGAAAGCATGTCCATACAGGTATGTGGCAGGAAGGAGTGAGGGGAGAAAAGAAAGCACAGGCAGGAGGAGGGAGGGGTGCGCCTGTCAAATCCAGGCAGAGGTGAGAAGAACTAAAGAACTGTGAGCTGAGGAATGTGGAAGAGGAGTAAACTAAGGTGACGGACAGGAGATGTGGAAGCTGTCTGTCATCAGCGGGGCTCCAGAATTTTCCATGACTTTAGCTCTCCATCTCCGAGCAGAAAGGTAGCTGGGGGGCAGAGCAGCCGACCCTGTATCTCCGTAATGAGCTGCAGAGCACCGGCTGAGGTGGCAGGCGAAAGCAGGGAGACACATGGAGGTAAGACTTGGAGGGAACACTCCGTCTTAAGTTTCAGCCGCCAACAAATGAAGGCAGATGGGAGTGGAGGACCCAGTAGATTGGAGACAATGTGTTCCTTAGATTAAAGAGGCATTACAGACATTTAGAACCCAGATGCTCACCACCCTCTGTTGTCATAAATCACACTACATTCATAACATTTTGCAAATAAGCGGCCACATGTGCACTAAGCAAGATATATAGTATATAAACGTGCAACCATCTTATTATGTGCACAAAGCTTAGGGCTCCTGCAGGGAACTGCCTCGACCGAGCTCCACGTTTGCACCATTTGCCCAAATTGCTGTCGTTTTTCTGTTGAGAACACATGCAGGAAGTCAGGAATAAAAACTTAAGCAAAAACAAAACTGGCTAAACTCACTGGTGGCTGAGCACGCCCTCACCAGCCACTGTGAAAAAAATCTGAACAGGAGGTCTAAGCAACACACAGTTACTGGCATTACTTAACGCGATTTCTGTAATCCAAACTCCTCTTCCCACCCACATGCATAATAACCATATGTGAAAACAACCGATAGCAGCTTTCTGTATTTTTCTGATAATTCATTCCATTTTGGATTGTACTACAAGCAAAGCAGCTGCTGCAAACAAACAGGGGCACTGCAGTGTGTCAGCGTTACCGGCTAATATGCTGTATGGGCAGACCTGTGGACCGAGCCTGGCTCAAGCTGATATGGAGGCTTGTTTCCACGGTCCAGAGCCAACCAGCCAATCATTTGGATATTGTCTCATGTTTGTACTGGAGGCTTTGGCTGCCCTCTGTGAGTCAACTGACTGATAATCCACTGCAGGGGCTCTGACCACATAGTCGAGTGGGAACAGACGGACACAAACAAGAAAAAAGAAACAGCAGCGTGAGAGAGAGGCAGGAGCAGCGGGATGTGGTGTAAGAAATCGAATGAGCGACAGCCAGAATTCGGGGAGAGAGGTGGAAATAATAGCGAGACGACAAACCAAGAACGCAGGAGGAAGTGGAAGAAGGTCAAAGTGTCAAAAGACACCAAGAAGGATGAGGAGACAGTGAAAGAAAGAAATGAGGACACTGAGAGAAAGGGGTGCAGGCGGTGTTACAAGTGAACAAATGCAACACGATCTCAAGTCCATGACCGTCCAGCTGTCTCTCCTCATCCTCAGTCACTGCCACCGTTTCCTTTGTCCAGCTCAAAATGATATCCCTGCCCAATGGGAGAAGGCAAAGAAAGAAGCACGGTGTGGGTGGGTGAAGGAGAAAGTGTCCGATAAAGGGCAGGAGCTCCTGTTCGGATGCTTGGATACAGCCGAAGCGAGGCAGGAGAGAACAGGTGGGTAGCCACGGGAAGACAAGTATGCCATTGTTTGGCTGGAACCAATGTAACCATACGGTCCACATGTCCTCGAACTGCTCCTAGCATGTAGCATCTCTCACTGATTTACCAAGGAAGTTAGCATTAGCTATAGCCGGGGGTTACTGCTGCATGGTGAGCTTTGACTTTGTTTGCTGTCATGCCGATGGTGGGCCCGGCTCGGGTGCTCTCCTGAACCGTTACACCAACTGCCCCCTAAACCAGCGCCAAACAACACACACACACACACACACACACACACACACAAACAGATGGGGCGAGGTGGGGAGTGTGTGTGGGTGAGGGGCTGCAAAAAGGGTGGAGGCAGTGGATGGTAGATTTTCTGGCTAGCTTTACCAAGCTGACTTCCTTGCCAAAGAGAGCAGGCTCTAATTCTGACAGCCTGGATCATATACCACCAGCTGGTGAACCAGGGGCCACAACCATGGCAGCACAATATGACAGAGTGCAAACAGGGAAAGACACGACGGCCGACAAGAAAGAAGGGAATGAGAACAATCAAGAACAATGAGAGTCAAGGTATTGTTAGAAGAAAATACAGGAGATAAAAGCTTGATTTTGCCCATTTCTGATCGAACATATTAACATTTTAATGTGATGTCCGTCTGATCGTCAAGAACAAAAGACCAACAAGAGGTGGTTTTTACCCATGTGAGGCCCCCTAAGTGCAGTGGTGGGCTCTCTGACAAATCTACACTCTCCCATCACCAGCTGGTACTGCCATCGATGTGGGATTGGACACACACACACACACACACACACACACACACACACACACACACACACACACACACACACCTATTTATAACCTCCGTTAAGTCCGGATTCCAGTTCACGTTGGGGTTGCAGTAATGTTCACATGCTCCTAACAGCCCTGACTGCTCCAACTGATGGGTGCCCACACACAGGGCCGGGTCCTGTCCCACACCCACAGCTAACACTCAGCTTTGGTCTCACATGCGCGCACACACACACACACACACACACACACACACACACACACACACACACACACACACACACACACTGCAGTGTTAGTTCAGTTAACTGGAGTATGCATTCCAGACACACACATACCCAGACACCCTTTCTCACAAGTATGTCCTGTATGCACACACACATCGACATAGTCAAGCACCTGCGTACTGTACATACACGTAGTCACCCATTCACGCACAATCACGCACATCCTGAAAACATCGACAAGCATCACCATTCGACACCCTCTCAGTGCGCCTCATCGTGCTGCCCTCCTCCACTCCCTTCACTCGACACCTCCTCTCCATTCCTCGCTCCTTCTTTTCCTTTCCTTCCCTCTCTCTCTCTCTCTCTCTCTTTCTCTCTCTCTCTCTTTGCTGTGTGTGTAATCAGCCCAGTATTAATACCTGCATTCCAACAGCCTACAGGAATGTCTTAACAATGTAGCCTTGTTCAGGTGCAGAGAGAGAAAGACCCCGGTGAAAAATACATTTAAGAAAGTGCTGCAGTGAGTCCTCCCGGGGCTACACCGACATATGTATGAGCTGCGGCATTTTGTGATCTGAGCTGAACACAGCTGAGCGGAGCATGCTTGGCTTTCGTGCTGCCTCTAAAAAAAATATACTCATACACACACAGAGTCCATCAGTGAAGCGTACCACCGGCGAACTGGTGTCTTTCATGCATACAGAGCATGTGGGTCCAGGAGCGTCCCACAGCTGAGCCACGCTGCTTTATCAGTGAGTGATAATTATTTGGATTTATGGCTGATTGATTTTCAATGATAACAGATTTTTTTCCTGTTTTACAAAGTGGTCCAAATTATAGATGCAACGATTTAAATATATATCACACGATCAACAGAAAATTAATCAGCTGCAGTTTCTATAATTAGGACATTTTCCACCCAGATACACATTTCCTGCTTCATGCCACTCAGTTCTGTTTAGTGTCACCGTTAAAGTGATGTTTTGAGGTTTGGGATAAATGGAGGGAGAACAAAAGGCATTTGAAAATGGTTTTAAAGACCTTTGATGAGTGTTTTTTTCAAATATTTTTTACACCAAACGATCATAATTGATAATGAAAATAACACGTAGTTGCAGCGCTAGTCAAAAATAATTATTCCAAGCAAACTGCAAGCAAAAAAATGAGTCACTGAATGTTTTGTTTTAATTGTTGCATTCCACAGAAACTTCATTACTTCCGACGTGACTGGCCTTTCTGAAATAGATTTCCATGTGGGAAAGTATTCGCATTAATATAATGATATTGATTTCCAGCCGTAAGTGGGAGCGAGACATAATGAAAAGCAGTGACACGCTGAACGCTCCATCATCCACCCCCCTCCCCTCCCTCCGCCTGTCCCCCTTTGTCAGGCCTTATTATTGAACATGTGTCCTTTCTGCCCCTGCCATTAACCAACCCCACCCTCACACAGTGCTTTCAATGTACAGGCTCACACACACACACACACACACAGAGTGCAGCACACACAACCCAAACAGCTAATTGACATGGGGAGTCGGTACATCTTTCATCATTCTCCACGGAGATGAATCTCGTGTGTGTGTGTGTGTGTGTGTGAGATGTGAGTGGGGAACGGGATCAAAGGGGGTCCTCCAAGCTGCCTGTCCGAGACCTCTCAGCCTCCCTCACCACTCCATGAGGCAGGCTGGAGAGGCCGTACAGTATGTTCAGCTGACTTCTGCTGGATAATCATTCAGTATGAATAGTCGTTAAGTAAATTCAGTCTTGCTTCTGAAACATGCCCACCAAGGCAGAATGTAAGAAGCTCTCGAGGCAAAACACTGGGGTTATAATTACTTTAGCCCTTAATAACAAGAGGCTAAACCAGTTAGGCACTCTGTAAGTCTAACATTATCCCCACAATAACTATCCATCACGTTTGTTGTTCTGCAGATTGCACAGACATGTAATTGAGAATCATTTAGCCTGATGGAGTCATAACCCAATTGAATGCTATTGATTTTGGATTAAATATTCACATGAATTGGAAGCAAGTTGTACTTTTTCCTGCTGGACTGGATCAAAATGAAGCTATGAAACTTGAGTATCGCTGTATTACCGGAACATGGACTCAACTGATGCACGACACAGGAGATCCCGCTTTGAGATTGCAGACAAAAACAAGTCTGAAAAAAAGGCACCAGCCTTAGTGGAACTGCAAAAAGAAAGTGAAAGTGCTTTCCACCGCCGTTACACCACACTGATGCAACTTCATAAATATTGTTACACCAGCAGGAAGCGACTGTAAGTCTTCTGCTTTGATTATTGTCATTAGCTGAACTGACAGTCAAAAAAAAAAGATTACCTTCCCCTACTGCTAAGAACCACCAGGGATTTCAGACACCCTGCTTCTTGTGGCCCCTTCTGCTCGGGCTGCTGTGAGGATTAGACAACACATGGTCAGGAGGATGCATGTATTTCGTGTCAGCACCACGGCAGGGATGAGAGACAGATGATGGATGCAGGGCGAGACAAAGTTAGGAGGAGAGAGACGGATGAGTGTGAGAGATACGGAGGAGAAAAACACTCCGATAAAAGTGATGATTCACAGAGCTGGGCATAAAGCAGGGTGTGGTAAAGAGACAAGCGAATCCCAGGGAGAAATGTAACTAACAGAGAAGAAGACATTGGCGCTGAAGTGAAGAACAGGATGCGACTTGAGGAGAATATTAACAGCCTGAGCGTGGTAACTTACTGCTCCACTCTTCTTTTTCAAAGTCAAGTTCACACAAGCAGAGAGGAGCAAAGGGAACTTTGCTGCTGCAGTAGTTGTTTCAGAGGGGCTCAGGTAAGCGAAACCTCAATTTAACAAAGACGAGTTATGTCCTTGGGCGAGCCGCCCGACTCGGAAGGCCTGAAAACTGACACTGGATCTGTTTGCCGATGACACTCCTGCCTGGCTCTCAGGTAACGCCGGGAACCCCCCTCTTCTCACACATGAAGTCATCGCTAACATCGAACACACCAGAGCACTTTTACTCCAAATACCACCAATGCATCTCACTCACACACACACACACACACACACACACACACACACACACACACACACACACACACACCTCCACGACCCCTCCTCCACCTCTTCCTTCCCAGCATGGAGGATTAATGTTCCCACTCCTGTCTCCCAGGTCCCCTCGGCCCAGTTAAAGCAATAAGATCTCATTGTCAAACAGTGACCAGCCTCACTGGAGAGGTTAACCACCGCTGCTTAACCATTAACTAGATTAAAGTCAGGACGGGGGGTGGGGGGGGTGGGGGGGGCACAGGAATGTCCTCTGACAGATGGGAAAAGGAGATTGGACATGAAAAGTGGTTTAAAAGAGAGAAAAGTAATCATTGTGGTTTTGGCCTACCATTGTGGCTGGTTTAAGCAAATTTGCTCACACACACGCGTGCGCTCATATGTAAACACGGTTCGTTCTGCAGCCTAGTGAACTTTAAGTCACCCTCATCTCACGGTTATCGTTATGCGATGCAGATAAGGGAGGAAAAGAATCCCTTGAGGCTCCACCGTCGTCTTTCTGAAAACACTCCTTGGGAAACAGGAGTTACTGGGTCAGAGGTGCATTCAGATATCTGCCCACAGGCTTATAATTGCGCCTCGGTAGCATGTGAAGCTTTCCAATCAGGGAGAGTAAGTTTGCATTTTCTGAGATGCAAAAAATAATAAAAATACTGAAAAAACGAAGGGACATACGAGTGAAATTACAGTTTTACTCTCCTTCCCCCACACCAGGCCGAGCCAGTGGTGTGGAAAGACATGAGGTGGTAATGGAACCCAAGTGTGTGTGTGTGTGTGTGTGTGTGTGTGTGTGTGTGTGTGTGAAGGAAGGGGGGGTTGACAGGGCTTTTTTGGAGGGGTGCATTCAACAACTGCTGCTGAGGCAACTGTTGATGTCTGAAAAGCAACAGCTTGCAGGGCTCCCAGAGGACGCTCTGCCAGCCAACAGTCAGATGGAGGGTTTAGGGTTGGAGGGGCGCAGGGGTTAGGATTTCTTCCCCACTGCCAGGAAAATGATCTCCTTGGCCACAGATCCAGGCTTTTCCATGACATTCCCCATTCCTAATTGGTATTCCTCAATCCTGACAAATTCCGCCTGTCTGATCCTCACCGCTGCTATCTCTGCCTTCATCGCTTTTGTTCGTTTTATCCCCCTTCACACGCTACTCGATTGATCGAAACAGCTGCACACAAGAGGAGTTTTATGAACGCTGTTTTTTGCAGAAGGCGCAAAACACGCAGGCCGTGATATTTCCTTGGCTGTTTTGTGACACAGATTTGCACAACGCGTGGCTTAAAAAGCTCAAGCCAACCCTGCTGCTTTGTATATTCCTACAACGAACACAGTGAGAAAATAGAGCCTCTTATCCACATCTTACTACAGCACTCTCCTGCTAAATGGATTGGCAGCACTTAACCTCATCTCCCGAAAGAGCTTTGTGAATTTTCAATTTTGCTCCAACCCCGAGTCCCCCACCGCTTCCACCACCGTCGCATGCACAGATGAGGAGACAAGGACACGCATACAGAGACATGGAGGCCTCTTTTCAAGGCTGCATTTGAAATTACCCATCGCCATCATCTTCCTCCCCTGAGAGAAGAGCAACAAGCCTGCACGGTGGCAACACAATAGTCAGCTGTAATCATCTCTCATCCCATCCCTTGATCTCTCTCTCTGTCCGTCCCGTCCTCTCGGCTTCCTTCCTCCCCGCAACTCCCACTAATGACAAGACAGCATCCTCAAAGCAACAGGCCAAACCAAAACACCTTCTAGTCAGCTTCTTTGTTCACATCTCTCTTCGTCTTTGTAATATTCATGACAATGTGCATTCTTCCCATCTATCAAACCACTTTCAATGGAGATTTAAACACAGACTGTGGCCGACATACTGGAACATATTCTCTGGAAAGTGAAATACAGAGAACATGCCAAGTGGAGGAGGAAGGTCTCTCTTATTTTAAAATCATCAACGGTGGCCATAAATCTGCTGGGGAACGGCTCTAGGGATGGGCGTAAAAAAGCAAACAGAGCCGTCTCCCACTAAAACACAGCGGGCAGTCTTCCTGATGCTACGCAGGGTTATTAAAAGCACAGTGGTCCACGCAGGCAAAGACAACATGGTAGGTAACAGCAAGCAAACACACAAGCAGACATGAAAAAACTGCTCTAAGTGTCACTATAAAGGACAGAAAAGAGAGAAGGAAAGAAGGATGTGGCAACAGACAAAGCTAAGCCAGTGAAATACGCCTTTTGTTTAAGCATGAGTACCTGCGGAAGTGTGTGTGCATGTGTGTGTAATCACAGCTTTGGCTGCAGCTCTTCTGAAGCTCTTGCGAGGATGAAAAGGAGAGGGGATAAACTTTTCCGTCTCCGCTGCGAACCCCATCATTCTCCCTAACTGACTTCAAACCAGGATTAAACACGTGCGCCCAGCCTACCATCTGCAGATGCCCAATTGCCAGTGCTGACTGCCAGCTCACCAGCCAACATCGGTGTGCTGTCAAACTGCTCTAATTGACTTTAATGCGTCATTCACTGCAAACAATAAACACTACTGGGGATGTGAGAGGCTGGTGAGCTCAAATGTCCTTCTCAGAGCTCAGTGTTTACTAAATGGACTTCCTAACACAAGTCAACCATTTATTTTAACTGACTAATGTTTAACTGGTGCCCCCTGGTTGTTCGGCTGAGTGAAACCCAATCAAACCACAAGAATGCTCCCTGGCAGTGAGCAGGCTGCAGCTTTGCACCAATAACACTGCCTCTCGATGGTGAGATGGGAGCCGTATTGTGGCCGCTTGTTTGTATGTGGATTACTGACTGTGACCTGTGGTGAGAGGAGGGTTTAAAAAGCAACAAAGGAAGCCCTTTCTATGCAGAATCTGAGGTGTGACGAACAAACATACACATTACGGTGCGAGTTCCGACGTGTCCGGAGGAATGCCACTCCATTCCAGTGCTACTCCGTCACTGTCGCACACGCTCACAAACACACAGAAAGGAATGAATCACCTCAATAGCTACTTCCCCACCATTCCAAGCCCCACTCCTCCAGAGGCCTGACTGACAAGAGGGCAAACATGGACTTGTTCTCCCAAAGAAGCCACTATCAATCTGCCACTCACTGCTAGACGAGCTAAGGTTTCCAGTGTTGCGTAACACCACAATCCTGCGGTCAGGGGCTTCTGTGCGCAGTACACATTATGTGTGCGTCTGTGTGTTAATTTGTGGCTGTGTGAGTGCACCTGCATTGGTCGGCGAGTGCGCCCTACCTGTGCATGCCTGTGAATATTTTTTTCACGAATGCAGACGCGTGTATGCTTGAAAAAGACTAACACGAAGTGCCCCAGGACAGCTGTAAAAGAGGTCCCCTGGCTTTTATCTCCTCCTGGCTAAATGGCTCTTTTTCTGGCCTAATACCATAATAATTACACACGGCCGCAGGGGGTGCACTTTTGATGCCGCGCTGGCAGGGGGGACAGAAATTAAAAGTGAGGAAATGACTGTGGGAATTAAGGCGGCGATAGACAAAGAGGCTGACGCTGCGTGTTAGACTTTAACACCTTGAACTCAGCTGATGCTTGTCACTACGATTCTTTCCACCTGTCTCTGACCACTTTGGAGTCTCTACAGTTTAGCTCAAACTCATCTGACCATTTGACTCTCCCTTTGTCTCTTTACCTTAATATCACTTTGTTCTTTTTATCCCAAAAAAACTTGCAAAAATCCAAGAGAGAAAGTAAGGCAGTGCTAGAGGTAGTGTGAAGTTACTGCTTCAATAAAATCCTCCCAAAAACTCTGCCTTTATTTCACCTCCCTCATGCAACCTTGTGACTACCTTATGAGGTTTGAAAGTTGTAATTCTTCAGCACACTAATTTTATAGAGATCAAACTTTGGACGCCTAAAATGAAGTTATATTTCAGCATGTTTCCGCTGTTGACGCCTGTGCTGCGATGGAAAAGGCAAAGGCATTCCAGGAGCGTAGAGCAGGAGCCATTTACCAATACGTCTGGGTGAGCGGGTCAAAGGGTCAGCTCGATCCTGGGCGCAGGCATGCCAAGCACTTTGGGGTGCCGTCATGCACCACATATCCATGTGTCACAACTCCGTCCATAAACGCAGTCATACATGGTTAGAAACATGTAGCCACAGCTAAAGGAGATGACACACATCTGGGTGTTATGTGTCCCCTGGTTCTATTTAGTGCACTTCCATGCTGAGGACTGTCATAGTTGGGAGTTGCAAGTGTGTGACCAGCAATTGTGAGAATGTGAGTCTGTGTGACAGAATCCCAGAGAGACCCAACAAAAGCTGCTATTATTAGACAAAAGTATGCCAGAGAGCGAGAAAGCAAGTGAGAGATTTCAGCAACAGAGGAATGTGGCAAACTTTTTCTTCAATCAACAGCAAATTCAAATAAAGTCTTTCCTGACTTCAGAGCAGCGTGGAGGGGGGAACGGGGTCGGCTCGGCACCTGGAGCTGAGCCTTTAAATCAATGCACCACAGCTGTACAGAGGGATGTGTGATCGACGCCGCATCCATCAATTACAGGGCATGTTTCAGTCGGCATCTGTTAAAAGGCTCCATGAAGAGCAGGCAGACAGCAAAGTGCAACAATTGTCTCTCAGGCCACAGAGGAGGGAGGAGGCAGTCGTAAAGGAGGATCTGGGGAATGAAGTGGTGTAAAGAGGAGAGAAAAGCTAAACCAGGTAAACTCTGAGGTGTGCGCTGATAGAAATAAAAAGCGACGTTTGTGTAAAGTGAAAAGAAATTGCTGCACATTGAAGGGCTGCAAGATCGATGAGAGAAGTACAGTACAATGATGCAGCGAGCACAGTGTGTGTGTGTGTGTGTGAGTGTGTGAGTGTGTGTGTTTGTGTGTGTGGGTGGGTGGGGGGGCAGAGAGAGGGGAGTGCCCGGCAGCCCAGCCCCGCCCTTCAGCTCATCCTGCTACAAACCACAACAGCTGGCACAGGCAAGGCATTACAGATAACTTCCCCAAAATGTTAACTAAGTATTCAAGCAAATTTGATTTTGACAAACACACACACACACACACACACACACACACACACACACACACACACACACACGAAAAACACAAATACCAACATCACAGAAGTAATCCATGGTACCTGAAATACTGCAGTGACACGAAAAGAGCTTTTTAAAGACCATGAAGTACAGCGGAGCCATAATCTCACAGGCGGTGCTAAATTCTTACAGGACAGTTTAGAGATGAAGTAAATCCTCATGCTAAACGTATGAGGCCAATAATACACTTGTGGAGCACCACCGCAACTCCTTAAGTGAACATATGCTTGGTTTTGGGCAGCCATCAGAAAACTTTTCTTTGGGAGAAGATCATATAAGGCCAGAGTCAAGTTGGATTTAAATTGGCTTAGTCTCTCTGGCAGCACCCAGGGGTGCTGAGGGTGAGGCGCACTGCCAGCAAAGGAGACGCAAATCCCGCAGATCAGACATCAAAGCGCTGGAAACTGTGCCCAGCAGCCAGACATAGCAGCATGAATGAGACTGAAGGAGACGGGCAACGTGCTCTTCAAAATAAAAGCCCCGCATTTCTCACTGATAGGGAAGGAAATATTTACGGCACTCGAAACATTGTTAAAAGCTTTTTTGTGCGTCTGGATTTACACAAAATTTACCCGTTTTCTACTCACGAATAAAACGATTTATCAATTTATGTTTTACTTTGACAGTTCGATATGTTTTCTTTAGGCTGGATCAATGAAGTGTTTGGTTAAGCTGGAGTAACACCGGCGTGCAGCAGTCCTGTGCGCCAAGAAGCGCACTAAAGTGCGGAGCTGAGACTTGCCGCAGAAGCACATGGAGCCACCGTAAATCTCTAAGTTTAAAACATCCCATCAGAAGGAGAAAACGCACATCGCTGTGCAACCTGTCGACCGCTGCAGGGGATGTTTCTTAACAGTTAGGTTACTGTTGAACAAATTGACTTGTTCGATACATGTCGGGATAAATCCGACTTCCACCTGCCATCGGCGTGTTCGGGCTTATCCGCACAGCCGGTAGCAGCTTGCTCGGCAATAAAAAGCAAACATGACCCAACTACGAAGTGTCTGATCAAGCAGAACAACTTAATGAGCCGCTTTGGACTGCGCCATGTAGCCCACGGACAGGTTTGTCCCGAGCGCAGCGGACCTGAGAAAAGTCTAAATCTGCAGCCCGAAGCCACGAAAAACTACGCAGCGCCGTGTCCAACGCGTTTTGAAGTTACGAAGAGGGGAAACAACTTAAACACGGCGGCGGAAAGTATCAGAGAAGACTTACCTTGAAATGCCCAGAGCAGCAAGGTGCACAGCAGCGACGCGCGTCCGAATGTTATCCCGTCCATGGCCGCTTCTCGAACTTTTTCAAAGGGAGAGTATTCACTTTGTTTGTGGTTGTGGAGTGGTGAGATCTGGCAGCAGCAAGTCTTCTTTCTTCTTCCAATGCTCCAAAGCTTTCTGGACTTCTCTCTCTCTCCCTCTCTCTCTCTCTCTCCCTGCAAAAGGACTGCCTCTCTCTCTCACAGACACACACACACACACACAGAAATCTGATGCTGGTGGTAGTCTTCTTGGTTGATATATTTGCACAAAAGGTGACCCCCCCTTCTCTTCCTAATATACACCCCTCCTCTCTCTCTCTCTCTCTCTCTCTCTCTCTCTCTCTCTCTCTCTCTCAGAAAAGACCTGCTTGACTAATCGCGGAGGTCTACTGGGGCCCGCAGGATTTCTTTTAAGGGAGTTAAAAGTGATTTTATCATGAGGCTCTCTGACTCATAGCAAATCCAAAAACGCGAAGTTTTCTAAGGCTGAAAAACAGAGCACAGAATTGTACAAGCTCACATTAAACTACATTATATTTTATCCCAGAATACTGCAGTTATTTTCGGAGTATTATCAGCATGACATCCTCAACAGTTTTTAAATTTCATTTCTTCTATTACTTGGAAATTATAGTATTATTACAGCACTGGAAAAAAAAACCTCATATGAGTCTTAATGAAATAGCTGCAGAATAGTTGAGAGTTGATTAAGTAGGACATTAGAGGAGATGCAATTTTGCAATTGTAGACATGGGAATTAATCCACTAGCTAAAGGCGAGTAAATTAATCTGGCAGGTTACTAATCATCCTTCAGAGGGCTCGTTCTCACCCCCAAACTAATTGGTTGGAAAAACCATCTTTCTTTTGCCACTTTGTTCCATAAACAAATTTCCTGCCCCGGTTAGACCTTTAACATTGGACAATCCCCAACCTGCAAATAAGGATTTTCATTTACGTAGTACCCAGAGGCCATTTCTTGGGAGGAGGCTAAACTGTCTGTCACTGACAGACATACCATTCATTCCTAGACATGTAATCCCTTCAGAATCAGTTTGGGTATTTAGAGGGTATGGTACAGGCTATTTGAGTATTTACAGTTCAGATATAGAGTTATCATGAGTGGCTAAGTGGCTTACTCACAATGCTATAATACCAGTCTGAGTGCATGGAGTGGGTATTGTGTGACCTATGGAGTTGATTTAGGCCAAATCCTTTAAGCTTAGGAGTTGGAAAGCATAAACAGATGTCAGTCCCCTATATGATGGCTTAATGGCACCATCTAAGCGCACAAAACGAACATCTATCTCCTTGTCGTTTCTTGCTGTTGGAGGCTTGTTGACAGTGGAGCAACACTAAATAATCAGCACACCCTGCAGGTAATGACAGTTCCTCGCAGAGCAGTTGCATTCAAAGACACACATTCCAAACATAGTTCGTCCAGAAACAGCTGGTTAATATTTTTCAAGCCCTGTCTGAAGAGGAGAGGTGATACTTGCAACCTTCTCCAATGCAGCATATGCACAACAGTCACTCCATTGGATGGGATCTGATAGTGGAGCTGCCTGGAATAAATGCACAGCTGTTCTAGACATAAAGAAGACACTGACGAGAGTTTAGGCCACTGAGAGTTTGACAGGACTTCGGCAGCTAGTTTACCGTCTGAATCTCTCTTGCTCTCTGTCTATTCCTGTCTATGACAGCAGGAGGGGAAAAAGTCATCCCACTGACTATCACACATCAATACAGCCACTCATCCCTCATATCGATCCAGTCATAATCATCTGTGCATGCTGAAGAGACATGAGATCCACTAACAAGTTATCTGTCCTGTGGTGAAGGACTTAGCACAGAGGTAACCCTCGCACTGCCTTACATAAGACCTTCAGTATATCATGCCGCATAGCTGTGGCTAATGCTGATTTAGCCCAGCACAGGGTATTCTTACGTAAGGCCTTTAGTCATACAGTAACTGTGGCTGTGATTTACAGTATTGGCTCATTACCTAATGGAGCCGCAGGAGGAGAGAGGAGAGGGGAGGGAAGTGAGGATGGAAGAGGACAGAAGAGGAAGAACAGGACAGGATAGTAAAAGTAACAGCAAAGGAGAGGCGGTCAAGGGAATATCTGAAGAGATGGGAAGGAAAGGGATTGATATAGTGAGGCAGAAAGGGGTGAAGAATAATTTCTCGACATTCACTCCAATGTCAGATTTACTGACAAATGGATGTTTACTGTCTCAGAGCAGCCACAGGTGGAGTAAAGGTGCAGCAAAGGTAAGCTCGAGCAGCACGAGGAGGTAGCCCTGCGCATGATGTGCAGAAGTGGTGTCAGACAAGAGTAGTTGTAAAATGATAGGGCTGTCATCCATCCTCAGACAGACTGATCAGAGCACTGTTCAAATGCTATTATTTTAGAACCATGTTCCCCATACTTGGCATAAAGATTATATGTCTTCAACTGTATGGTCAGTCTGTGCAAACAACATAATCATACTTATCATACTATGGTACATGATGTGCAGATTGCCAAATAACACCAGCAAGCTACACTTTCTTTATGAACAAGCCATTGCTGAATTTCCAGTCTTTTCTGAGCACACGCCTACAGCTGAGATCAATGTGCCGTTCTGTTCCTAAATACCCGATGAAAGACTTTGAATTCACTCTTCCATCAACTCATTTTAAGCAGCTCATTGCAGTCCAGGTCACAACTGGAGCAGGCTAAGCAAGGTAGCCCACATGCCAGTCTCCCCAGCCATATCCTTCAGCTCCCCACAAGGAACTTGGTATATTCCCAGGGCAGGTGGGTTTTAATCCCTCCAATGTGTTCTGGGCCTGGCCCTGGATCTCTTCCCAAACAGATGTGCCCAGAATACCTCCACAGGAAGACATCCAGATGCCTGAGCCACTGCAACTAGCTCCTTTGATCGCAAAACAGCATCAGTCCTACTCCAAATTCCTAGCCCTGCAGAGAAAATGCGTTTCAGCCCCTTGAATCAGCTCGCTCATTCTTTGACTATCCAGAGTTCAAGGGTTGGGATGTCGATTGATAAATCTGGAGCATCGCCTCCAGGTTGATCTTTATCTTTATTACCGCAGCTGTCTGGAAGAATGCCTGCATCACTGCAGACACCACACCAATCTGCCTGGTTATCTCTGCATCTTACCATCACAACTCTACATCACACTGAGACACTTAAAGTCTCTCGCTTAGGACAGCAACTGGCTCCCAACTAAAAAAAGGGTAATCCACCACTTTCCAGCAGAGTACCATGAGCCTCAAAGGTGCTTATGCTCCCCATAACTGCTTCTCATTAGACTGCATGCAACTTGTTGGCATCCATAAGGTCACTGTTGGATATAAACCATCAGAGCTGCATCACCAGCAAATGCCAGAGAAGCAATGCTGAGATCATCAAACAACCCCCCCCCGAAGCTTCTTCCTTAACACTGGCATTCAAATTCTAAATCAATCAATTCCAAAGCAGTTTTTTTTCTTGCACATCAATTCAAAAGAGTCCCAAAAGATTGGGCTACACTAATATTATTAGTATTATAGTATTTGTACAATTAGATTCCAGTGGTGTCTGCGTAGGATTGTTTTCAACTTGCGTGATCCAATTACCAATAACTCCAGAGCATTGTGAAGTCCAAAAGTCAAAATTTAGTGAATGCCTACATGTATGTATGTTTACAAAAGCTGATTTTCATTAGAGAAAGTTGATTTAATAAAAAAAGACTAACTCATTTAATGCGATGAATTACTTTTCAAATTGTTCTTAGTGTCATGACATGAAATATGGCGAGTAAAATTTGAAACTTCATTCAAAAAGATCAATAAATACAACAAAATGACGTTCAGTCCAGCCCATATGGACACAGCTCTTACTCTGCTTGTATCAATGATAGTGACAGATAGTCCATATTCCCACAGTCCACCACACACACACACACACACACACACACACACACACACACACACACACACACACACACACACACACACACACACACACACACACACACACACACACACACAACCCAGGGGGACACAGTCTTAAGCTTTCTCCAAATCCACAAAGTACATGTGAGCTGGATGGTTGAACTCCCATGAACCTGCAGTATCCTTACAAGAATACAAAGCTGGGCCACTCTTCCATAACCAGGATGGAATCTCTATTGTTCCATCTCCATCTGAAGTTTGACAATCAGCTGGAGGCACTTCTCCAGCACCATAAAACAAGCTTTGCTGGGCAAAGTGAATAGTGTGACAGCCCAGTAACTGATGCCTGACTTCTGGTCCGCATCTGTCGGTCCATTGGCATATTTCAGAGCTTTTTGACTCTGGTATTTTGGTTGAAGATAAGTCTGTTGTCCCACCTGCCTCCCAATACAATGTCTGCTGCTTCAAGAATCACCGACAACAACCAAACCTGATACATAATGTATTAGAAGCAAAGGAAAGTATACAACACTTTTAGCAAGGCATTCAGTCTTAGTTTAGGGTGTCTGCATGTTAACAATCACTAATTTACAAGACGCAAAATACAGCTGAAGCTGTTGAGAATGTGATTACTTGGTGATCAACTGGTCATAAGTTAAAGTATTGGACAGATTTAAAGTTTTGAATTGGTGATGACACTACATTAAAAGTTAAGAGTAACAATTTAGCATTCACTTGAATAACACTGTCTGACTCATGAAACTTAGTTCCTTGTCAAAACTTGACTCCTACATCACTCACAATACAATCGGACCGCTAGCAGTTTGACCAGAGATTTGCACGTGTTATGCTAGCAGCAGCTACAGGAACCTCGAGCTGCTAACCTCAAGCAGGGATGAGGAGTGGGCTACAGAGGTCTGATAAGCTCGTTTCTAACTCCACACCCCCGGTTTGTTTTTCATTTCCAAACTTACACAATGACTTCCTCTGGAGCAGCAAAAGGCAGTAAACAGACTTTGATGTGTAAGATCGCTGGATTTCTACTTTGGGGGATCACCAAAGTTATTGCAGTTCATCCCGAGGGAGGCATTACTGTCGACCAAATTTCATGGCAATCCATTTTATAGCTGTTGAGATACTTCACTCAAAACCACCAAACCTGCCAGTGGTGTGGGAGGAAAAGTCAGGGGATCACTGAAGTCATTACAATAGCTTACATTGTCTGGGAATTATTATTCACAATTCATTGTATATATTTTTTAATACCACATCATATTCCTTGTATGTGTGAAAATACTTGGCCAATAAAGCTGATTCTGATCTGATTCTGAAAAAGACAAAAACAATCAAAACTCAAAATGCTTGCACCAATCCATTACGCAGATGTTGAGATAATTCACTGGATAAGTAAAAACTTTGATCCACTACTAAGTCAGCGGATCACTAAAGTCAGTAGGGTTCATCCTCTGGAGGCCATGAAAATCTGTACAAAATTTCTTTCAACCTATGAAACAGCTGGTGAGATATTACACTGCAAATCAAGGATGGGAACCTCACAGGTGTGCTAGAGGAAAGTCAGGGGATCACCAGCGTTACCAGGATTCATCCTCTGAGAACTGTGAAATTGTCTGTCCAAAATTTCATGTCAGTCTGAGAAATTTCAGTCAGGGGAAGTGACCAAGGAAAAGAAGAGAACTGACCGACTGAGCCACACAGTGACATCCCTATATAAACCTTTAATGGCGTGTCAAACAGCTCCACTGGTGCTAAAATCATATAAAGGTCATACCATGCAAGCAAAACTCATCTGCTCGCACTGAGACCTGTCAGCATATTCAGACTTCAAGAGAAATACAATCTTGCAGTTATATGGCATTTGTTGCAGGTCCTTATGGGCAAAATTGTCACACCTTGCAAAATATAAATCAGGCACCCCATTTTATAGTCGCTTGTTTTGTGTGATTTACCACCCTCACCCCATGTCAGAAATTAGGCTACCTGACAGGGAGTATATTTGACATGTCAGCCTAAAGCAAGGGGATAAAGAGAAACAGAGACATGGAGGCACTACAAAGGGAACGGAGATGCGTAATGAAAGAATAATGAAGAGAACAGATTAGAAGTGGAGGAGGAGGGGAGCACTTTAATTCCAAAGTCAGGGGATGGGTAACATATAGCCCCGAGGAATAAGAGTAAAGTATCGGCAGAGAGAGGAAAAAAGAGTGGGAGAGACAGAAAGTGAAGGTAGCTGTAATCTTGTGTGAATTCTCATGTCTGGTCGCAGCGTTGCAGGGAGGAATGAATGAAAGATGTGCCGAACCTCCATCCATCACTTCCCTCCATGATCCTTTGATCTATCCCTTTGTTCCAATCTTTTAGTCTCTCTTTCTATATGCGCCCTCCATCTCTGTCCACTCTAATCTCTCCATATATCTTTATTACCCCCCCCCTCCCTCCTCCAGCTCTCATTCTGTCTCCTTCTCTTTCTTGGCCTCTTTCCTCTTGGCCGAGCTGCAGACGATCACACAGCTGTTTTCCAGGCATTGACACATAGTGGAGCGTGAGTCACGGTGCAGGATTTGTGCAGTGATGCAGCTTTTCTCTGGGAAGCCAACCCCGCCGTATGATATGTTGATTACATACATTTACTGCCAATTGGCTCTGATGATCAACGGACCACATGACAATAGAGTCACTAAAATGGACTGATAATTATGATTCATCCGAACATCATTTTCTGTTCTCTATGCCATTGTTTTTTTCCTGTCTTATGGTAATACTGGATCACTCAGTGGGCTCAGTAGTTGGTAGAGCTTTGTGCTCTCCAGGCAGTGTGCGCTGGTAGTGTTGGTTATAACAGGATCAAATGAGCTGCTGCTCTTTGTTTATGTCCCCTGAAGAGTTTCAGAGGGACTACGTCTTTTAATGTGTGTTCCTGTCTATCATAGTGGATCCTGCCTGACTGGGTGCCAGGCACAATACCACCCACTCTGACAGCAACTCTGTGGGAGGGAAATGTGTCATGCTCACTGCAGACAGGGCCAAGATACAGGAAATGGTGCTGAACAATATGGGAGTCACATACCCGCCTCTGTGCCTATAGAGTGGGTCACCGCATCATAAAGGTCATCTGTGTGCTGGCAGCACAGTTTACAAGAACCGGGTCGTACTCAGCTCACCCTCAAGAAACAACTGTCATTCATCCACTTCAGTTTTCATGGTTTTAAAGGGGAAATCCAGCCAAGCCAACATACTGTACATGCACTCATTCTATGGTATTCTGCAGTTTTAATTTGTGGATTTGAGCTGCACTTTTCTCTAACTGAAAAGGAGAGAGAGGTGGATTGTAGTGATAATGTAATCTACAGTAAAATCCTAGAGCTGCTCCACTGAATAATGAAAGTACTCCTACAACACGATGAGAAAAGCCATGGTGATTAAATTGGGATATGGGGACATTTTATTCACAGCTGTAAGCCTTTCATTCAAATAAAACTCATGTAGCCCAGTATCTCAAACAAAAACTGTCTGATCCCCTCAAGTCGCTCACTAATTCAGTGTCATAGAGATGTTCCCAAAGCCTCGCAGAATATAATTTTCAGCACAGCACAAATAATGCATTTTATAATTCTGTTTGTTCGATTCCAATTTGTTCAGTGTTATTTGTTGTTGAGGCCCATGAGGAAGACAGCTATAATCCACTAAAATTTGTCTTACTTCTCTTCAAAGGCTAACCCACTGTTGTGCATCCTTATGAATGACTTTCTTTTTACATCAGTGTCAAACATTTCCTCACCCATTTTTATACACTATGAAAAAGAAATGTGCAATATTTTTCAGGTAGCTATCCCACAACAGTAATTATTTTGCCACCTGACATCATAAATAAATAAACTTGGTGATGCTGTGATTCCCAGCCCAGTGAAACAGTTGACTATGAATGAAAACACTAACATGATGCTATGAAAAATCACTGTAGAAACACAAAGTAAACTTAATTTTAGGGAAGATTTTCCCTTTAGAGGCATTCAAAAGAGAAAAACTGTATTTGCAAAGCCATCATTAAGCAGATTTATAACTTCTATTATTACTTAATTTCATGTGATATCACCAGTAGAATTTAAACCTGACCTTCTAATTACTTAATTCTTGATTATGGTGCAAGTATGGTAATTCATACAGTGTATTTTTTTTAGTCTCAATCTGATGTTTTTGCTTGTCTGCTGTTTTTTGTTCATCTGCCAGAAGCCTTGTCATAAATTGCAATTTTTAGCCAATTTTTGGGCCACAATTTTATGCTAGATCCTGATTATCTTACCTCTATGTTTTAACAAGGTACATAAACGATTTTTTATGATTATCATCGGATGTCCAGACGTCCTTTAGTTACTGGACTATCTTGACTGCTGTCACTAGCTTGGCAAGGCTGGTTTTTAGCCTGGTGGCTAGGCTAGTTGGTCGCTTTTATTGAGGCTTTTAAGTTTTAGTACTTTTTGGGACTTTGATTCTTTCTTTTACTCCACTGCCCCTGGATGCTTACCTCCTCGCTGGCGTCATTCCTGGACTGATCTCCACCCTCTGCTCAGCCTTGGTACCTCTGACCAGGAGGCTGCATGGCTGTATCTGCTGAGCATGACTGACGCTGATGCTAATCCAGCTGACCTGGTTAGCGCCATGCGCCATCTTCCTCCGACTTCAGCCGCCTGCAACATCTGTTGGGTAAGCAGCAATCTGGAAATTTCGATGGTGACTCTGTTATTAGGTATTTATTTCCTGAGTTCGATCATCTACCATCTCTTCAAGGTCAACCTAAGTGACCTAACATCTGCCACTGACCTGCATCCCATTGTCAAAATTGTTATAACACACGGGAATGACTGATATCATGGCTAGAAATTCCAGCAAATTGCGCCACACAATTGAGAGTCTGGGAAAAGTTGTCTTATGTCTGGTCCCATTCCAATTCTTTCCAAAAGCTCTGAACATTTTTGTCGATTCTTCAGTCAACACCAGTGGTTAAAAAACCTCTGTTTGGCGGCAGATATGACTTCATCAAACTCTGATTACTTTTGGACTAATTCAGGCCTGTACAGAGCAGATGGTGTGCGCCCTAATCGAAAGGGAACAAAGCAGCTGAATACTGATTTTATTTGTAAAAAATTTTTTTATCTTGTCTCTTTCATTACTTCTGTATCCAAACCGAAATGTTTTGAGTTCTTGGCTATTAAGTGTTTTTCTGGGGAAAAATAAGTTATTGGGTTTTCTCATCCTCTCCATCTGCGGGTGCAAAAGGTGATTAATTCCATTTCATGTCCAGCCATGATGGTTCAAAACTTCTTATCCTGGGTGATATGAATATGAACTGGTTAGCTAATGTTTCTGATTATTAAAAACCTCAATCACTTGACCAGATCCAAAAAATACAAAAGGTCACAATCGCAGATATTATCTTAGCTGACAGATGAGAGATGTTTTTCCTCTCGTCTTCAGTGACCCCTGCCCGATAGCATGCATCTGTGACACAAAATTACAGAGATCCAAACAACGTTTCTCTGTCGAAAGGCATTTTGTCTGATTTGTAGTACAGTGATAATGGGTTTACAGGACAATTCCTGAGCCAAACTTGGCCTTGAACTTCTTTATGACATTTAATTCCATTGCAAGCATGAACCCCCTAAAGAAACAGTCCTTGGAACAATCCTTGGCTCTGGTCAGAAACTACGGAAATGTGTGATGCTATGGATGCTGCTTAATGCAAAACACGTACAACTAAATTACCCACTGATTGGCAATATATTCGTCAACCACCTTAATAGGTGTCTCACTGTTATTCAAAATGTCAATCATCATTTTATGTCTTTGCACTTTCTGACAGTCAAGGAAACCCAGCTAAGTTTTGGAAATCAGTGGAATCATTATCACATAATTCTACTTCATTCTCACCCAGTGAAACTGCTCAAGGTTCTACCACTATCTCAGCTGCAAAGAGTGTATGTGATGCATTCAATGCAGTCTTTGTTTCTTCGGGTCATATATTCAAAATGCTGGCTCTCCTCCCTCTGGCTCTATTCATAGTGTAACTTGCAGGGCAAACAAACTTGGCACTCAGATCTTTACAATCAAGCATTCTACAAAACTTGAAGTGTTTGATGCTCTTAGCTACTCTGATCCTGAATAGTCCTGAGATAGAGCCAAGGCTGTTATGTTATTGTTAGCAGCTGCATTTTTGTTTTTTCTTGAATGACGTTGCTAGTGCATTAGACATTAAGCAGGATTGTGTCGCCCTTTTTTTGTCTTATCTAAGGCTTTTGTTAGTGTTGACAGTCAAATTCTTGAAAAATTCTAATAGATTTGATGAAAAATTGTGTAATTGGTTTACAAATTATCTCAGTGGTGGACCACAAGTCCAGTTTTATCATCTGTATTCTGTTTATCTATAAAGCATCTCTTGGCAAAGTCCTCGAGTATCTCTCATGTCTTAACTTTACTCTTCACTCGGTCCAAAGACTGTTTGGTCCTTGAGGATCGACGTGTCAACGCACCACAGAAGTGGAACAACCTGCTGAAACTCTTAAAACTAGACAAGCTAATCCCTTTTAATCAATTTAAATCTCTTTTGATAGACTAAGAGCAATATGAATGGAGGTATTTCATTTGAATTCAATTTCTGAATTTGAATTTTTACATGTATTTTATGTGTGATGTTATTGGAGTGTCATTGCAAAAGCCAGCTTGCTGTCAATGGCCCTCCCCGATTAAATAAAGCTTATTTGTATCTGTACCTATCTATATCTATGTCTATATAGATATATATATGTATATATAAAATTACAAATGGAAGCTTATCTACTTGAAAGAATTAACAGGTTGAACAGTTTAATGAGTTTCAAGAGGAAGACCACATAAATATGACTTTCCTACAAAGCTCTAAATGAATAGTTTTATATTATTACTCTTTTTATGCAGCTTGCTCTTTTATACTCTTGAACCACAGTTGGCTTTTCTTCAGACGTCTTTTTCTGTACTGCATATAAATGTAGCTTTCAGAGGAAAATTAATTAGGAATCAGCGCTTTGCCTTCAAAGTCTCCAGCGTCTCTGCACTGCATTTTCTGTTGCTGACAAACACACACACACACACACCCACTATCCTCCATGCCTGCCAGGCTGTGTGGACTTTATCATGCCTACACCAACTCGACGTTGGTGTCGTCTCTGCGCTCAGACCCGCAGGCTTTGAATACGAATATATAAACCATTTTATAGAATATTAATCATCCTTCACCACTGAATGAATTGCAGGCAATTGCATTTCTCTATGTCCGCCCCGGGTTATGATAGGAATGTGAAAGTGTTACCACCTCTGTTAAACTTAAATGATGTAGTTACATGTGTGAGCACATTCTTATTTGCATGTTTACGCTTTCCTGGTGGGTTTCATGATGTGACCTAAAGCAGTACTATCCTGTAGTGTTAAAGCCCTTCTGCTGTGCACACTCAGATATACACACATATGCTTGCGTAACCACAAACCAGTCGAACATACTGTCCATTTTTAGACTCATAAGAACACAATGGGGTAAAGGTGGCACCACTGATTTGCTGGTCACAAGTAAGTCTCGGGTCTTTACACTCAAATCAAGTCAAGACTGACAAGTACCAAATGAAGGGAAATGAAATGATTTGTGGAACTCTTCCTCAGTAACACTTTTAATCTTTGTGCTTGGGGGAAGCTGTCAAGTATTAAAGGCTCAAGTTCAAGTGAAGTCACAAGTCACTGGTTTTAAAATCCAAAGTCGATTTGTCTCTCGAGTCTAAAGTCACTGGATTTGTGACTGAAGTCCAAGTCATGTGACTCGAATCTACACCTCTGCAATGACAAATTTCTATCCAGAATGAGATGTTCAGCATTAGAGGACGCCTGCTCTGACAGAAACTGATCACATTACCAGGTATACCTGAAGTTATCTAACAGAAATTATACTGTGTGTGTATATATATATATTTACATTATTTACAATATCCAAGTATGTTCTCTTCTTAAAACAATGCAGAAATTCTAAAATTAGTGAAATGAGACTCTTAGTTATAGGCAGCAAGATAAAATGATTTATCTTTTCTATGGTTCAGTATTTTGGAGCTCGTAAGTGGGCGGAACATTGAAGGTTTTGAACCCAGAAGTGACATTTTTTCATCGCAGACTTTCAATCACAATCAAGGCAACAGCTCATTATCTGAGTGTCTGACCTCCAATTATATTTGTCTGTGCGCCTCTGTAGTGCTGCTTGATCTGTTTTTCCACCTGTGTGTGAACGTGTGTGTCTGCTGCAGCCTAAGTGACGGACCCATCTGTGCGTGCCCAATGAAGCCTGGACCATTACATCTCTACTGATGTGCAGCCTCCCCCTCCCCCCAGGAACAGGGGCCAAGAGCAGGCTGTCCCCTGAGAGACACTCTGTCCCAGGCTGTCTCTGTCACGCACACAAAAGACACCAATCTGATTGATCTACTGACCAGTATATTAGCCCTCAAACATATTTTCCCTCTTTTCCTCACTCTTTGTCAGACTCCAGCATCTTCTCCCTCACTCATGTCTCCATCCAGCTGATCTTCTGCCCTCATCCGTCTCTCCTCACATCCACTCCCCTCCCTGCTTCTCTCTCTCTTTGAGACTACCTCTCTCGCCCCTGTCTCTTGCCCATAATGGGGGGTAATTATGGAATTATAGGCACAATGACTGTTTAGTGGGAGCGGAGGACCGTGACACACACTCACGCACCATGGCCAAGTGTTGCCATCAATACGGATTCTGCGGCTCCACAGGAGGGCATTACGAGGGAGAGTGGGGGAGACAGGAGGAAGGGAAAAGGGGGGATGGAGGGGACAAAAAAAAAATAAGAGCGATGGGCAGGAGAGACAGCAGTGGGTGGCTGTCAGAGGTGTGGAGAGTCAATTAGTGTAAGAGGAGCAGGAAGAACGGGAAAAGAGATGTGGATTGCTCGGATGTTTTAGGGGTGGAGAAAGAATGAGAGACAGAAGGGAGACTGAGAGTGCAGCCAGGATCAAAAGAAAGTGAAGGGGAAGAGAGGGACAGACTAATGTGTTTCAGGCTGCAGCAAATCGACCCGGGGCAGAAGATGGAGAGAGGAAAAGGGGAAGGAGGACTGCCGAAAGAGAGGGGGCGTTTCAATAAAAGCGAGTATTTGCAAGCCGGTGGGGGCCCCTCTGACCGGCCGGGCAGTTTGTCTAGCTTGGCCTGCTGGGCTGGGCAGACAGCTTGGCATGACGAGATTTAATGTAACTCTGCAGCGGACTGCCAGTGGCAAAGCTGTTTATCACGCCGCTGTGGCAGAGCGAGAGGAGCAAGCCACGTGTGGAGGAGGAAGAACTTTCCATTAATTTCGAGCTGATTCACCCACACAGACAGGGAGCGTGCCTTTTTTATCATTTATTCTTTTAAGAGAAAGAAATTTGTGAACTCTCTGTAATTCAAGAAGTGGACAATGACAATGGCATTAAAGATTAAACAGCCATATTAAGTGGTCAGCACATTTTGTCATACCCCACTGCCTCCTCGTTATTGAACCGCTTCTGCTGCTCAGCCTGCCCGTTCAAATCGATATCTGTTTTTGTAATCAACTGGCAGCAGATGGTTTTTGCCATAAATGGGATTCGAGTGAAACTCGAGTGGCCGGCTGCACAGCACTGGAGCAGGGTGCATTAGGGGCCCCCGTCCCACAACAATAACATCAATTAGTGTGTATGTTCGGGAGTGTGTTTGTATCTGTATCTCTTATAATGGATGCTGCTGGCCGGTGAATCCTCCATATTCACCAGCCACGAGCCCAAAATGACTCAGCTTCTACCGCTAAACAGGACTCTGATGTCATCAGCACGGGCCTGTTAAGTCACTCGCTGATGACCTCGTGGTCATTTGTCATCGCCGTCAGGATCTGAGGGAGTGTGACGAAGCACTTGACCTCGGGCAGAGATGAACAGACACGGTCTTAGATCATGATGTGTCACGGGGCACGCGAGCAGGAAGTGCATGAAACTGAATCTTGGCTTTTGATTATTGACGTGGTTGTTTCAGGGGTGAATCAGCTTTGTGTAATTCTGTACAGCATTGATTATTTTCTACAAGAAGATTCACACAAAGGTCACACTGAAGCAGTCCTGGTTGCTCTTATATCTGACACACATGCAGCCTGAATGTTGTAGCCGTTCTGTTTAATCCACCTCGTTTTACTTTTGTTGTGCCATGACCTGCCGTTTGATTGATTGACTGCGGTTTCGTGCCATTTAGTCTTGTTTTGTAGGCGCTGTGACCACAAAAACATTTAATCTTCCTCTCTGCTCCTGTGCTGTAAAAGACTGAATGACAATGAAGTTGTCACCAACTGTTGCTTTGCTTCAACACATAATCTCTCATTCTTCTGCCCCTCTCTCTCTTCCTCCTCCTCGTCATCCTCCCCTTCTCCTGCCCATCTCTTGTCTAAACGTACGCTCAAGAAAAAGTCAACTCTTGCTCATCTGCATGCAGAGCGCCTTGGTTCCAGCTGTGAACAGAGGATTGAAATGGAAATGGGAAGGGGAGAAAGAGCAGATTACGCTCCTCAAACGCATGCACTGCCTCCTGGCTGGCCCACCAGCTGAGTAGAGAGAGAGAAAAAGGAACACGGGCGGGCGGGTGGGTGGATGATGGGGGTCTAAGAGGGGAAACGTAGGAAGCAGAGTTAGACAGCAACAAAGTGAGGAGTAAATGTGGGGAGAAATGAGGAAGAGAAAGGTCGGTGAAATCATTTTGGGCAAAAAGGAGCAGACAGATAAGACAGACCAAGTGGAATAATCTAGTCTGGAAGGGCAGAAAATGGTGTGAAACTACAGATCAGGACCGACTCAAAGACACTAATTGTTTTCACCCGGCCACAAAGCCCCCCCTCCCAAACAAAAAAAACAAAACAAACACACATGTGCACACACACAAGTTCCCGTGGGGACACTCCATTGAAAAAAATGCCCTCCCTCGCCCCTTAACATCTCAGCTGAAAGCCTAATCCTTACCCTTACCTTAACCTAAACCTAATTCTAACCTTAAACCTGGACCAGTGGAGACAGGAGGTTCCCTAGGCTTGATGTGCCTTCAGTTTAAAGTCCCCACCAGCATATAAACACACACACACACACACACAAACAAACAATATAAACAAGCTCTAATGAACCATGAACCGAGGTTCATGTGAATAAGCTCAGGCCGACCTTTTATGTGCTCAGACCTTGAAATTCAGTAGAGGCTTTGGAAAGGCAGACAAGCAGAGGCTGAAAGATGATTAACTGTGTGTGTGTGTGTGAGAGACATTATACACTGTGTTAAAAGGAGCACAGAGATAAACCACACTTCTGATAAGTATGCTGGGGTTTGCCTAGATGATGGTGGCAATTAAAGGACACATGCTGCATTATACTGATGTTCGGGAAAGTGAAGAGTGTTGGGGATAAACGACCATGAGTACAAAAAAAAAAAAAAAACAGCTTTAAAGCAATACAAAACGGCATGATGGGGAAATGGGGAATTATTATGGGTTTTAAATAAAGTTCATCATTTTATTGAAATTGACTGAGATGAACATTCACAGGATGGCGCCTCTTTAAATTACAACCAAAATATTGAAATGAATTTCAGTTTGACACACATTTTCCAAATGTCAGGGGGGCGGGGGGGCTGCCAGTTTGGTACATTGCTATTCATGAGATTCCTGTGTCCTGGTGCTACAGCAGAGAGGTTGGTATTGACCTCAGCTGGAACAGCCAGATGGGGGAGAGAGGAAGAGAGTGGGTGAGAAAAAAAAACTGGGTAATGGAAAATGAAAAAAAAAATAATAATAATGAGAAGGGAAAAGGAGACAGAGAGAAACCAGAGAACAATTTCTCTATCAGGACCCACAAAGGCGTGACCCTGCGCTTTGCTGCTCGCCCGTTTTCGGCAGGCCCAGGGGGCGGTGCATAATGTTAGCCTGATGCTGCAGCGAACCTCTGCCACAGCGGGACCTGCTCGTCAAATTAAACGCTCTCTCAGAGGATGAGTCCTGTGGTGCGCCTGGATTTCCATGGAGGAACACTGATTTCTATGATTGTCGTCAACAGTCAAGAAGAGCATATGGTCGCAGCTTCTCCCTCACCCTGCAGTCATGAATCCAACAGGTCCCAAACAGCAACTAAACGTGGCTCACAAACCAACAACCGCAAAATACTGGATCCAGTGTCATCATGTGAAAGAGGGAAAATCTTTTTTTTTTTGTGAAATGCACAGAAATGTGCATAATATGCATTTGTACTGGTATAAACAAACAATTTATTCCTGGCAGGGACAAAGCAGAGCAAAGCGGGTTTTTTGACAGAGAATTGTGGGTAAATAGAAGAGGAAGCTTTGAAAGCAGCTCAGCAGTTAATAAGATTTCTGCTAACACAACCTCACCTCTCTGTCACACTGTTTTTACACACACGCATTCACACAGACGTGTCTACGATTTTCTCTCTCTCGCACACACACACACACACACACACACACACACACACACACACACACACACACACACACACACACACACACACACACACACACACACACAAGCACAGGGAAGACAGTGGCCCATTGACAACAGTGAAGGATAGGCAAATTTATCTACATCTCTTCAGGGAGGTAAGACACACAAACAAAAGCCCATTGACACACTGAAGGTTTCCCGAGTCCAAGGACACACATTTTGTAAATAACTGTGTTCTTGAAATGAGTGGCCAAGGATGAAAAACAGAAAATGCAGAGGCAGAGACCTGCAGGGAGCGAGGAAAAAAAAAAAAAAAAAATCAGGCAAGTGAAAGGAAAAACGAATAATATAACACAAAGGTAAATAAATAAATAAACAAAAGTCTAGAGAATTGATACAGAGGTGTGACAGTACGGTAGGAATGTGGAAAAGAAAATGAGGAGAGAGGAGTCAGGAGAAAGAGTAAGACAATAAGGAGGTTAAGAGGAAATAAGGGTATGGTTGGAATTTGTCCTGGGGGAGGGGAGAGGATGCAAGACTGAGCCGAGGAGGTCACTGTGTGTACGAGCCAAGTATAGCATCATCGCCCTGAAATGAGTTCCCTAACCTTTACAACCCCGCACCGCAAACACAGATACAAACACGACACACACCTGGGCTGGCTGTCATGAACGGAAGTCCAGCAAATGGAACATGTACATTAACTACGGCCAGTCCAGCACAGCGCGGTGGCACGCCGCTCAATCTGTGCAGCTCCGCAGCTTTATCGAGTTACTCTGCAAAACTCAATTGGGAAACATGTTAGAAAGTCACAAGACAATCACACTGAAGCTACACACATACATACACACTCACTCACACACACACACACACACACACACACACACACACACACACACACACACAAAGAGGCTGCATGTCAGGAGTCACTGAGGGTTTGCCTTCTAGACTGTGCATAGTGGACGGTGCATGGTCAAGAAGAAAAGAGACACAAGCAGTCAGACAACCCCAAGGTGAGCCGGAGAGAACAGATGAGCAAATGGTAAAAGTACTACTCAAACCGTCCGTTTTAAACATCACATGGTCTAAAGATTGGGTTTCTGTCATGTATGTATGCAAAGAGAGATTATGGGGTTCATTTGTGTGCACTTGCTTTGGGTTTCACCTCAATATAAAGTGATTAAGATCATCCAGCTTTGCGTTTGCAGCGGTGGAAGACGTAATCAGATCCTTTCCTTCTGTACACAGAAATACTTGAATATCAAAATATTTAATTACAAGTACCATTGTTGCAATCAATAAAGAAGTATTAGCACCAAAATGGACTTAAATTATCAGAAGTAAAACTGAGAAAGTCAAATTTCAGTTACCTTTAAAGACTCATGAAACTCGTGCTCTTTGTTCGTGTGACGACTCCTCATTGTTTGAAAAACTGTACCTGTTTATGCAGAACTCTTTCGCTCGACCTTGTATTGCATTTAAGCTGGATATCTTGTGCACTCATTTGTCGTGTGTGACAGCATTTGACAGCATTAACCATCTCTGTGCAGCAGAAAGCCCCCTCAGAGTTTCATTATTGGATATTGTTACTGAAATATGACTGTGTACGCAGCATTTCATGTCTGAGCTGGTCAAAGTAAAGATTCTACTTCATTAAGTATTGGGCAGCAATGAAATGAATAGAGTAGACGTAGAGAGGAGTATAAAATCAAAACCTTAATGCTCACTTGACTGATTGAATTTGGTGGTGCCTCTGAGCTCCTGCACAGGGTAAGTACAGCACTGGAGTAAATACCACCAAGCGACCGCTGGCTTGTTTCCAACCTGTCTGATAATGATCTGACTGCTCTCTGCCCTGCTGGACGTCACTACAGTCTCGTTGCCATGTTCCCAGATCTCAGCAATTACTTTGAGTACAATGTTGTTATCATAACTGAGAGAAATTATGGCCCAAACTATGAAAACAAGAATGAAATAAAACTAAATTATCTTTTGAGACATTTGCAACATTTGCAGTGATAACCCTTCATGCGCACTTCATTCAAGTTTTTCCTTGAAAACAACAGACAGGGTTTCATTTGAGTCCATGCTTGATATAATTAGGCTCAGGGATAGAAAGCATAGGACCTTTTCAGTCGAGGAAAAGCATGACAATGGCAGCGCGAGAGGCTGAGGGCTTTTAGTCGTGATGAGGAATGGTAAGGTTGGGGGAGGGGGTAATAGGGTTGTAATGGTACTATAGGGATAAAGAAGAAAGGGTAAGAGGGGATAGAAGATAGCAGGAAGAGGAGGAACACAGGCATACAACAGAAAGGTTCAAAGAGAAAGATCATTAGAGCGATGAAGTGAGAGTCAGAGGGATTGTTTAGATTGGAGGAAGGAGGAGGAGGAGGAGGAGGAGAAAGGGGCATGGATTCAGTGGAAACAGAGGAAGGAATGAGGGTGAGAAGTCAGAAAAGACCTTACTTAGTTAACTGAAGTCTCAAAAACCGGAGTACGCTGAATGAAACAAGACCTAGAGTCTCCAGCCCAGCGACTGCCTCCATGAGGCCAACACGCCTACAATGACAATGTTAGCATGGTGCTTTAGCATGTTAGCATGCAAAGATTCTCATTAAACACGATGTGCCGCTGAGGCTGATGGGAATGTCATGAGTTTTGCAGGAATTTCATCATAAACCAAAGTACCTGACAAAAAGTAGTGAGATGACATGAGACCAAAGTATTAGAAACAATCCTCTGCGAACCGTGAATGAGTGATTTTACACTTCACAGCAAACCGTCCAGTTGTTGTCAAGATATTTCAACACAGACTTTAAAGTCAACCTCATGGTCAGACGATGACCAAAGGCAGCAGGATCCATTGTCTGGGCTCAATGGATCTGTACCCACTTCTCAGTCAATCCATAAAAAGCCAGAGTGGATCCTCTGATTTTGATTATTCAATGTATTTTATGTGATTTTATGATCTTGCAGCACATTCTTCCCCACAACTTGGAGGTATCTTAGCCCAGAATCAATTTTCTCCAGCTTGTCACTGGTGCAAGCAGTTTTCCAGTCAAGTGCTCGTGTTTACAGTTTATCCAACATGACATAAACCTCTGCGAAAGGCCACGGAGCGCAAGGTTACCTCAACAAATCATTGCAAATGGAGCATGCTAAAGAGGATCTCGACTCTCTTCTCATGCATGTACTAAACCCGGAAAATATGTCTGCAGTGTAACGCGGGAGAGAGACCTGTCAGAGCTGTGGGGTGATGGGGAATCTGGTATCTTAGAAACTGGGCCTGCTAAGTGAGCCGAGGCTGCTCTGCGTTAGTTAAGTTCATATGCTGCTTGGTCAGTTCCTGACACCTCTGCTTGGCATCTCTTTGGAGATATGTCCACCCTCCCACAGACACACTGGCAGATAGGGGGAAACTGTGAGCGAGATGGAGAGATGATGAAGTGCAGAGCTACAAACACACACTTCCTCCTATCTCAGTCTGTCACTGTGTCAACTATCTCCACAGCCATTCTGTGTCGCACTGGTGTCTGGCTGTCTCCCTCTGTCACTCTTTTGTTCTGTGCTGAAGAAAGCGCAGGGCCGCGGCATCAAAGTATGAATGACTTGAAAGCTCTGATCTGAATGTGCGCACGCACAAGGACAGGCACAACAGAAAAAATATGGCCTGCACACGCACACAAACACACACACAGAGGACACACTGCATCTCAGTCAGTTCAGCTGGCTTTGTAGACAGCATCTGTTCTGCGCCCTGTCATCCTCCCTTTGCACCCCACCCTCTGTGACAGGTGGAGGGGATTCAGACTCGCGATCTAAGAGACACACACAACCTCAAAAGTCACTGACACATGGTGAGTGTTTCGCCTACACACGCATGTATACACACCTGCTGTGGGGCAGTGCTACAGTGCCCTGTGGTGCCAGGCAGGCTGAGCGGCACGTTGCATGTTTACGCCACCTGCTCGCAGGCCAAACACAGGGTGAGGGATTAGAGCTGACAGCACACACAAGAACAGCAGCACGCATACAGTAGACAGATGTATATAGGCAGCGAGGTCAGACTTTTTCATTCTTCACACACACACACAAAAAAAAAATACCATCCATCCGTAGTCAGCCTTCACACACCCACTGGGACAGATAAGTGTGTCAGCCCGGCTTCTTGTGGTGGAGGAGTTTTCTCACTTACAGACTCGTAATGCAGAGGGCAGCGGCTCAGCCCTCAACTAAAACACTGCTGACCTTTTGGCCTCAGACTAATTTCTATAAACACACTCATGCAGACGAGAGCTGACCCTCGCCAAACAGCATCAACACACCGTATGTGGCCTCTACAAGGCGTCTGCTCTGCTGATTCAACCGCCGCCGTGTATAATGAGACTTTAAGACTTAAGTTGTACTAGAGAAAATCTCGCCAAGGACAGAAGTGAATACCCGAACTCGCTTTGATCAGTGCAAAAAGACAAGAAAAAAAACAGGGCTTTAAACGCACACAATCAAGAAACTGAATGAGACTGAGGTTTGAATGTCTGCGTAAAGTTAATGGAAGCAAGAGGATCATGCCGTGTTAAGAAAGCAATGTAGTTTATGAGAAAAGCATTGTGTTGCGCGACAGGAAGGGCTGATGTTATCTCGGCTGAGCCAGAAGCGGATTCTGTGGGATCTCTGTCAGCTCTCCCCTAGAAAACTCCGTTAACTCAATATCCCAGAGATCGGGAATGCTGGGAAACTTTCTGAGATGTCTTGTCTTTTGAGGAAAACATGCCACAGGGCACGAAGCTGCGGGTTGGTGTGTGTGTGTGTGTGTGTGTGTGTGTGTTCAGGAGCTCTCCTGATAGTGGTTCTATTTTAGAGAGACTTGTGCTGCAGAGACATTTCTTAGTTATCTGCCGTTTCCAGCCCTGAGGAGGTGAGAGGCAGGTCTGCATCCTTTCTCAGTGTGATCAAGCTGAGCTGCCAAAGAATTGGGAGTGAGTAGGTGCAGCCACCTCCACACACATACACACACACACACACACACACACACACACACACACTAGGAACAATAAACCACTTGGACGTGCATTTGTTAAAGTAGTAATTGTTCCACAGCAGTAATTGCCATAGTGAAGCCTGCTGATAATTACCCTGCGCACAATGACAAATCGGTGCACAAACAAACCGACAGAGCAAAGCTGAAATCGCCCCTGAAAAACGGCACACATTAACAGCAAATACGAATGCACCGGGCACGCTACGTGAGCGTGCACGCACATGCAGTCGAGCAGTAGCAAGTGAACAAACACAGCAGACCTCCTCTGCTGGATTCCACACATTTCTCTCTACCACTCAAGGACATGTTTATCCTTCTCTCTCTTCCAAATTACAGGGTAGAAGAAGAGGGATCATGAAGGCAGAAAGGGGGAGGGGGAGACGATGGATTCAGGTGTTCTGGAACAGCTGTCTCAAATGGGGGAAAAAAAAAAAAAAAAGAGTGGGCAGACGGTGGACAGAGAAATTGAGGGGATGAGTGGGAGAGAATGAGGTGGTGTACGTAAAAAAAAAACAAGAGATTAATATTTCCTGAGAGACGTGCCGAGCAGTTAATGAACAGTTTATGATGACTGACATAAAATAAACAACAAGGCCAGCTCACAGTGCATTATGTGTACTGTACACACACGGACAGTGGATGGCAGACTGGCAAACACCGTAGGCTGACTGTCCAGGGATGTATGACATACAATAGCTTGCACACACACGACTAAGACAGCTCTCTCACACACACACACACACACACACACACACACACACACACACACACACACACACACACACACACACACACACACACACACACACACACACACACACACACACACAGCACAGCAGGCTGTGTACAACTGCTCGGCTCTGTCACCAAACAACGCCTTCTGCTTCCTGTTCATCAAATCTGGACATGAATTAACAACATAAAGCTGTATCATCCCAAAGAGGACACAGATATATGTGAACACTGCACCACACTCACCCTCCTCCTCATTTGATTGTGCTTGTACTATTGTTGCCTCAAGGATAGCTGAGGAACGGGAAAAGCTGGCACATGAAGCTCCACTGGCCCAAATTGAAAATGAGAATGAAAACAGATTGGATGTGTTACAGTCAGCTGGCCCTGTGCGTTACCTTTCTCTGTGGAAAGCACCTGAAGCTGTTTTGATAACCAAAATTTGAGAGTTATATATTACGCATAATGTTTCAGCTCAACAAATTTAGGAAATCAAGTAACCCTTTAAAAGTCAATCTGCACCTCAAATTTGCGATGAGACGGCCTCTTTTACTATTCGTTGGAAACAGACTGATGCTATTACATTAAAAAGTTAAAGCTACGAGGGGCCTCAGAGGCCATCACCCCAAAGTGCATATACAGTCACGACAGATATTCTATAAGCTTTGGCACCCTCTGCAGGATCTCAGAAGCACCGCCAAATTAAATCAGTCAAGCGCTCTTACTGATTGGGCTTTGTGCAACACAACATGCAACAGTACCTCCCTAGAAAAGCACAATAGGACATTAACTAGATCAAAAACAAAAAACAATTATCTAAAAGGCCACATTTCGGAAAAGACTGGGTCTAGATTCAACCATAAATTTCCATTGACTATTTAGGTTGCCTTAATAAGCCAAATTAGGCACAACTAGGGCAGCAGTAAAGGCCTGTTTTAAATAAGCAACCACTCACCCACACACACAACATGACAAAGTTAATGTCATGACAGCTTTCCAAAGCATACAGTTGGGATATCTTATGTTTCCCAGCTGACTGTAAAATAGGAAACACTCAGTATTTGCTCAATGACACATTGACAAGTTGGTTTAAGAATGTGCTGTTGGCTGTTTCAGTCTCTAGGTGGCACTGTGGCCCTGAACGAAACAGCCAAACCATGACATCATTCCTAGCCAGAACTGCCAATTGTGTTGCTTATGGAAATGTAATCTTCTGCCATTATTAACTGAGCAATTTTCCTTGGGTGTCGTGTTATCATGGATCAATCTGAACAAATGATGATACATGAACACAGTCTCAAAAAAATAAATAAATAAATCAATCAATCAATATGGAAGTGCAAGTGGTATTGTGACAGTAAAGCATGTTGGCCACCGATGAGAAGCTGTATTGGCTGACTGAGAACAGCTCCCAGGAAGCCTTTTCAAAGTGCTTAATGAAACTGCACCCTGTAGTGAGCTTTTGCTGGTTAGACAATATGAGAATCTGAAAACACGACAAACTAATGGTCATTTGCTGCCCTTTAGACTAAATGACATTTAAACCAGGCAGGCAGAAACCAGCTAGGGATGATTTCATGCAGCAGCTTGGCTTCCTCTTGCAAGCTCAACTGCAAGCGTTTGGTGGAAAATAGCTCATCAAGTCAACCATCTTACCCTTTATTATGATCAATTGGGCTTAACAACTTGAACACCTCCAGTGAAGTGAGCTCACAGACCACATTCCAGCAGTTTCTTAGTCAGCCAAGGATGAGCAAAGTACTTAAGTAACACTGAGCAGACCATGAACGCTCTTAGGTTTATCCCAGCGTTCACACAAGTTAGAAACAAAGATCACACAGCATTTGACTTTCTCCAAAAAAGATTTATTAAACAGTTTTCTTGTTTGCAGCTGCAACCTGTGGAAAAAGACAAAAACATCAGTAATGAGTTGAGTCCTGCAGAGGACGAGGTACTGTAGTGCCTTTGAAAACTTAAGCTGAAAATGCATTTGTTTGCAGGGGGAAGAAAGAAAAGAAGGTATTTTAATGGTTTCAGCATACTGCCAGAGTTGGTGCAAATGATCCCCACTATTCATTTGTAAAAGTCGTGATCAAATGATACTAACAATGTCCTGATGTTCTATTGGTTTATTGTAAATTTCTCACCACATTAAGGCCCACCACAATATTGCTTTTGAACAGGAAAGGTGCAACGTGAGGGAATAAGATCCTATCGAAAGCAATTTCAAGAGAGTTTTAGCGCGAACACAGTTTGGAAGACAAACTTGTGTCACAGTTGCTACCAGAAAAAAAAACACAAATTGTCTGACAGAACATGGCACAACTCTCACTTGCCGAGGAAAAAATATCACTATCTTAAAAAGCCACCAGAAACTTCAACGCACAAGGGGGCTCTGTGAGGAGGTAGCGGAGCCACACAAACATGCTTCCTGCCAGTTTTGTGCAGCAGGTAGGCGGGGCTGGGCCCAGGTCTGCTCATCTGCATACTGCTCATTAGCATGGGTAAACAAGGAGAAAACTGGTGCCATACGGCAGACTTGCCAAGCATGAAATTCCCTCCTCATGTTTACCCCTTTTACCCTTGGATTATCACAACGCTGCTGCCTCTGATTTTTGACAAGGCCCAACTGTGATTTGTTTTTTAGTGAAAGCAAACAAACAATTCAAGTAGTGTGCCACACAAGACACATAACACACTTGGCTGGCAGAGAAAAAAAATTGCCCAAGGACATGTGCTTTAAAAAGCCTTGCATGCTGAAGTGACAGTGGGGCCGTGTACTCCCGCAACAGACAAGGTGTCACATCAAAGTAAAGGGGTGATATTTCTGTGATCACACACACTTATGGCATCATCCTGAGTGTGTCTGAACGTCACATAAAATGCCAGAGTGTATCATACGCAGTCAGTCACTGCAAACAACCTTTACATGGCCAGTAAGAGGTTGCAATGACATTCAACAGCTGAGGAGTCTGATACTGGAGCATTTAAATTCTAGCAGTAGGTAACACCAGCTGTAGGATACACCCTGACCTCACCAGTACATTGATTACCATTTAAAGCACTGGGAAGCCCATTGCCCTTTGGGATTTTTATTATCCAGACAGCAGGAAACAAATCGAGGCAAAGGTGAGAAGGGTCTGGTGGGATTCATTCCTCAGCCACCAGGATTGTTTCTATCACTGTGTTCACACATTAACCAAGGTCATAGTAGAACACAACTTGCTTGACAGACCTAGGTTCACCTATTAAAGATACTTTATAAGGCTTAGCGTAGCTCCATTTGTTATACGACCATTGATTTCTGTACACACATTTAAGAAAATTCAGGGCATTGCTTGGCGGCAAATTAGCAAGGCGCCGTGAAGGCGTTTGACAGGGGACAGCACATATTTTCATGTTATAATATACAGACAAGTATATTTTTAAGAGTTATATTTTATATCACTCACTCTGAATGACATCGCCTTTGTGAAACAAACATTGACCACCGAGAAAAAATGTCAGCTACAACCCGTTTCTACGCCCCTCCCATTGTTTTCCCTGTCAATCCTCCTAATTTCAATGTCTTGGCCCGTTGTGTTCCACAGGCTGAGTCCACTGTGTTAAAATCTTATAGCCACACTACTGTACAAGTAAAAGCACATATAGTAGTTACTGATGTACTCATAGGTTTTATGGTATACTACAGACAATGACATTAACTACAAGTTCAGGTACTTTGATCAGTACAATACATGAGCTGATCTACTCAAAAGTACATTGTACTAAAGATGCACCCCAGATGTGCGTATAATCCCAAGTATTGAGTAACTCATAACTGGTATAGTTATGCAAGTATGTGTGGTTTTGGTTTGACTTTTACTAAAATCCAAGTACTCAATAACCAAGTTACTTGTGTGAAGACAGATTTGTTTCTCACCTGGCCAGCAATTCTATCCAGGTCTCTGGTTCCCTGGGCAGTTAGTCTGCGACCGCTGAGGGAAACAAAGAGCAAAAATTAAACCACGAATATGGAAGAACATAATAGACAAACCTACATACTTGGTCAAAAATCAATTTAGAAAAATGCTTTAGTCTTCAATAACTACTTCTTAACACCACATTGACCACAGTATTATAGTCGGGGAAAGCCACATATCAATTCTCCATCCTACACAGTGTCAAAAATCACTAATTAGCTACCCTTAAACAAAGGCAATTCTAAGTAGAAGTTGATTTTCCTGCCCACTTGAACCGAATAAAAACCAAGCCAATCAATTAGTCCTCTCACTACAGTGCAATTATATTATTTCTTGTTGGCAAGCAAAATCCAACCATGTACATTTAAAAGATGTCAGTCATGCAGAATCACATTAATGGGTCTCTTTAACATCAATGTTATGCAATAATGAAAATGCAGAGAGAAAATTGAGGACTCTACGTGACAGTGTATTGCAAGAATGGGTGACTGCATGTGTAGAGGGGGTGCCAACTACTTGGTGCCTACAGTGGCCCAAAACACCACCATCATGTCAACCTACACACACATTTACAGAGATTATAAATACATGTCCAAACACAAGGCTCAGGTACTTTTCCCCAACACAACCATGTCATCTGTCAATATTTCATTGCCGCTTGTTAACTTCAACAAACTGATGATGCAAATGACAGGGGCACGTACCCATTGGGATCCTTCTCAATCATCTTGAGCAGCTCAAGGGCCTGAAGAACCTTACGAGCCACATTCTTGGATCCTACACTGTAGTGGGCAGGGCATACACCATTCCTCTGGCGACTTCCATAGATCTTGGTCATGGAGCCAACACCAGCACCTCCACGGAGGTACAGGTGACGGACTGTGGATGCTGTGAGAGCAGAAGATATGAAGGTAATATTATGCAGTATCAGCGGCAACAAGTTGCTTTAGGTGTTCCCACTAAATGTGGTAAAACAGATGTTTAGATAAGGGGGCTTGTGGCATCCATTAGATAACAGAGAAATTAAGGAGTAGCACAGTTTCATATTTCATGAGTAAGGCACCAATCAGAGAGCAAAAGTGCAGAACTCGTACATACACTGTCCCCAAGTAGCGAGTTTAACCCTGCTTTGAATTACACCTTTAAGCTATGACACTAAAAGAAAGCCTTTCAGTCATAACAGTTTTGCAAGTGGAAGCCAAACACTTGTAGCACTACTGAAGGGTAAATACAGTGAGAGTACTGGCCCTAATACACATTAGGTGTCAAGTCTCAATGGCAGACATCTCAATCACTCAAATAAATAAAAGGGGAAGTATTTGAGTCAACTGTTAATTGAGCATAAAGTAACTACAGGGTTTTTATGCTAGCACTTCCAGAACCAAGTCAGCCCACACTGCATTTGAGACAGGATCCACTACCATATGGAATCTAAAAAACTTCTATACATCCCTAAAGTGATGTAAAATGCAGTCCAGCATGTGGTTGAATGGCATTGTTGATGCATAAATATTTGTCTCCATCAACTTGAGATTTTAAAAAAAGTCTCTGTAATCTCAACGAGACAACATGGTCAGTGGGAGCCAAAAATGAGTAGAAGTATTTGGACTTACCGGCTCTGATGTAGAACCAGTTTTCATCACTGGGGGCCAACTCCTTGTGCTTACCCAGCTTTACAAGGTCCACCCAGTCAGGCACCTTCAGCTTTCCTGACCTGGGGACAGGTGAGAAGTGTCAGCATGATCTAAACCACAACAGGTCTCTATTTACTAGCACAGTGGGTGTACTACTTATCAAGAGGTACACCATGGTACAACAGTGATGGAACCAAGTCATTGCACTTACTTAGCTGACACTAAGCGACTTACAACAAGCGCATTCAACGATGTGAAAACAGCTAAAAAAAAGTGCAAGAATCATGCAAATACATCAACTTCATCATAGCTACTAAACTGCTTCAAATACTTTAAAAACAATGACATTTCAGTAAAACTACATTATTATATGATTCCTCTGATACACAGCTTCTTGAAATGGCATTAATAATGTGTGTGGAAAGAAAAACAAAACTCACTTCTTCAGGAAGGCCGCCAGGGCACGGACAAACTCCTGCTGGTTGACGTCTTTCACTGTGACACCTGGCATCTAACGAAGATATGACAGACACCCCAAAGTTACATCAAATAACTGCCAACACACACTGGATAGAATGAGTTGGTTACTCAAACTCTTAGCGTTCTTCCGGATGAATCGGCTCACTGTCCGGTAGAAATAACGTAACTCGACGTTAACGTTGCACAGACATGAGAATGGGGACTAACATTAATTGCTTCGGAGTTAATGTATCACATCCGACTTAATGGGGCTAGACCACTCATCTTAACTCGGGATGTGATAGTTAGCAACAGCAATGCCAATTTCATGATAAAAGTAGTGAGCCAACAATTTAGGACCGATACATGTGTGGGAGCTCTCTAGTTACACGCTTTCAACCGGCATTAGCTTTACTTGCAGCAGGACGGTAAGCGTTAGTCAGCTAGCATAGCTACCAGACCTGCCTCCGTAAACTCCATTTAGTCGTTCAACTTAACTATTTTAAAACAAACAATTCGCTGAGATCACAGTACCTTTGAAGCAATATAATTACTGACTTTACACTTCAACAGTAGACAGAATGATAAATCGACATAGCTAGCCGCTAGCTAGCAGGCCTCGCGAGGAAGCATGGGGGCAGCCATTACTAACAGACCTAGAGTATCAGCGCAACATTCTAGTAAAATCATTAAAAAATGAAACAAACGCGCACATGTCCTCACTCAAAGCTAAACCACCTCGTTAACCAGTACTTTATGTCCTATCTGGCCACGTTTCGAAGGTAAATTGCAAGCAATTTCAAACTATTTAGCGTAATACAACCGAAGGCAGAAAATAGCGCTTTACCTTGCTTGTGGACAGCAAAGGGAAGAGGGTGGAACGGGGTTTCCAACTCATGTTAAAACGGGCAAATCTCGCCGCATTACGCGAGATCGAAGCGTTGTTTTTTCCACCGATGCCTTTCATCACAGTCTATCGAGTATACCGACAACATTAATGTGATAGAGGAAAAACTTGGACAATACAGACGAAATTTGTTGGTAGTCTTATTATTCTTTTAAAATATTTTAACGCATCCTATATTTAATGAAGTACGAAGCTTTCACCATGTTACCAACTTAAACAGTAACATCTCAATTTGTAAATATGCCCATAGAAAACGAAAGGCAAATGTTATACATTCTGGTACCACAAGCATTATCTTTAAATTGAGTGCATACAGAAGGGATTCATCCACTGTAATATGTAATATTTTACTTGTGTAATCTGTATTCACCCTGCCCTTTCATTCTTCCACAATTAACAAACAGCTGTACTGTGGCTATATTTAAAACTGCAGCATGCAAAAGTTACTTAATTATTCTGTGTTTTTGAATTATGGTTATGGTTATGTTTATGTTATGTGAATTCTGGGTAATTTTTTGTGGAATGGAGCCTCCTCCAGTGAGCTCAGTGCACCATTCCTGGAGCTCTGCCCCATTGGCAGACAGCGGGAGAATGATTTGTATTAACATTGATATGCTTGGGTGGTTTTTTTTGGAAATGTAGGCACATTTTCTGGGCCATGACTGTCAGCCCTACAGTTCAATGAAGGTCATTTGCATGTAAAAACTAAAGTCAATATTTTGAGCACACAAAATTCAGTTTTCAACCAATTTTTAATGGAGGAGCTCCAGGCTTTGTCTCTTGGATGGCAATGAAGCTTTGTGCCATTTCTCCATTTTCTTGAGAGTGGGCTATTATTGAACAAGATCACAGGAACATGGATAATGTAAGTATAACCCTAAAGGCATTATTGAGGGCACAGATTCCCTCTGTGTTCGTATCCTAACACTACAGTTCATACGCTGGTGCTGTCTTTGTTTCATTCTTTTCATGGAACAATGCCTTTAGACAAGACTGTAAAATGTCTTTGATATTTCTGCTCGTCTTTATCATCTCCAACACGTGCCTCTCCATTAAAAAGCACAGAGCAATCAAAGAAAATCTGGGTGAGAATGTTTTTGCTTTGAGAACAAAGAATAAACCTCAGTCCTGTGTAACTGTGAGCGAGTGTCCATGCCCATATATGTGCATATGTGTGTGTGTGTCTGTGTGTACCTTATTTACATATTTCCTTGGCTGGCAGAGGTGATGTTGCCCTTTGCACATCTCAGATGGAAAGGGCAGCCATGCTCCAACATTGACACAATTGATATGTTTGCAGAGACAGGAGAGCGAGATAGAAGGCAGGTGGATAAGCAGAGGTTTATGAATCAGGTTTATACTCTGTCAGTGGGGGCAGACAGTTTAGAGTGAGAGGTGAGAGGCAGAGATAGAGATCCTGGAGGAAATAAAAAGGCAGCCAAGTCATACAGAGGATAGATAGATTGTAGAGCTTTCCGTGTCATCGCAGGCCTTCTCAACAGGTAACTGTACTTTTTTGCAATAATTTACGTCTTTGACATCATATCAACATCCAGACAACTCTGACTCTTCAATCTCGCCGTGCTGAAAGATTCGGCCCTATAGCTTGAATGTTGTTTCAAAGAGCTTAATTGATTAATTAAGGTAATTAATTACACTGGGAGTAACCAGCCACCAATTTGAATTGAAAACTCACACAAGGTGGATTAAACTCCATTAATTACTTCAGTAAATCAATTTTGCTGAGGCCCTTCAAGTGTTGAGACAGGAGACAACTGTGTAAAGTGATTATGAAGCGGTATAAAGAGGTTATTTCAGCCAGTCATGATAATTATGGAAAAGTGACGACTAACACCAAATGTTCTGAAAAGGTCAAACTAATTACGTGGAATGGACAGGTGTCATATTGCTGAGGCAAATCTGCTACTTCAACATTCATCCGCTCTGCTTTATGCAAGGCTATTGTTGGAAAATGCGCTGAAATTAGCTGCCAATCATTTTTGAATGCATTTGCTGGAAATTACTCATCTGGGGAGTGTGCGCTTGTGTGATTGAGTGTCAGTGCTCATGTATTTACGCATAAATGTCTATGCCTATTTGTGTTTCAGAGAGAGTGTGCAAATGATGCACGGTGGTGCCACAGGAGTAGAAAGGCAAAACAAATACCAGAAAAAGAGGCAAGAAAAGGGAGTGTTAACAGTGTGTTGCCACCCAGCTTGGTGCTCGTTGCTCTGTGTTTGCATGGTGCTCACATCCTCAGTGGAGAAGTTCTGTCAAGTTTGGTCTGGCCTGACCTTTTCACTCTCCAGGCACGTTTACAGCTCTCCAATACCTATCAAAATATCTACTCTCTCCCTGCCCGTCTCTCTGCCCTTAGCACAAACTTGCATCACATTCTCCATTCTTCCACATCTGTACTTTCTCCGTCTCTTGCTGACTGTTTTTATTACGCTGACCTACACCCCTTATCCTTAACTTCAACATTTCCTCCACCCTTTGTCACCCAGTTCTCATTTGCATTCCCTGTATTCTTTGTCTTTCTCTGTGTTTGACCATTCCTTTGACAATGCAAGTTAACGTTGCAGGGGCGGTATTTGCTGAAAGAGCTATGTGGGAACGCAGAGCAGTGGTGGCAAATGGAGAGGGAGTGCATTTGCATAAGCTTCCCTACATTTTTCTTTAATTATTTCTCTTTTACGTGATTATCAGTATGCCTTTTAAGATGCATTCAAATATATTCCTTTATCAGTCTGTCTCTCTGTTTCTTGTTTTTAATCTCCCCCAGACATGGAATACGTATGGCTGTGCTCCCTGTTCCAGTGCATCATATCCGTATCAGTAATTGTGGTGAGTGTGAGGTTGTGCATGGCGGTCAGTCGCAGAAATACGGTGGCTGATGTCCAGGCGAGAACCCAGGGTGCCCGGACCCGACCAGGGAGTGTCTCACGCTGTCTGCGGATGTGCCTGGGTTGGGTGGGGGCTGTTGGGGGTGCAGTTGGGGTCCCTGTGACAGTCTTACTCAACCTGCGAATCCCCCAATGTTTGTACACCTGCATAACCTTGGTGTGTTGCCCCATGCTGATCAGGCACTTTACCATGTTCCTGTTAATGCTGCTTACACTGGACACCCACCTGCAGCTTCGCTTGGCAGACAGGTGAGTTTAGAAGAGGGTGAAATCAGTGCAAGCACGAGAAGAGCAAGCACACAAATCCTCAATCTGTGTTAAAGTGGAAAAGTGTCAGTCAGATATTAACATGCAGCACCAACTATACACCTTACATAAGATATGGAAGACATTTTTTTTAAAAATATAATGAAGCGCCACATACTGTAAATTACAATTACACAACGTTTTAAAATCTTGTGTGTGTGTGTGTGGGAGAACATGAATATGTGGGTGGCAAAAGTCAACCAACACTCTCAAGAGTGCTTTCAGCAGTAAAGGAAGAAAATCAATATACGGTGGGTGGGGGCAAAAGCAGCAAACATGTCAAGATGCACCATTGTATGGCACTATCAAAACAGACTGTTTGCCCACTGCTCATAAGGCTGCTTTTTATCACACTGCTTACACTGCCATTCAAGTGACAGGGGTGAGTAAATATCAATAGGTTCTGGGGCTCTTAGATGTTTGATTGACAGTGACCGACAAATCCAGCCTTTCAGTGGAAGACAGTCGGTGTTATGTCTTTTTTTTTTTTTAATGGTGTTAAATTGCTTTGCACCAACCAGTTAACCTGTTGGTGAAAGTGAGATGGGATTTTAGTGCACCTCATTCAGAACTCTTTTCAAAAACAACTACTCGCTCACATCGAGTAGATATTACAGCTGTCAGAGCAGATCTCTTCTAAAAGTCAGAACTTAATTCTAGAATGAAAATGCCCTTTTCCTGATAGGAGTAAGGTTTGCCATTTTATGTTTTTGGTGGTAGAGAGAGATGAGTGTTGAGGCAGTGCAGAAAGGTTAGAACGGCTTGTGCTCATTTCTTTCTTTAGTTTAGGGTATTTCAGTGCAGTTTTTGTATAAATGCCATTCAGATATGTCTACATCCACATGTTTGTGAATGCCAGGTACTCTTCAGTGATCACCCGTCAACGAGTTCTGTGTGTGGTTATGCTGTGCTGGGTTGGCTCTGTGCTGTCCTCCTTTGGCCAGTTCATTGGCTCGGATGTCCTCGACGTCTGGAGAAGTCAAATAGTTAGTCTGGAGGCAGCTGACCAAGGGCTGCATGACAACTGGACGTCCTCTTTACCCCAGCCTGCCACTACCCCGCCTCCTAAGTACCCCCATGAACGTGAGGTCATTGGACAGAACCTTCCATACGGAGGCTTCTTGTCAAAGTTTTACGTGGAAGACATGCACAACTTCACCTACGCCGAGTTTCACAGCAGCCACTGGGGAGTGTGCGCTCCCGACATCATTCTCAGTCCTGAGTTCCTCGTCTATGTCCATGTGATGACAGTATTCATGCTCCCCTTGCTTTGCCTGCTGGCCATTTACCTTGACCTGCTATGCATCAAGCCCAGGAAGACTTCTTTTAGCCACGCAGGCCCCCCTAAACGTGATTCCCGCTGGGTCCGTTCCGTGGCTCTGTCCCTCTCCCTTTTAGTTCTGCTGTGCCTGCCAATCCACATTACCCAAGCTCTCTGGCTTTTCACCCCCCGCATCTTTCTTCCTGCCTGGACTCGTGTAGTTGCCACGATCCTCTACCAGCTGTACAGCCTAGTGCCCCAGATCCTCTTCACTCCTCCTAAGACAAAGACGGCAGAAGAACGGACAGCCTTTCCTCTTTCTGTTCCCCACCTTCCACCTGCAGTAGCTGCATCTAGAGGAAAATCTGTCCGTGTGGCCCTGTGTGAGGCAGTGCAAGCAGCTCCATGGTCTTCAGCCAAACACTCCCTTAAAGCCAAAGTGTGCCCAGGGGTCTGAATTCTTGAAATGAAAGATCAAGCCTGTTGTTTTCAATGTAAACAGGAAGATCGGGGAATTAAACTCTTGTTCCCTCCGTGTTTTGTGTGCATGAGAAAAAGCTTGTGTTTGAAACAATCTGCTTGCAGAGAAAAGAAGAATACATACGGCATATTCCTGTTTGTTGTTGGCTTCTTAACTAATCATCAACCTCTGTGCACAGACGTTATGAATAACCCGCAAATGAAAAGGCCAGTTAATTATCAGGTCCCACACCAAATGTCAGTGAGAAAATGAAGTCTCCAGATGATGATTGCTATTCTGATCACAGATGTCTGTTTTCTTTGACTGGTCTTCCCATGGGTTTTATTCTAAGCCTGCTCTAAGTCTCCGCTAAGCCAACCACCAGTAATGTAGATATATGAGTGACATCATTTAATTAAACATTCAGTTATAACATAGTGGCCTAGAGAGAAGGCAGCATTGCGGGGAAGTCATCATTAACCTGGTTATGACACAATTTTCATGGCTGTTTTGATTAAACTTGTAAATACAATGTGATGCTCTCTTGTAATAAAAAGGGCCTTGCTCAGTCTAATTGGATTGTTCATCTTGAACTGTGTTGATGTAAGAAAGCACTGATGGAGAAACCCATCTCTATCTGCATGGAACATGGGCATGACATTCAACACTTTGCCTTTTCTTTTTCTGTTCCCCTCCAACTCTTCCTCGCTGACTTTGGATTCGTTGTGCGCTCTTTTCGCTCTCATTTGCCAGTTTTTTCACCAGATCTTGTGTCAATATTGCTCTTATTTTCTCCCTCGTCATATCTTTCCCCGCATTCCATTCCCTCTTTATGTGCTCAGAAAATAAAAGTATGTTTTCCATCACTACAAAAAAAAAAATAAAAATCCCTGACTGGAACATATTATTGATAGAGAAAGGTAAAGGGAAAAAAAGGAGCTTTCCCCAGCTTCCAAAGTGCGGCTGCCCATTCAATTGTTCTGTCTGCCTTTCTGCTTCTTGATTATGCTCGGCCTCAACACACTCAGGCACCTCAATCAATGCCTCACGCTATGCTGCCACTGTGTACACACCTCCTTGCCTCGCTAGGGTCACACTGCCAAGACCAGTGAACATAAGCTGCACTCACTATCCTAGGGTCATTAGGGTTGGCTTTACAGATGGATAAAACTGTGTCTAATCCACCATGTAGCCACCAGAAATATAGAGTTTGTGTTTGGATGGACTGTGATATCTACTGCAACTCGTAGAAATGAAATACGGCCCTCATAAATGGGTCATAAACGGGGAATTCTCTGGTGTGAATTCGTTCCAGGACGTTAATCGGTGAAACTAGTATGAGGGAGAAGCCGAGTGAGTTATTCATAGACTTCTTGCTCTCATTACTGGCCAGATTATTACATTCACTGCATGTCATAAAACAGGAGGAATACAACCAACTGTTGTCTGGCTTGTCCTGATCTCATTTCTGCTTATGCCTATTGATTTGATAATCGCCCTCTATGATCACAGCGACCGTCATCGGGTCTAGCAGCTCAATGGCCAGATAATGGCCAGTTTCCCAGGACTCACCAGAGCAAACAATGACAGCTTTACCAATTCCTGCAAGTTTGAACGACTCCTTTCACCAAGGAAAACATAAAAAATAGTAAACTTACACTAGAAATTGTGCTTTTCTTGGTTGAGTTTTTCATTGCTCCTGTGAGGAGAAGCAGAAATAACTGTCAACCAAACAACAAACACACCCAGACAGAGTGCTGTGAAATGAACAGGGAACCAACACATGAAACCTTTGTTTGAAGGACACATTCCTCTGTTTGAAGACATACAGTATATAGGGACAATATTCTCAGCTTTATTACTCATCGACCACAGTGGGTCTGATAGCAGGAGCTACTCGCGCTACCTTTTCTTCATCATAAACCGAAGATGTCTGGTGTCGACTTGTGTACGTGTGCGCGAATTGTTTGTTGGCCGGAGTGTCAACTCATGCTGGTAGCGCCTGGCAAGTCCATTACTTTGATTGCCGTTTGACAATCTGTCTTTATGACAGGCGACCGTGGAGCCTTGCCATCGATGGAAGAGAAACACATTGATCTATCACCCAGCGACCTCCGGCGGCTCTCAAATCTAGCCCTGCGCACAGATGGACATGTTGAGTGCTTCTCGACAGAATCGGGTATTGATTGCGTAGAAGTTAATGGCAGAGTCATATTTTTCTGCGTGCATCTGACTCAACCCTCCTGTCACCCTTTCTTCCCCGCTATCTGTTCTTATGATTCATTAGCGGCGCCACAGAGCCGTCTGTTTTGTTTATTCTATTTATTCTGAATGAGCTGCCAGTTATAAGCGGCTCCATAGCCTTCATCTTTATCTTCCCACCTATAACTCCACTATTCCCCATTGATCTAATCATATGCTCCGTCTCCTGCTCTCTTTTCACAGGATTTCAAAAACAGCACCTGCTAATTACACAGGAAACACACCCAAAAACCAGTCTGATCCCAGCACTTATTTTTGGATTCTTTTTTTATTTTGTCGTGCTTTGTATCTTTCCCCTATAAAGAAATAGTTAGCTATATATCAACAATGACACATGGACTCTAAAATAAACAAGAGTGAAAGACAGAAGAAGAGACGACTAGGCACAGGAGACGAAGAGAGAGAAAGACTGGGAAAGAGAGGAAAGGTAAGGGCGAAAAAAGACAGCAATTTCTCTACAGTAGAACCAAAAACAAACCATGGGAAGTGTACATTTCTTTAACATTTACAATTATAATAATAACAACGGCAATAATAATAACATTAACAACAATCATAATTGTTCAAATAATAATAATAATTAATAAAAAATCAATAAGACCTCTGGTTTCTCATAAAGACAAATGAAATATTTTTTTATTCTTTTCTTGATTTTCTTTAAAGATCACTGGACAGTAGTTTGTTCGGCTTTGCACCTCTATAGGCTAATATTCTGTGTTAGTATAGTTGCTTCATAATGCGTTTCAATAGTAAACTGTTTTCTCATTTCTTAAAAGTTTCCTTTAATTTATGTTGCTCTTCTTTTTTTATACAAATAAGGAATTCAGAGATATGTATACTTGTTCTGTCAACATGTAACTGTACGTATGAATGTATGCATGTATCTGCATATGTGTGGTAGCATTCAGAAAAAAAATATCCATCCATTTTATTTTCTCATTCACTCCTCTTGCTATCACTCCCCTTGCCCTTCTTATAAAGACTTCTAACCCTTTTTATCCTCTTAATGACATTCTAAAATAATTACGCTTTTCTTTAATGCCTTAGTAAGTCATATTCATTTCTTCTTTGTCGGGAACGCAGCCCAACACTAATCCTTTCATTATTAGGAGCCAACAAAGGAGGAGCGATAGAGGGGGACAGACAGAGAGAAAGAGAGATACAAGGGAGAGGGGAGAGGATGTAACAGGTGAACGGAGAGGAAGGAGGAGATGGAGTGTTAACTGAAAGGAAAGGAGGACCACCTCTCCCTCACTGCTGTAAGAAAATGCATTTTTTTTCTCCTCACAAATTATTGGCAGGCAGGCAGGCCACCCAACAAGGGTACCAAAACAGGACAGTTAGTTTGCTCATAAAGTCTTTCGTGGGACTCTGGGCTTACACACTCCAGTGTTGTTAAGAAATTATATACGAGTTGCGCTCAGTAGGTAAGATGCTTTGGCAATTTCTAAAAAATTTCAATTTTCAAGCACCTTGCGCTCAATAGCTCCTGGTCAACCACCCCCAGCTCCTCAGCTCCCCCTCCCTCCTCACACACTGCTCCCACTGTCAGTTAAAGATTGAGCTTTGTGAAATGGATGGTTTTCTCCAGGCATGGAATTATAGCAATCATCTGCCTCTAATTCCCCTTCCACTTTGGCGGCTGCACGGGCAGAGAGCCTGTTTTTCTTTGTGCTCCCCGCTTCCTTCTCGATCAAAATAATTATGGCATCATTTCGTTTTTGTCTACATCACCCTCTCCCCCCGCCCCCCCCCCCTCTCGCTCTCTCCATTTTCCCCAGTTTCTCCGACTTATAGTATATGGCACAGTCGTTAATGGCTGGTGGGTCAATAGGCTCTCTTTTTCTCAGTCTGTCTATGGGTACGTGTGTGGGGGGAGGATATGGAGTGGAATGGAGTGGGATGGATTGGCTGTGTGCAGTATCTGTATACAGTCGTTTTCAGAAGGCCGCCCGTTATGGCGCATTGTATAGGAGTATGTGTGTGTGTGTGTGTGTGTGTGTGTGTGTGTGTATACTGTATATAAGGTGGGAGACAGGGAGAGGAGGAAATAGAGGGATGAGGTCAGAAGAGAAGGGGAAAGGGAAGGAGAAGGGCTACAGTAGGTATTCCTTCTTGCCCTGGCTGGCGTCGTTCCCATTGAGGAAGGCCTCCTGCACCTCGCCATGTTCATCCAACCCACTGGCCTCATGGGTAAGATAGGAACCTGAGGGAAGAGAGACATACAGAGAGAGAGAGAGAGAGAGAGAGAGAGAGAGAGAGAGAGAGAGAGAGAGAGACCGAGAGGGAGATTGGAGGGGGAAGGTTAGGTGGCGAAGCGTCATGATCATTGCGGTGCCATGCAGCATTATCAAATCACTCAGCCCTAATATTATTGAGTACCATACCTGTGACAGATTAATTCATTAGTTAACTGATTGTTAGGTCAATACCAAGCAAGAATAGGCTCTCGGGTACGGTACGAGCCTAACAGCAGAAATTAAAGGTGAGGGGATGGATGTGTGAACAGAAGAAGAAGAAGAAGAAGAGGAGGGATAGGTGGAGAAGATAATAGAGAATAAAAGACAGGGAGGGAGGAGAGATTGGCAGAGAAGGGTGGAGGGAAGGTTAGGTGCAACAGAACAATGGCACGTTTGCGTCACCCTGAAAACCCATTAAACAATTTTTAACACCCCTCGGGTGTGTATGATTAATGATTCGGTGCGGTACAGGTTACAGAGAGCAAGAACTGCTCAAGTCATCTTCCTGCTTGAGTGTCTCTTCACTCCAGGGGTGAGTGACACTCTCATTCTCCTTACTGCAGAGGTTGACTGGCATGCTGACAGTCTCAGCGGACTGAAGACAAAGTCCTAATGGCCCTGTCTCAACATAGTTTGGTTGTAATGGTCCTGTCTCTGTGCTGATTGGCGCTCAAGCCATACTGAGTGTTGACTGACAGGTTGTCCGGCCATAGGGTAAGTAATGGTTGGTTACTGCTCGCTACACAGTTCCCGGATCATTTCTTGGCAGCTGTGGCACACAGTCGAACGCTGCCAACAGGGGGGCACTTAAAAAGATAGGGAACGCAGGAAGGCTGCTTTTAATAGATGAGCCTTGATACACTAACATAGAGTCATAAAACATGGGGACCACACCTACATTTCCCACCCCACCCTGTCTCTTCCGCTATCCTGGCCAAGGTCGTCCATCATGGACAGCACCCGCCTGGAGAGGAGGATCCCACCCTGTCTGCTTTGCGCCAACAGGTTTACACCTCAGTTTAAAAGATTATTTTCAAAGAATGAGGTCGTTAACTGGCCTGCAATGATTGTTTCACTGCAATTTATGCCAGAAAGTGGAGATATGAGAAAACGTGCCTGTGAAAAATGTGATAAAACACTCCGAAATGTGTCCCCATGCTCATGAATGAAACTTTTGTGTCACTTGGTGTGTGTGTTTGTGAGAGTGTGTGTGTTACCTTTCTGTCGGACGGAGCACCAGATGGTGACAATGAGGACGCAGATGACGGTGAAAACCAGCAGTGCCAGAACGCCACCTATCACCGCATATGGTACTGCACTGTGAGTCTCTACCACTGCACCGGGATCTGAGAAAGAACAAAAGAGGTAAACAGTGTGCACGGGTGGAGGGTGAGGCATATAAAGGGAAATATGTAGAGAAAAGTGCAGACAAAGAAACAGAGACAAGGAGAAAGATGGATCAAAAATGAAAGCTGGAGAGATGGAGGGAAGAAAAGGTATAAAAGTGAGAGAAAGAGAGCGCATTAAAGCGCCAGCACAGGGAGCGAGACAGGAGAAAAGAGAAGTCAATATCCTCCACCCAACTTCCATTATCACCTTTCATCACCCCCCACTGCACAGAACGCCAGACAGTCAGAATGGGTGAGAAAAAGGTGGAGAAATGAGGAGAGTGAATAAAGAAATAAGTATGTCAGCCTCTAAAAACCCATTTCAGCCAAGCACCTGTCAAGACCACAGTGCATTTTGAATGGGGGGGGGGGGCTTCGAGTGTGTTTACACCCCGAGTGGTGCAGTCCTGGGGAATGAAATCAAACACTTCACCACAAGATGAGTGAAGAGAGATGAAAAGATTAAAAAAGGCAAGTTTAACTCTGCGACATTTGTATAGAAAATTGCAGCGGTGCTAAGAAATTATTCATGTCAGCCTCACTTTTACCAACTTTACGCTGCTTTAAATTAAAAGGACGACTACTCAAAGAAAAACAGATGAAAAATGACAGGAAGCTTTGAAAAGTTAAGTCGGGCAAGCAATTATCCTGCTGACAGAAAAAATAAATGATGATAATTCTTACAATTGATTATTTGTTTAAGTCATTTATCAAGAAAAAAAAAACGTTAAATATTCCCTGGTTCCAGCTTCGCAAAATGTTTTTTTTTTTTTCCCCTCACTTTCAATAGAATAATTTGGGTATTGATCAGGCAAAACAACCAATCAGAAGACACTGCCTGCGAGCTCTGGTAAATTAATCGATTAGTTGAAAACATTTTCAACAGATTAATGGTTAGTTGTAGCCCTGATACAGATCATAAAGAAAATTTAAGACCAAACACGTGTCTGTGTACAGATTCAACAGCAAACACTGGCTGACAGCACCGAGCTAAGGGATGCTGAGAAAGAGAAAGACATGATTGGTAAAGTAAAATTAAAGTAATTTGTGCTGCTTTTGTGCAGCTCTTCCAGTCTGGACTTAAATACCGAGACAGCGTCTGAGTCGCTGACGATAACAAAATGGCTTTTTTTTTTTTTTTTGATGGGGCTGTGGGGGTGTAGTGTAAGAGCTGGTATGGCCAATAGGAGGCAAGGACATGAAGTTATTGATGCAGCCCTTGGACCTTGACAGAGCGGAATTAAAACATGAATCATTAATACAGTGCTAACACATAGAGATGAGGAGAGAAAGAGAGTGATGGAGGAGGTGAAGGAAAGGAAGAGGAGCAGGGATTGACAGCTGAAGAAGAGATGATGCATTCCTCAGCGTGTATTTGTTGGGCAAGTGTCTCATTTAGCGCTGTGACAAAGTGCATCACATTCCTGCTTATGTGTATGATCAAGTGTTGCAAGGCATGTGCGCACGATAAAGTGAGTATCGGTGCATCTGCAGGCACGCAGGACATGTGGGATTCGACTGCGATAGGATCGAGCAAGCAATATTTCACAGGAGATGAAAAAGCGAGAACTTAAGCGCTGCACCTTTACCTCACACCACCCTGTTTTTCATCCACCGCAGCCCAAAGCTCCACAGGAAATGACTGACAGTATTAAAAAGTGCGCTGTTTCTCCGAGGAGCCCATCAGATGATACATCAGCATCGACTAACTGCTCAAGCCGTGGCTTTTCCTATGACTCTTTATGACATCTCCATACATGCCCAGCAGGTGAACAACAGAAGAACAAGAGGGATGCTCCCGCTCTCTTCCATTCATCTCTCCTTATAAGTAACAGAGGAGAGACGGAGAGCAGCCGAAGGTATGGAAAGAAAGGAGAAGAGATGCCAGTGAGCATGTGTTTGCTTAAGTGCATATATGAGATGAAGAGATTCTGTAGATAAAACGAGAGGGGAGCTACTGAAAGAGTGTGTAATTTTACACACCAACACACAAACACACTCGGGGTAGCAGAGTCATACCAATCAGCCTTTCGTTCTCCTGCTGTGTAACATTCATCTGGGAGAACATGATTAGACAACCACCTGGATCCCTGATCTTTCTCTCACTCTCCATCTTTCTCTCTCTATGTGTGTGTGTGTGTGTGTGTGTGTTTGCGAATGTGCGTGTGTTCAGACAAAAATGTTTGTGTAGCATCTTCCCATCCCTCCAGAGGCCAGCGTCAGTCAGCTAAAAGCTGGGTGCATTGCCAGTTCCTTAGCGCAGATTCATCAACAGTACCCATCAAACACCAAGAGACCCACCCCAGATCATTCACACACTCACACTCACACACACACGCACACAAAATGCTGACTGGGCAATGTGTGTGGGGGGAACATCAAACAGTCAGTGATAAGAACGAGGGAGAGAGTGGGTAGATGTGCATGATGCAGCATGCAAGCATCTGCAGGCACGTATGCTCATGTAGATGCAGGGCAAAGGAAGGTTGCAGGAGGAGGAAAATGGTGTGTGTGTGGGTGCGTGTGTGTGTGTGTGTGATGGTGTGGGCCACCTGAGAGTCGTCAGATGAGCAGGGGAGTGAGAGACACCAAAGGAGAGCGGGGAAGGACGAGGAGAGAGACGCAGGGTAGCAGAGGCAGGATAAAAAGTGTGTGTGTGTTACCTTTTGCGTCCGGAGCGAAGCTGGGTGTTAGGAGGGTTGGGGTGGTGGGATGGGAGGTGATTGGTTGGGTGGTAGGAGTGGGAGGGACCGTGGTAGTGAGTGACACATTATCTACAGACAGACAGGGAATGGGATAACACACACATACACAAATGCTATTATCTACAACATGCAGTGACATTTCAACCAAAGCGCTGCAGGGTTTTATAGCAAAGTTACTACTGCCTATAAAACACAACACATGCTTTATTATTGTTGAATATTAATCGAGCTTCTTGGCTGCTCTGCCTCAGCATCCCGCTCTTTAATCATTGGACGGTAGTCTCAAAGACAGCCCGTCTCTTCCAATGAGTTTGGAGGAGGAGAGGAAAATAAAAGCACTGGAGGAAAGATTTATTTCAAACACACTGATCAGCGATTGAAGCCGATGCCATTTCGAAACCAGAGACAAATGTTGCTAATTATTTTCCCAAATTGACTGTGTGTGCGAAATAGAATCGATCTCAACCCCTGACAAGAGATAAAGACAAGGACAAATGATATTCCTTGGCATGCCTCTGTGCTGGGGGGGTTAAAGGAGACGTTTACAATGAGAAAGACAAGCTTTAAAGCGGGGGCTGAGGAGAATTACACCTGGCAGATTGACATTCATCTACGAAGCAACTGGAATATATAGGAACACATTCTCTATCACTGACACATTTTCTATGGCACAATGGCAGGGGAGACAGAGACATTGTCTGTGACAGATGCATTCCCAATGGAAAAGTGCCATGCAGGGACTGTCTCATTCAATGCCGAACAATAGCTTGGATCTTGACACATTCTCCGAATCAATGGCTGAGACACAATGGTAGGTAGGGAGGTAGAAAGAGACAAGTTCATATTGCCGGTAAAGACAAAAATAATGGCTGACAAGAACTAAAAGGGAGATGAAGGAGTGGGTGTGAGCGTGTGTTGTGCCTGTATGTGCGCATCAGCACTCTAAGAGTGAATAACATGCCATTTCATCAAACAATTGGTATGAAATCGCAAGGTGCGAGCTCGTCTGTACTCAAAGTCTCAGGACACACACACACACACACACACGCACACACCTCGATTTGAAATACATGCAAGCTGGTGCATGCACATACACATGCTGATACACACTTACACACAAATGATTAATGAGCCATGCACACACATACATACATACAATACACCCACAAAGTCGTACAGAAACATACGCACACATATGCACACACACACACACACACACACACACACACACACACACACACACACACACACACACACACACTGCCCTTTCTGCTCAGGAGTAATTTATTGGTAAGTATTCCTCTGTCTCTTCTCTCCCTTTCTCCCACTGGCCCTGAGATCATCAATCTCTTTTTGCACTCTTCTTATGTCAGCACTATACCTCCCCCGTCCTGTTTTTTTTCTTTCTTCAAGCCAAGCACGCTCTTCTTCTCTCTGTAAATAAATGTACATGATGCGCAGTGTATTTTGTGGGAGAGACAAAGAGATGAGTTTTCTGCGAAGTAAAGGAAGTCTGGACCAGATAGAGAGAAGGAGAAACTGGCCTACCGTTATCTCGGCGTGTGTGTTGCTGCTCTCCTGTATGAGCGCATATATGTTGCACGTGTGCATGTGGTTGTCACTTGAGCCTGAGGATTAATGGCCGGGGTCGCAGCGCTAATTAACTGGACGCTGATGAATTTCTCCTGACTATCACGGATGACCTAAAAATAGTTCTTTCTCACCATTTCCAACTTTTTTTTTATATCATCCTACCAACATCACTTACATCTTTTTCCTAGCTCGACTTCAACCAAACTCTCTTCCCCTCATTTGCACCCGCCCTCCCTCCTTCACTTTGCTTAATTCGGTTGCGTCTCCGGTTTCATTCCTCTGTGACTGCGTTCCCTCACTGCCTCTCTTCAACTTAATTAAGGAGAATGCCATACAGCTGTCGTTCTCTTGGCCGATAGCGTCCCCCCCCCCCCCCACATCATATTGTTATTCATTAACACTATATGGCTGCCAATCAGGCACACAGCCCATGTTATTTCCAGGGACGGATGTGGCGGCACTTGCGATAATGACGTTTCTCCTCGTATCTCCTTCTCGCAGAAGTGCGCCTGAGGATACTGTGCCACCATTTTGGATGAGCCCTGTTATTCTTTCATGTTCAGTGTTCCTGATTATAAGGGCCTTGCCCAGAGCAGTGGTGGCTCCAGCTGTCAATCAGTGCACAAAATGTTGGATATTGGTCCAAAGGCCACTGCTGAGGGCATGTGGGCCAACTCTGATTGGCTGAAGACTCATTCAGAGCGTACTCAGACATCAATATAGCTGCATGTCATGTGTGGAGGAACACAGGGCCCAAGACAATTTTTTTTTTCTTTTTTTTCAAACAAAATTGACGCTGCATTTTCCCTGTCTGGCTTCCTCTGCCACTCGCCCCCAACCTTTTCCACTTTAATTCTCATTCTATGTTTTTTGAAAGTCTCACTTCATTAAATTGAGGTCTAGGTTTTTCATTCCAATTATGCTGACGGCTCATTACAACAGCCGAGGAGAGACAGACTAATCCCTGGTCACCTAGTATCCCTCACTATGTACCCATCCTTTCATCTTTCTATCACTCCCTTCTGTTTTCCACAAATCTGTCTGCAAATCCATTAGTCTATCTATTCTCCCCCTTGCTCACTTCCTACTTTGTTTTGCAGAAACACACACACACGCACGCACACACACACACATACATAAGTGTGTTACATATATGCAAACTAACAATTCTTATCTCCCCATCTCTATCTCACCCCCTCTCTTGTTTTCTCTCTCCATCTCCCACAATCTCTCATGCAATTCAATTCTAATGGGTTTTATTGGCTTGGCGATTCATCTGAGTGCAGCAGCTCAGTCCAATTACATAAGGGAGCCCTCCGGGCTTTCACCAGACAATCTGCAACATTCTCCTCACAGTCACGTGCACACGCATTCACATGCACCTTCACATATACACACACATAAAAAAAAAATTCAATTTCTCCTCAACAATGGTGGCACAGAGATGAAACAACCAACATAGGTGCAGATTCTCTCTCTCTGTGTGTGAGTGTGTGTGCTCTGCGATTCATCGAAAACGATTTCTCACCTTTATATCATTAGTGACTTTCAGAAAGTTGCAGAAAGTTAATTTTGTCGTATTAAGTGGTGCGCTCACTTCCATTCACAATAATGAGAAATATCTCTCTCTCTTTATCTGGATCATAAACACATCACAGCACATGCACACACACACACACACTCACACACACACACAGTTACACACAAGTGTGAAGAGTCAAATAAAGCTCAGCTTCAGTGCATCACGTCTTTGCCACGGCCCGGCCTCCCTGGAGAATTTTCCACCTCTCGCTCTCTGTTCTCCTTCGCCGGCATTAAGTCCGTCTCCCTTCATAAAGTGGCAGAGCCTAAAAAACCTGCGACAAATTGGCAGCCACTTTTGCCTGAGTTTGTACCCAGTGTACAGACCCTGATGGCAGATAACTCTCACAGAGAGAAGGTTGACATGAAATGAGAAGGAGAGTTTTTCCTGCACCTGCAATAAAATGGTGTCTTTTCTGCTGACTCATCTTTTACAACACATATCCTCAAGTGCTCCCCCCCTTGCCTCCATTCCTCCCCCAGGTGCACTCTGGGATTCCCTCTGGGAAGGCTGGGAGCCAACGAAACTGACATTCCGATTATCTGACAGGCTGTGGGACTGAATGTTAACCTGCGTCTGACCTCCATCGTCCTTCCCTTCCCTTTTCATCCCTCCATCACTTCCCCTCTCCATTCCCTCCTCCCTCCATCTGTCCCTCTCCAGCTCCTCACTTAGTTACATTCGCATCTCGCTGTGCCATATTCTCGGACACCTCGTCCCTCTTTCAGTAAGGAGACCGAACTGCAGCTGAACTAAGAATGGAGGGCAAAGTGGTGGCAAGGTGAAAAACTGTTGAAAGGTTGTGGGAGAGTGGAGGGAGGAAGTGGACAGGTGGTGCAAAAGAGGTGAGAACAGCAGGCACGAGTTAAACGAAAGGAAGGATGTCAAGGAAAGGAACAGTGAGAGGGACAGAATAATAGACGAGGGGAGAGAGAGAGAGAGACTGAAACAAAAAAATAAGCTCTCAGAGAACGAAAAAGAAGGGAAAAAAAAGGAGTAAGTGAAGAGCTTTGTTACAAAATGAGATATTCGCTATTTGACACCTACTATAACAATGTGGGTGCTGGAATGAAGTGATATGAGTCATCTCAACATATTTAACAGAGTGGGATCATATTTATTTCCAATATTGACTGGTGAATTTCGTGTTTAATCATCAGAATGCAGCAGTTCACTGGCACCATATAATCCACGGCGGTTTATTTGCACTGGCAGTGATGTATAGCAAACGCGCTGTTTTATTGCCATGTAACATTTACAAAGACGCACACATCACTGGAAACATTATAGCCTGGATGCAAGAAGTTCATTTTTTTTAAAAGAATTAACATCGCGTTAGCCAGATTATTAGCTGTGACATGCAGGAAAATCAAGAGTGACTCTCAGTCCTCTACAGATTAATATGATGGCTGAATCAACAACTCTGAGCTCTTTGAGATAAGGGTTGAAACAATCTGCCCAGTGGGCGAGTACATATTTTTTGAAGTACAGCAAACCACCGCTGATGTGAGGCTACAGTGGTAGGATTTAAGAAGCTGATTGCTGGAAATCCGCGGTGCAGAGCAGAGGAGCTGAAGCTTGGCTTATGTTGGCTATGTGGATTTCTGGTCTTTTATGGATTTTGGTGGAGGCAAGATTCCTTACTTTAAATACACCCTTTTTACACAATAAGAGCAGATAACAAAAACAGCAGGCTAAATCAAATTAATGACCAGCACAGAGCAACGGCATGAAATAAATAAGCTACGTGATGAAATGTAGGAGAGAAGAAATGGCACACAGATAATCAAATGAAGAAGACAGCTAAAAAAACTGGTGAGGGAGGAAGCTGAGGAGGAGGGAGAAAAACAGAGCATTTTTCTACAGAGGTGGCAACGCGCATCAAAGCTCGACATGTCTAACCTTCTAGGATAGAGAGAGAGAGAGAGAGAGACACACAGAGAGGGAGGGAAGTGGGTGGGGATGTCACCTTTCATCTTGCCACTGTTGCCACCCCGGTGCCTGTGGAAAGCTGCCATTATGTGTGCCGTTTGATGCTAGACATGCTTGTACAAGAGCGTGTGATTGTTGATTGCGAGTGTGTGTGCGTGTGGGAGACGGAGTGTTTGTGTGATGGATAGATGAAATAAAAATGTTACATAAGATATCATGTCTCTATTCCCTCCATCCGCTCCTCTGCTTCTGATCTCCGAATCAGGTGCTTGGGTGCAATGACAGCAGCAGCCAGCAGGGGAGGGGAGGGGAGGAGTGCAGATCAAAAGGGCAACCCTACTGACTGACAGTAGTGTGCATGTAATTAGGCCAAACCACAAACGTACTGAAACCGTAGAAGCCTCTAATGATGAGCTAGCTTTGCGATTTAGCTTTGCTGCTGTCCCATTAAAATGACACAATTCCAATTTTGTCCTTTTGACTGCAAGTTTACCGGGTTGTTTCATGTGTGGATTGCGCAGCATTAACACGCATCAAAACCTTGTTTTCAAATGTGCTTCACACTCACACAGAAAGTTTGCCAATTTGTCACATTTTCCAAAAAATAACTTTATGGTGACACAAGATCTTCATGTGATGTTTGCGAGCTCCGGCGTCATCCTCTTTGAGCCACGGCGTGCAGTTTATCTGGGTCAACCTTCATTAAGAATTTAGCAACCAACGGTGAATCTAGGTGCAACATCTTGGAAAACTTGTAAAACCTGACAACAAAAGCCCCTTACCCACATCCCGCTCCCCCTCTGAAACCTCTGCTCAAGCAACAAGCAAAGTTGATCCGCCTGAATTTTAAATGCAACAGATGCTCCTCTGTTGTTTTTGGCAAATGTTACCATGTAAAACCCAGAGTCTCAGCAGATCCAGCTTTAGGTTAATACCCGGCATTGTGTGCTCACATCTGTCGTCTTTGTCTCCTACGTGACTGTTTGTGTTGTGAGATTCATTTAGTTGTCACAACGTCTTGAACCTTTATTTATTGCACTTGAAGATGTAAGTTACTCTGAATTCTGAGAGGATTGGGTCACAGGGGACATGATAAATTGGATCTTTACAAGATATAGCCTGAATAATTATGCTGGTAACTAGTATCTGGGCACGGTAGCCTATGTCGTCTTGTGGAATCAATATCTCTGTTGAATCAATTGCACAGGAGGTTTAGCAGAGGTTTCCTGCTGTGAACCGAATCACAAAAACAAATAAAGCTGAAAGACAGATGAGACAAGCGTCGCAATTTAATGGGTCTGTTGCCCAGTGCCAGAATAACTAGACTCCAAAGGTACTGGGAAGATAAAAGGATTAGTGTATTTAAAAAAAAAAAAAAAAAAAAGTCATCAAAACACAAGAAATGTAACAAACAAAGATCTATTGAACACAAAATTATTCAGAACAGTTAACAATTGCCTGGGATACGTGGACTGGGAATGAAAAAAATAGAGAAAAAGAATCAATGGAGCAAACTTTTCAAGCACTTGTGGAAATTCTAAGAAAACTTGCAGCACATCACAAACTGTCCGTCACGGTTACTCACCATACACCAATAGGGTGTAATGATCAGCAGCGCGTCCGTAGTTGTTCTGGGCCTGGCACAAGTACGTCCCGTTGTGCGACTGGCTCAGACGGGAAATCTGAAAGGTGGGGCCAGAAATCTCTGCCCTCTCGGGTAAGGTGTCGTTAATCTTGGACCACTGAATGTTCCTGGGCCTGAAGAGAGGGAGGCAGAGAGAGACGTGGCGTTTGATAGTGCTGAAATACGGCAATTAATTGACTGGTACAGATTTTTCGTCATTGATTAATTGTTGAAGTCGTTCATCAAGAAAGAAGCCAAGTTCCAGCTTCTTCTTTTTTTCTCTTACTGTTTCTTGACGTCCTATGATGACTACTTCATTAACAGAAAAAAAATCAATGGATTAATTGATGATTAAAAAAAAAATTTACTCGCACCCAAAAGATTAAAAACTCCAACTTCAAAAAGTTGGCCCTGAGTCAGCCTCACATACCCTCCCACATGAATGCACACTCATATCTACAAATATCCAAACATAACACTACAACAAATCCTGCAACAGCAACCGCGGCTGAGTGCCATTCAGATACAGCAGGACTGTATTGCCTCTTATAATTTTTCTATTACCTCCACAGTTATTAGTGTTGGGCAGTAACACAATACTTAGTAGTGTATTACTTCAATACATTTGATGACTTGGGGGTCGCCCGGTTCACTACCTTGTTGGGAGTCTGATGGAGGGTTAATATCAGTTTAGTCTCTATGTGTTAGCCTCCACTACAAGAAGAGAAACAGGACTATCATCAACTCCAAAGTTGTCCCATTTACATGCTTTTGTAAAGTCGAGATATTAACACGTAGCTGCTAATGTCAGGCACTGGTAAGCCTCCATTCAGGAATCACGTGCTCTTGTTGAAGCTCTTGCTCTTGAGTGAACCCCTACGAGCACAGCACTTGAGCGGTCTGCAGTCACCTGGGCTACGCCAGCTGCTGATTGTGGGCAAGTACCTCCAAAATGTAGGCCGGCAGCTTGTTAAACCATGATGTCTCATTTTGTGTTTCTACACCTGTTCAATGCAGAAGATGGGACATGTTTGTCTGAAGGTTTTTGAGTAATTTAATGTCATCTTTGACCAAGCTGGACCAAGCAACAAAAGAAACCTAAGTTATTACTTTTGCTGTTCAGTAACAAGCACAGTGATGTTATTACTTCTTAAATAGAGCAATAAGTAACTTGCCCAACACTGATAAGCACACAGCTACCTCCCAGCTTGTAGACTTCTAGTGTTAAAACATTTAGTAAAAAAACATCTAGTAAAAGTGCCAAAGGGTATTAAAAATGAGAAAGTGGAAAGAGACAAGGGATCAAAGCACAGGCACTGGGGGATGCTATAAAGGAGAGGTGAAGACGGAGGGTAAAGAAGCCCACAGGGGGACGATGACACGAGAATAAAGTATAAAAGTGGCTTGGAGAATCGAGCCATTGGCAACAGAGGGCTGCATCTTGACAAATAATGAGGAGATGGATGGTCAGAGGGCTCGGTCGTGTGAAAGAGTAGGGAGGAGGGAAAGGAGGGCAGATGAGAGAGAAACAGGGTGTCAGATGTGGAGAATGGGAAAAAAAGTAAGAGGAAAGACAAGGAGAGAAAAGGTGTTACTGCAGGTGGAGGGAAGACAGAGAGAAGACGAGGTGGCGGAGTGGGAGATGAAGGGAAGGAGCAGGCAGGCAAAATGAATTGGTCATGAAAGACGGGCAAGCAGAGCAGACAGGAGGTGCGAGGATTACAGAGACATCCTGGCGAACAAAAATGTGTATGTGTGTGTGTCTGGCTGAGTGTCATGGCTCATGCCACCCTGGCCAGATTACAATCCTGACTCATCTGGGTTCTAATCCCTCAGGACGTCTAATTAAACCTCTTTTTTGCTTAGTCACACACACTCTTCCGCTTATCCTACACACTGAACGTGCACAAACAAAATCTCCTGCTGTTCCTCTCTTGCTAACACACACACACACACACACGCAACACCCACACACACACTTCAACTCCTACACACAGTCATTCCTTCAAATGCTAACACAAAAATGAGGACGCAATCAGGCAAAATGACAAAAGTTCATCTCCATCTCTGGTCCCAACAACAGACAAGCAATGAGTGTACCCCTACACCTCAAGGAACTGGCATATGATTGGTCATTAACACTTAACAGGCAGTTAACGAGGCCAGAAAACGAGCAGGACAGGTGACAAGGGGACTGCAATGTGTGCGTGCGTGTGTGTGTGTGTGTGTGTGCGTGCAGTCCAGCGTGAGATGAGGGTCAGAGTCCAGAGAGGCCTGCTGTCCCATCTCTCACTGTCACACACGTGCATGTGCCACACAAACACACACACACACACACACACACACACACACACACACACACACACACACACACGAAAAACACACCCACACACCCACACAGAGTGTCTCCAATCAGCCATTACAAAGCTTTAGTGGGGCTATAGCCAATACGCTTCTCAGCCAGTCCTCACTGTGGGATTTCACTTAAGTCATCACACACACAAACACACACACACACGCACACACTTTGGCTGCATGAAGCTTTACTGAGGAGCTTTACTGGACTTGATGCCCACAGACAGACGGACCATCCAGGGGAGGGTTTAAGAGCTTAGGACCCAATACCCTTCTGGAAAGTGCACAAAGGGCTGTGAACACAGTCGAGAAAGGCTTTGTTTCATAGCTGGCTCTTAAAAGTGTTGACTGCTGATTGGGTTTCGTAGCTCCACGCTCACACACACAATCACATTCAAGTTTATGGCACGTCCACATTGACACTCAATTTCTGGTGCGCTTTTACGCTCTTCTCGTAACCTCTGTGCCTCCGCCTGAAGCTCTGTTTCTCTCAGGCCTTCACGCAGTGAAATATGGATCAGGTGGTTTTCGTCTGTCCGTCAAACATCAAATGTCAGATGATGGTACAGATACTGAGCAGCTCTAACTTTTGATCAAATTTAGAGGCACGATGCATCTGTGGCACTATCTGATTACAAAAATATCCCGACTGGTTTGATGATGGTGCTAATATTGTAATTTTCCATGTGATCCATTAGACACCCTCGGTTTAACTTCAATTATAGTTCACCGGATGATGCATTTGGGATTGATTGGCCCAAAGGGAGCCTGCATCATTTGTGGAAGACAGCATGCGGTCGTACTCAATTTTGATAGTCTGTTTTTCGAAGAATTTCCTTGAGAGGAGCTGATAGGAAGTTGCTCTTCTTTCCTACGGACAGTTCCTAGAACAAGCAAGAGACCTTGGAGTGATTATAGGGAATATATTGAAGTTGGTGGAGATTAGAGAACTTGATAATTACTGGAAGTTTCTTTCAAGGAACCCTGGAATTATGTGGGTTAGCAATTAAACAGAAAGAGGTCAACTTGATGTTCATTTCAGCAACACATATTAAAGAGAAAGGGGGTAGGATCTCTTGCAGCTGGCTATTTTAAGCTACTTAGGGGAGAAGCTCTCATCCGTTTTTCTTTTTTTTTTTTTTTTTTTGAACCTGTATTGAGGGCTGATATAGCGCACATGTTCTCCTTTCAGTGGTGCCCTGCTTTATTCGCACACTCTTGGTAGCTGTCCAGGAAAACCACTGTTTTCTGCGGTGGCCAGAGAAAAGCTCCACTGGAGCAGGTAGAGGTTACTCAAGGACATTTCCACAATAGCTGCTCAGAAGGAGAAGGTTTGTTTTTGCGCAAGATGGATAGTAATTACTTTGAAAATAAACAGCATATATAGTGAAGCTGTCTTTGTCACAGATCACCTATCTGATTCATCTCAAAAGCCCATAAATCAAACCTCAGACAAACAACCCTTTGGTAGACACTGCTGTGTCTGTGTTCATCTGTGTGTTCAGACTCTAAAATCAGTTTAAAATCATCCAAACTAATTTGATGCAGTTACTTTGCACTATTATTAGTTTTGTTTTCACATATTCAATGTTTGAAAACTGCTGTAAGACAATCCACAGAAACCAGATACTCCTCAACCCCATCAGTTTAACTAACACGACTCTGCAGTCTGCGGTCACAGTGATGAAGACCTTTGGCTCCAACTGTCGCAATCATTCCAGGTCACTGAGTTTAACCCGATTCTACACTTTAAAGAACAGTCCTTAGAGTAAGTGTGTGAAGTGAACGTGTAAATCCAGCAACAATTTTACCCTCCAAACAGATTACCAGAATGAAAGTAGAGCCCTGTATGCTTGAGCTGCTACCTGCAGCTACCCGCTGCTTGGTGATGCTATGACCTAAATGTCATTCTCATAGCAGCTTCAAACAATTTCCCAAAACATTTTTAATGTGTATACTTGCTGCCCCATATTACCATTTCATGAAATTTTGTGTTTGTGAGGAGGTTGCTGTTGAACTTGGCAACCTCCTGCGTGTTGTCGTCAATCAAATGCTTTCTGTGTGTCCTTAAGCCGATTTGTCAAGACTCATTGCAGCTTTTTAAGCGCAAACGCTTTGTTGAGACAAACCTTTTATACTTTCTGAATATTTTGTCAGGAATTCATAATGGAGTGAGAGAAAATGCATAAACACACTGCTATGACAGCCCCGACAAAGCCTCACGAGCAGCGCTTTGTGCCAGCTGGTACATGTCCTGGTTTCATATCTTGTGGAAGGTGAAGCGTGTGTGACTCAATTTATTTTTCAAATAACTTTATGAAGTCATCATATCTCTTTAAGCCATGATCTCAAATAAAATAGCAAAAAAGCCCGGCATTCACATTTTAAAGGACGACAGGGATCGAGTGTTCAGTGCAGTGAGGTTTCTCCATGGGCTTTTCATTGCTACCTGTACCGCAATGACCAATGACAGCGCAGCATCAACTGGTCAGTGTACGTATGCGTGCATGTATGGAAGGTTTGTGTCATTATGTTACATGTAAAAACAGGCCACACATGGCATTTATTGAAGGCAGATCACACCAACACACATGCACAGACACACGCAGACTTACAGAGGGTTCCCAGTGACGGAGCAGGTGAGGCTGAGCGAGTCGCCCTCTCGCAAAATGCCAGAAGGAGGAACGATTCTCACTGTGGGTGCAACTGTGGGGGGAGAGAAAGAGACGACAGGCACAACAGAAAACAAAATGATCAAAATGAAGCAACAATCAGAGAGGGCAGCAACAAAAACCAGGGATGAGAGAGAGAGAGAGAGAGAGAGAGAGAGAGAGAGACGGCGAGGGAGCAAAGAGGAGGAACAAGGGAACAGTGAGAAAGAGGAGGAAGGGTCTTTAACATCTGTTTCCTAGGCAACCAGCCGACAATCCTATGGTTGAGACACCTGTTATCATAAGCGGCCCACCGCTCCGGCAGCTGCCGTGCTGCACTTACTTCAGTCATAGAACAATAGGAAGCCAGATCCACACTGACAGTTGGTCATTATTACCAGTTGTGCGGCTGGAGGAAGCACCAGCACACAGACTGACAGAACCCTTGAATATGAATCACTCTGATCCATTAACAAACATTAGTGTACACGTGGCAAATGAAGTGTACCAAAGACTGATGCACAAGCACTCGCTGCACATGAATAATATTACCAGCTGTAATAACGATAAATACCTCTGGAGTGTTTGATTTTCTGAAATTATTGATAGATTGCAGGATAGGAATCATACTGAACCATCAGGAATATTAATATGAGGGGAGAACGTGGAGTAACTTGTTCAGTACGATCACAGTAACACTGGATGAGAAAAAGAATTGCATGTACTTTTCTCTACTTTTTGACATGTTTCAGACATTATTATTAACTTTAAAAAAAAAAAGGGATTTGCAAACTAATACATATCAATATCATTATTAAATAGCAATCATACCGGATTGTAAGACAGTGTCAGTTTTGTTTTTCCACACTTCAAAAAACAAAAGATAGAAATGTCTAAACTAAAGCAGTAGGAGCAAACTTAACTTGTTTGATAGGATTAGAGGCAAAAAAAAAAAAAAAATGGATTTACATTTCATAGTTATTAAATGATTAATTTCAGACTTTTCCAAAAAGGATATAGATTATAGCTGTCTGACATTTTCAAGACTAATCCCACTGAACCATCTACAGATTTGTGAAAATATTGAGAATTCATCTTAAAATAAAAATATGCTTGTGTCTGAGCTCGTTGCCCTGAGTGAATATTAGACTTAAGCCAATTATAAATTTAAACCTCCTGCAGTGGTTTTACTGTTTGCTGTCGTCTGCCTGGAATGGACACGTGCAGACTGTGCAAAGATGTCAGAACACGCTAACTTGTGCAAATAGGCCAGCAAAGGTACATCAATCCCAGAACAGGACTGGGATCATTGCACATGCTGATGTGACCCAGGTTTTCTCAGCCGATGCTGGTTAGTTCCTTAAACTACAGGCCCCTAACCTGGCCACAGGTTTCTGCCAGGTCCCTGCATGACAAGATTTGTATGTATTAGGTTTTAATGAGAGTAGGTCTCATATAGGGCAGCTCTGAGTATCACTCTGTTAAAATCCTGGACTGTTGTATAAATGAGTTTCATTCTAAAATGAGATATCCACCATTTGAAAAATGAGGCTGCTGCCCTGACAAAATTATGGCTGGCATTAAAGCAAAACTCTGTAATAAATAGCACTGAAGTAACAACTTAAGTGACAGCAATACAGATGGAATAATTTGTATTTTTGAAATATTTGGCGATGAACATTATGTTACTTCATTTGTTTCCAAGATGGATAGAAAATGCTCGGATATAAAGTGCAACACACTGCTTGAAGGAGGGACTTACAATACACATCCAGGCGGTAGTGTCGAATCCTCTTCTGGCCGCCCAGCGCTGGGTGGAACGCCTCGCAGCTCAGCGCCGCCCCGTTGTCTTTCCTCTCTACTGGGATCCGGATGGTGCTGGACACGCTGAACGTCTTCCCGTTGTCCTGCTGGGAAACCACACCTGGAGAGAGACAGAGGGGATGAGACGATGGAAGGAAAGAGGACAGGTGGGGTGGCCAAGGAACAAGTTAACAGGCAAAACATGCCCGCTCTTCCTTTTTCCCTGCTGAGACATCACACCTATGGTGGGAGAGGGAAAGAGACAGGGAGAGCAGAGGGAGGGAGGGGGAGACTGAGGAGAACGCAGCAGTGGATAGAAGAGGCAAGCAGACTGAAAGCAAGAAGTCTGAAGTTAGTGGCTGGTGAATGAGCTCCTTTCAGCGGCACCAGGTACCTGCAGAGGGGCGGATGACATGATGGTGGAGGACAGAATAAGAGGGAGAAAAGAGAAAGCAATTTGCATCTATATTTCATGGTAATTATGAGCAGCAGAACAGTTTGTTTGCAGATGGTAAATCAACTGAATATTTTGTGTGTGTGCATGAGTGAAAGGAAGAGAGAGAGAGAGACGGAGGGGAGAGAAGGATAAAAGAGAGAATATGCATAACTGAAGTGAGATTTTAACTGAGCCAGACATGGAGAGAGAGGGGAGAGTCAAAGGACCGGGGTGAGAGAAGAAAGGCAAAGGAAAGAGGGACTCACAGTCAGAGAGAGGAGAGAGAGAGAGAGAGAGAGAGAGAGAGAGAGAGAGAGAGGGCAGCAAAATGGGCATGATGGAGGGGGGGAAGCGAGAAGAGCTGTGACGAGACAAGCCCAGACATGAAAGAGGACGATAAGAGTGCCAAGCCAGATGCAGAGTGGGAGAAAGATGCAAGAGGAGAAGAGGAGGGGAGACAGAAGGAGGGAGGAGGAACACCGGGGTGACACGGTCACGTATTGGGAGTTTGTGCTTGTTGAGGCAGAATACAACAATATTACTTATATCGCGCTGAGTTTTCAATTATTGCCGGCCAGCAAATGAAAGCAGGCCCAATCGAAGCGTGAGAGAGGACGGCGGCGGCTGCAGATGAGCAGGAATAAGGGAGCCGTGAGAAGATAGTGTCTTAATTAAAGAGTGCTTTCCCATATCTGTTGGGATCTGCCTCTAACCTTTAGTGTCACAGTTCATTTAACTCTGGGCCAAAACAGAGGGGAGGAGAAGAGAGGAAGGAGAGGAAACAGGAGGAAATGAGAGAAAACAGGAGACAGGGAGGAGAGTGGAAACAGGAGAGGGTAGGAATAAAGGAGAGATAAAAGGAGAGGACGGGAGAGGAGAGGGGGACGAAAGAGGAAAAAAGACGAGAGGTGAGGAAACAGGAGAGGATGGGAGGAAACAAGAGGAGAGGAGACAGGAAAAGAGAGGAAGAGAGGGGAGGGAACAAGAGAGGAGAAAAGAGGTGAGGAGAGGAGACAAGAGGGGAGGAAACAGGACAAGGAGAGGAGAGTGGAAATAAGAGAGGGTAGGAATAAAGAAGAGATAAGAGGAGAGGGAACATAAGAGGAGAAAAGAAGAGAGGAGAGGAAATGGGAGAAAAGGGGGGACAAGAGGAGAGAAGTGCAGGGAAGAGGAAGAACGAGTAGAGGAAACGAGGAGAGGAAGGCAGGTGAGAGGAAAAAGAGCAGACAAGAGGAGATAAAACAGGAGGAGAGGAGAGGGGAGGAGAGAGAAACGCGAGCAAACGAGATGAGACGGAAAAAGTCCAGCCCTCTTAAAGTCAACCAATAACAAAAACGAGGTGAGGAGCATCACGTCTTAGTCACCAGTGAAATTTAAAGAAGAGAAATAAAGGGAGTTTATATGAAAAGAAAGAGAAGGAGTAGAGGGGAAGGACAGAGCGGGCGGAGACAGAATGACGGTGACAGCCGTATTCTGACAGAGTAAAAGGGAAGAGAGAGGATGAAAGAGCTGCTGAGTGTCAGACCAAAATAGAAAGTAAAAGAGACGACGGCTGACATGAAGTTTGAAAGGGCAAAGCATCGCTCAGCGCGTGTCCCAAAAACTGTTGACACCAGATTATCTCACATTATTTCATCCGGTCTGCACCAGTTATTTGAAGGCGCCGAGTTCATGAAACACAATAACGTGACGCACTTGACAGCGATTTGTACTTTTAAACAATGCTGCCTGCAAAACCGGCGATAAATTGAATAAAACTAAATAGCCGTGAGCTTGAGTTAACGTGGCCAAGGTTTTTTGAGGAATTCAAATTAAAACACAGGATTAGACGCAAATGCTAATTTAATGGCTGAGTGAAAAAAAAAAAGAAAGATTTCTCGGGGGTCAAATAGAATGAAGGCAATAGAAAAGATAGGTCTTAGATGTATTATTGAGTGAAGGGCCCCTTTAACTGAGAGAAGTCAAGGGAGGCAGCGAGTTAGAAAGAAGGATAGATCAAGGTAACAGACTGATGGATGGCTCATAGATTCACCACAAGCAAAGAAGTAGATGACGGTGAATTGTAAAGTCTGCCTTTGTGAGCATTTGAAAAAGAAGTGGAGGAGAAAAGTGGAGAGTTTGGACTGTGCGCAGCATCTGTGCATTCATGTAAAGGGGCACTTGTGTGAAAATAAAACAAATTTGAATTCGAACTTGCAAGAGAGAGCAAAGGCAGAGAGACACGTCGAGTGGGGGAGACGACGCGTGTCTGTTCTGATAGGGAAAGAATTTGACTGGTGAACATATTAGAAAGCAAAGCCATGACATCTCTCTCCTACTCGCTGTTGATGTGTGTCCTCTCAGCACAGATCAACACACGTAGACGCATGCACGTCCTCTGTGAACTTATGACTCGTCTAAGAAGGAGTGTGAACAGAAAAGTTACTACTGTTCACATCTTACAAAGTGTGTTTGATCATTTGAAACTAGATCGTCGCCTATAAATATTGCAAAGATCACAGGGAGGAGACATGAGGAGAGGAGAGATTTTGGCAGCAACGCAGCCCAAAACTTCACTTTCTCCACCCATTTATGCATCCATCCATCTTAGCCTGCTCTCATCAACTGCTCCATCTGCCATTCCCTCTGCCAACCTATCAATCACCCGCCCGCTCATCCTTCTTTTGTTCATTGATATTGTCCACCCATTCCACTTCACCTAAGCCACCTAAAATCCCCCATTAGCTTCCTCAATTATCTCACCCAACCATCCATCAGCCCATACGTCAGCTACGTCCAGGTACCTGGTATCTCGCGGCCGTTACGGATCCAGCGCAGGGTGGCGGCCGGCTTGCTGCGCGGCGACATGCAGGTGAGCTCCACCTCGCCGCCCTCCACGGCCTCCTGCTTCACCTCCACCGTGGGCGTCTCCGGGGGCACCAGAACGGACAGCGTTGCCACCTGGTGGTGCGTGGCGTCCGTGTAGAGCTGGCAGAAGTAGCCGCCCTCGTCCCACACGCTGACGTTGGTCAACGTGATGCGCACCAGCCGTGGCGTGAAGAGCACCATCTGGAAACGGTCGTCCTTCAGGGCTGGAGGCGGGTGGAGATGACGGGATGGAGATGGAGCGGAAGTGAGGCAGTGTGGGGTGGGGTTGTTGAGGAGGAGGGAGGTGGAGAGAGGAAGACAAAGCGGGATGGGGGAGAAGAAGCGACAGGAAGAGTGGGAAGGACAAGGAGAGGGAAGGTGAGTACAAACTGTGTGCGAGGTGAGACCAAGTTCAAATACTAAGTACTGTATTCACACAAACAAAGAGTGAAAGCGAACATAAAGGGAGAAATCAACAACAAAAATTCCTTTACTCTGGGTCACAGTAATTGACTCATTTTTTCTAATGCTGCAGAGACAGACACAGAGCATTAAGAATTGTTTTTGTCATGGTGTTCAGCTGCTTGAAATACACCTCACACACACACACACACACACACACACAAAAAAAAGACCACATTAAAGAACTTATTTAAACACATTTTACTGGCAGGCTTCTGCTTGCTTTATTTTGAAATAGTTTTCAGAAGCACCTCAGGGAGCGGGGCTTGTACTGCACTCACAAACTTACTTATTCACGTTTAGCAGGCTGCAGGTTCTCCACAAGGGCGAGCTGTTTGGTCGTTGAAGACTATTTATACCCAAGCACACCGAGCAAATAATCAAGACTGAAATGCCATTTCACTTCATTATTCAGCCTGACATTGTTCTCACATCAGCCGCTTTCTGTTTCTGGAAGGGTGGTATTGTGTAACAGCCAATCAATGGTAAGTGATGCAGTCATTTTCAGTCAACGTGGAAAGAGGTAGCAGTAAGATTTCTTTCTCTTAATGACTCCTGTTTGGGCTTGCAAGCTCAAATCACCAACTGAGGATGCTAGTGTTGAGCAAAGTCTGTTACCTTTCCAGTGGGTTGCCAAGGTGGGCACGTGAACTGCCAGCCTGGAGAGTGGGCTGCCTCAGAGAGGGATAAGGAAGAGACCCCGCTGGCCTTTCATTTACCACCGCTAGGCTCCTCTGGCCTCTCAGAAGCCTTAACTTTGGCATTTTCCCTGTGTCATAGTCGTGACTTGGTTCATTTCCCAGCTGGGGAAACACGGTCAGTGAACACTAGACCTAGCTGGATAGCTGGAAAAACCCTCCATGCAGCCAGTGATTCAGAGGTCTGGAGCCAGGATGGTGCAGACCTGCACCACCCACAGGGAAGTAAAGTAATAGGAGTTCAGACCTGTAGATGTAGGTACACTGATGTTGCCACTTACAGGCAAAGGAAGTGACAGTTGAAGCAATTGCTTTCACTTTCGCCGATAAGGATGCAGGTTAGATTGGAAGCACAGGTCAAGAGGTGCAGGGCTGAAAGTGATTGTGCTTTGGCTCTGCAGTTGAAGCATACCAGCCCTGGATGCAGGCCCTTTGCATCAATAACACCGCATATGCTTGTTAATTAATGTCTTGTCCATGTCTAATATATTTCACAATTCTTTTTCTGTTTTCCTTTGGAAATACAGTTTGCCTTTTTGCAGGCAGTAATTGGAAAACACACCTAACAGCACCAGAAAGGCGAGGGACGTTTTAATTAAGTATTGTAACATTTACAGCTTTGGTATCAGTTATTCCTTAGCCCCCAGATAATTTGCTCTGTATTAGCAAACAGTCAGCTCTATCTCTCCGCAGTCTGGAGCAAGACTAGAGCTTTCACCGCCTTCTAATTTGTGATGTCACTGCCATGGACAGCTCTGCAGGGGAAAAATTACAAAACATGGGAGAAATAGCGGCTGTGACGGCACCCCGTGCGATTTTCTGCTCTGGAATTGATAGTGCTGCTAAATCTAAAGCTCAGTTTGATATAAAAAGTTCAGAGAGAGTCTGAAAAGTCAGCCTTGATGGAGCGGCTCCAGGCTGCACATTGATACAACATAACAGATGTCGTGGTTCTCTCATTTCCAGCTTTGAGGGAGAGTGTTGTTCATTTTCCCAAGCACTGATTGGACTATCCTAAACTAGAATGTATTCATTCATTCTCTTTGTAACTGGTTGCTTTATTCCTCTGTAAGCCCATTTCTAATTAGTGTCTGGCATTTTTATTGTTCAACTTATTAGGTTTTAATCATTATTGTTTTACTTGCTCTGAAGCGCTTGGTAACTCTTTTGAAAAGTGCTATGCAAATAAAGCTTATTGCACAACCAAAAATTATTTCAGGAAAGCTATTAAATTGAGTGGTGCTGCCCTTTGAGTCAGCGAGAGACTGGCTAAATAATACAATTGTGAACAGCGTAAACACTGCAATTCAGGCCACGGAAAATAACCAAAGATTGAAAATGTAGAGTAGAAACGCATCAGCTTTCTAAACACTTAATTGTACGTCCAATCGCGGAGCTCGGACCAATGAGCTACAATACATAACGCACAATGGAGACAGAAAAGAAGGCAGAGTGACAGAGAGGAGGAGAAGAGGTGAACATGCAACAATTTTTCTTTTGTCACTGAAGATAAAGGAGAATCAATGGCGAGAAAAACGCTGATAATAACAAATAAGGCTAATAACAGTCTGTGGGTGACAGTGGCTTGATGTCCATAGATTCTCATTTGAGACTCACTTTGTATCGACTTGACTGTGAAACCTCTCCCTCACCCTCCATCTCTATTTTATTCGGTCCCTCTCTGCGCTCCTTTGTGTTGGCTTTGGCTCACAGCAGACACTTCCCTGATGTAACAACCGGCCATCTCGCAGCATAATTCATCACAACACAGACTACGCTACAGTACAGATATTGGCTTTGAGTGTGCATGTGTGCGAGAGAGAGCGGAGGAGGAAGACAGAAGGAGAGGAATAGTCTAATATAGCTAGCTAATGCGGCAGGCGGGAAAAATAATGTGGATAGAAACAGAAATCCACAGGGATCTGAGAGAGACTGGCCTGGAGCGCTGGAGTTAGTCCACTCTTCCTGGAAGTACACCACACTAATATCTCCGTCCCACCCCCAAAATTTCCCCTCCCCACCACATGGCAGCCAGAGCATTGTTAGAGAGCTATTCCCCACAGATAGGTAAATCTTTTTTCCCTCTCTGCACTAAATGGCAACTAAATGTCAGACTTCTGTTCAAGTCCAAGTTCACCTTTATTGTCTTATCTCATTTGCATGCTGAGGAGCATTTGCAATAGGGAGAGAAAGAGAGATATGGACCACTGAGGAGAAAGGGTCCATTTGGCTAGTTTCACTGCTCTATTACAGCTATCAGTCCCCACAATCTCATAAAACACACTCCTGACTGGTCGCTCACTTGCAAAACAGGGAAATTCACAGCACTTACAGCAGCAGCTCTATTTGGGCAGTTAGTGCGGAATGGCTCGGCAGAGAAAGGCCTCACTTTGTTAGTCTGATATCTGGTGGCAGATGGGCAATAGGCAGAAATGGAAGAGCCCTACAGTGAGCGATGGAGCAAACGTGGAGGGAGAGGGAGCCAGAGTGAGATGTAATTTACGCTCCCGGAAAATGTCCCCAACGAGGCTTTTCGGTGCTTACGGGAGCCAAATTAGTTACGGCAAGCCATCTATACTTTATACCTCGCCTAACCTTTGGATCATGTCCCAGCGCTGTCTCTTCGCCACCGCCTGACGCCGCCTTTCCTAATTCTGTCTGTTGCTGTGTCTTTCATAACCCTCTGCCCTTTGCCTCACTCTCCCCCACGCTTTTCTTTATTCTGTGTCTTCTTCTCTTCTCTCTAGCTTCCACACCCCTTCTTCCATCCCTGCTCTGATTGCTTCGTCGTGCTTTCTGAAGGGTGTAAGTCTCATGGGAGAGCGGACGGGGCGGCTCTGTTTAAATACTTAATCGAACTCACCGGTAGCGCTGATCTGGTGGAATTGGGGGGAGAGTTGAAAGTAAGGTTTCCCAAAGCGGTGACCTCAACTACCCAATTAAGGCCGCTCCGTGATCGAGGCGACTAACAAGTTAAAGAAATGTGTGTAGAACAAAAGTATTTAAGTGCTGAACTTCTGAACAGTGAAAGTGGCTCTTTTGTCTTCAGTATTTCAGTCTAATCTTGGCGGACTGTTCAGAAAAGCTTCAGTGATGACTCCTTCAACAGAGACCATTCTCGGGGGGAGCGTGTCAGTCTTGATTGTCGAATCAATCTAATTATAAGTGCTAGAAGTTGTATTGATGAGGAACATGAGAAAATGTGTTCAAGTGCAGACTTTCACAGACGAAAATATCACGGCGAGCTTCCAAACATGAAATGTCACTTTATGGTTTATGTGAGACCTGCGTGATGGTTTCTGCTGAGGAGTTCTTTATCTATCACAAGATCAAAGCCTCCAGACAAAAAAACTGCAATGTTTTGAACTAAGATTTTGGCCGTCTGATGCTCTCCACTCAGTTCATCTTAATTACATTCAATTTAACTGAATTCAAGGATTCTTGAATTTGGAGTCAGATCAGTCTCTCCTATTAATGAATGCGCACAGAAGGATTCACTAATGTATTTTGGGATTGATATATGAATGACTTTCTCCACAAAAACATCTTTCAATGCATGCAAAAATAGATGCTGTTCTACATAAATGAAAAACAAAGAAAATGTTGAACTAACATTTACAAACTGCTTGTCATGTGTGACCTTGACTGCATTTGGGATGTGGCTTTATTGAGACTCCAGTGACGTGTCTCCAGTCACAAATTAACTTTTAGCTGCAGCCAATCAGATGACTCCCTCCGTTTCAGCCAGTCATGTAAGGGTATAATTGAGGGTGTGTAATCACGTAGCCACTGGGTTCAGTGGCCGCCCTCCACAGGTAAGTATTAACTCTCCTGTCGTGGATCATTAAACATGTTTGAGTTATGAATGTGTTAGCTAGTTAGCTAATGGCTAATCCCATTTTATCTATCGGCATTATGTAGCTAACTTGTTAGCTAACGCCACTGTTAAATGCCACATACGTAAGAGAGTTATCGCTTACCTGTGGAGAGCAGACGGCGTGCTGAGGCTGACCTTCAGGCAGCTGTTCGACGTTCATTCTGACCTTTTGTTCTCATTCACGATTGCAGACTGGGCAGATGTAAACTACGTAACCACATTAAATGATGTCCTAAAATCTGCAGGTACATGATTGGCTTAAATGGAAGGGGCGATCTGATTGGCTACAGGTAATTCCCTGTTGAGAATAAATTACTTGGTGAATGGAGTCACATCACTGGAGGCTCAGAAACCCACACAGAAGCAGTGAAGTCTGTCAGTGCAGGTTCAACAGTCTGTATATAAATCTAACAACAAACTCACAAATACTTTTACATACACATATTTGTGTATTTCTACTACATCTATTTACAGGAAATATTTGTGAACCTTATTTTTTATGTGTGGATCTGTTTTACATGTATATACAGAGATACATATTTTTGTGTGCATTGACAAATCCTACTGTGTGTTCATCAATACTGAAACTGATCTGAGTCGACGCTTGAGTGACAGGTCAGAAATATGGCCTGAGTAACAGTAGCAGATTGAGATTAAAATAATATATTGTGTAAGGCTGTCCCATAAGCTACTCTGGAACTCAGCATGCAGCTCGAGCAGCTTGAGTGAAGTTAGCTGAACAAACAGACTCTGAGAGTCTAAATCAAGCTGTGAAAATGAACACCTGTCGCACAATTACAACAGCAGAACAATCATTCCCACAATCATAACTAATCAAAACAGTTTCTGGAGCAGCCTCTCAGGGAGACTGAATGAGCTGACCATGCAGTGAACTGAGAGGATCAGATCAGGGGCGTACATGTAAAAGATACCGTTGAAGAGTTTGCACAGTGCCACGCTCTGCTGAGCGGTGTGCAAGTGCTTTTTTCAAGGGGATTTGAGGTTTCTGATTGGCTGCACTCACAAACTGTTTGAGCTAACTTTTACTTTGCATCATTTCAGCTCTGTTTTTGATGTGATTTTGTGGAAAAACTGCTGCCCAAGAGAACAGCATACTAGCACGTGTGAGCAATGTGAGCTCACCACCCTGCACATGCATGCAGATGTCTGTTGTTCCTTAACCTCAACCAAAGCATTCATTTAGGTTGTTAACCTCTTGCGAGCCAAACTAATTGAATATATTCAAACTAGCACTAATACAAACTACAGTTCTACATCATAGCCTTAAACCCAAGATAACCTCTTACAAAGTTTATCACATAGATTATGTAGGGCATAAATAATGATTGCTACACCACAAAACATAATGCAAAATTTTGCTTCAATTAAGCTGCCCCACACAAATTTCAAAGTCTATGTTTAATATCCTTGATCATTGTTCTTTTGCTCAGAGGGTTCCTAGCAGCACTTGCACAAAATCTGGCTAAGGTGGCAGCTTTTGCCCTTAATTAGTTCGGAAAAAACTTGTAGTGTTTGACTACCCCGAGGCCCTCAATGAGATCTGCCTTTGTTATAGTATTAGTTACAATGCTAATATGCCATAAAGCTGTCTTTAAAAAAAACATGTGATTGCCAAGGCCATGCTCTAATGAGGAGCCGTAGCCTAATCTCATCATAGGGGTTAACAGCGAATTATGCAGGGAACTTCAAACTATGCTTTTAAAACAGCTAAGTCACACTGTTAGAGCCGAGAGTAACACCATCTCTTAAATTAACTCTGGGGTTATCTGACTTTTTAATGTGGAATCGCTTCAAAGGCAAAGTGAGGACAGTTGCAATAAGAAAAATGTAAAGTGCAAGTGTTGGTGAGTCATTGCTAATGTGCTTAAAAGGCTGGTTTCAAATGTCACCGAGGGCAAACGCATAGACGCAGACAGATTAAGTTTGTCTGCAGAGACGAGCGTGCACGTGCATACACACCTCGTGTGCCATTGAAGAAGAGGGTCTGCCGGCGGGGATTCTGGATGACCACGATTGATCCATCGTAGTTCTGCAGGCGGCAGGAGATCTGGGCCGTACCTCCCTCCAAGACTGTCACATTCTCCGCCTGCACCGCCTGACAATGGGCTGAAAGAGAGAGAGATGGATGTTAATAAAATGACACAGAGGGTGGGAGACAGACGGAGAAGAAGAGGGACAAATAGCAGGAACAGATGCAGAAGAGAAGAGACGTTCAATTTGCACCTGACTTGAGATAGAACCTTTCAAAATAAGGCACTTAAAGCATCCTTCATTTACTTGCTATTCATCGTATGGACACGACAAGAGAGAAACAGAGAGGAGGAGGAAGAGAAAAGAGGAGACAGAGCGGCAGCGATAAAGACGTTGAGAGCGAGACACTGAAGAACTCAACAAGTAAAAGAGGGTCCTTAGGAACAATGTGTTCTTATGATTATAATAGGGATGATTATAATTACTGCCATTCATCTTTTTATGTACACAAACACACATACAAACAGCCCTATTGCCTCTCGCTAGTCTAACAGAATGCATCAACACACACATTTGAATATATAATGCCTTATTAAATCTCAAAGTGGCTGTCACCAGCGCTGACGCACACATGAACGGACACACGTTAACACAACCACGGCCACGTATGCAGGCACAACAGATCACTGGCGAGACTGAGGCCCTGCCACCACCTGTGTTTATTAAAGATCCCCTCCACATGTGTTAAGACACACAGAAAAGCTGTTTGATGTGTGTCTAACATGTGTTTTGCAGAAAAGTATAAGCACTTCATTAAAAGCCTTCAACCGGCATCTAGTCCTTCTCCTTTTCTTAAACAGATATCATTATGCAAATATTTTTCACAAGTTTAACCGCTGGACACAAGACGCCTCCTGCTTCACTGTAAAGTCCACTCAGTGTTTGCACACTGGAGGTTTCAAGTTTCCACGTCACACCAAGATCGGCTTCCAAACTGTTTGTGATGTCACAGATCATGCACGTAGAGCCACCTCTTAAGATCAGATTTTCAATTAGCATACATTAGCATTTCAGTGACGAATGTAAAAACAGCCTTCTAGTGTCCAACTCTGCACGTGCATCATTCTCCACAGCGAAGCTCAAACACTCAACGGTAGGACGGGAAGAAAAACACATTTTTGACTGGAGGGGGGCTTTAATAATAGTTTAAACTGCAGTCTGTGATCGACTCACTGTGAAAGCTGGCCAAAGTGCAGAGCAGCGAGACCACGGTGGCAGCCTCCAATGCACTCACAGTAATACATTCTTTCTGCCATTTCTCATCCAGGTGCAAGCTAAACCAATTGATTATACTCCATTATCCCGATGTAATGGTTCTTATTACAGGAATCTGGAGAGTGCTAGGAGGGATCACGAACCACCTTTGGCTGTTGCAGATGAATATGCCCATGCAGACAAACACCTGTATGTGCATTTATGTGTATGCATGTGCTCCTGCAAGTCACAAATGAGGGTGTGTACGTACACACACAGATATATGCATGCCTGCTGGCTGACAAGCACACTCACAGAAACTTGCACACATTATCTTCCAAACAAACTTGTCTGGCCCCTAAACCCAATATTTTTAGACAAGGGGGCTGAGAAACAGCGGGGAGCCTCTTTGATGTTACTGACAGCCCAAGAGTCAGTAATGAGGAGGTTGATTATGCTCTGATTGGAGCCCCCTCGTGTTTGTGGGTCAGGCTGTTGACACGGCTCGGCTGAGTCACACCTCCCGCTGAGCACAATGGACACCGAGCTCTGCCGTTTGAATTCAAATGATTTATGCGCAATTAGCCATAAGGCTGCAGCTAGGAGTGGAATGTGATTGCCTTGAAGAGAGTACCAGCTTGCTGGCCTCCCCAAACTAGTATTTACCAATTTGCATCCCCATTTGCATTCCCTCTCTCCCTGGCAAAGTGCTGGCCGTGGGGAGGATTTAGAGAAAGAGCGACATCAATATTGAAGCATGATGATGAAGCAGGCAATAAGGTGTGCCGATAAAGATGGCGGGACTATATATATATTTCACTGCTGGGTCTAGCAGCGTCTCTGAGCTCTGTGAAACACCTTCAGAAGGCAGGAAATGTTGTGAGACAAACAGATGGTGGCTGCCATAGCAGGAGTTGCTGACTTGACTGCTCTGGGCCAAAATAAATGTCTCTATCTGCAATCAAGTGTGTCCCAAGTTTCAGCGTGGGTGTGTGTGTGTGTGTGTGTGTGCACAATAGGTGGGCATGTGCATTGCGTGTGCATATGCAGAGGGTGGCATATTGCAATTAAGCTACTTTGACATCACCAGATCCTGCCAACTTCATCCAAATTTAATTCTCCCCTCGATTTTAATCTCTTTTAATGAAATACTCAAAGACTACATATTCATCACATCAAGGGAAACAGAGAGACACAGTGGATATTGAATGAAGACGGAAAGAAACCAAGAGGGGATAAAGACAAAGGGGACCCTAATACTCTGTGGAACAGAGAAAAAAGTCTTGACAATTACCACTAATTGTAGTCATTATTGCTCCCATTCTCTGCATCAATATTGTGATTCATATCGGGGGGCATCAGGGCCTGCCACCGCCATCCCAATTATTTTTCTAATGGCTGTTATTACTCATCACCAAGGCAACCCGGGCTAGGCCACCATTGTTTTAAACAGTGTTAATTGTAGTAGTGCCACTGTGCATGGTGACAAAGTCAGTGCAGCATCTGTATGTGATTAGTGACCCATCAGAACCAACAGAGAAAGAGGGCTTCAAGTGGAAGAGCGACTACATACATACAAAGAACGCGGTCAAAAGTTTGCCACTGAGAGGAGGCCAGAAAAAGTAATTAGCTGTCCATTTGTACGCCCGTTTCTCCCGACAGCTGTCACCCCTTCAAAGGAAATTAGCTGCACTGGCGTAGCAGTAGAGCGCAAAGAAAAGCTACAAAGAAAAATAAAATTTAAAAAAACATCGTGAACCGCTGTTGCGAGCGGAATGGCTGGCATCCGCCGGCGCCTGCTGAGAGATGCCACCCAGAAACACCTGCTGGCTGCTGGTGCATGATCAATCTGGGCAAAGAGAACAGAGGGATGGAGAGACGGCGGGGGAGTGAGGGCTCTAACCAGGAAATGATCGCAGGGAGTTAGGAAGCGATGGTTTGGGTATAATAATGCAGCTGGCAGGGGCCGGACAAAATATACGAGAGATGACGCATATTCTCCCACTCCCGCTCATAACGCAGCTGGGTATGGCACTTTTAGTTTGACTGTAGGTTTTTATAGGCTTCACAGCAAGGCCATGAGCATGTGCCTCTGATCAGCAGCATAGTACAGTACAGAGAGGGAACGAGAAGGAGGGGCAGCGAATCAACATCTGTGACAGTGGTATTAATCTGGCCTCCAGTTAAAATCTCTGCCCATAATAAAATACTCCATGCACGAGCGTCAAATCATATTAAGAGAAAATGCTGAGAGCAATCGATATCATGGTAGTACACTGACAGCTATGATCAACGGATAAATAAAACAGGAGGGGGAACAAAAACAATCACTTCTGTCTCCAACCAAGCGGGGGCAGCATTTCATAGCGGTGAATTGGTGCTTCTCATCATATGAAATGGCTCTGCCCCCGCTGTCACGGCCCCGGAAAAAAAAAGGAGCCTTTATTTACTACGGCAATAGAGATCCGAGAAGGGCCATCATTTCAAAATACATAAACAAATAAATAAATAATAGGCGTGCAAATTCATAAGACAAGGCTGTTCTGGGGCCCGTCCTAATGGTCCCGCAATGGGGTTGAGTTATAAGCAGAGGGAGGCAGGGGATAGAGGGACAGAGGGGAGGAGGATGAAGGGAGGTGTGGAGAGTTAAAAGAGGGGGATTTGGGAGGCAGCCAGGTGGACTGCTGGCTCACCCTTGGTCACGGTAAATTCTAGAAACTGCCTCACTGGTGCAGGGTTAGCCGGCTGAATTACCGCCTTGCTGCGCCTCCCTCCCTCGATTTCACTCTCCCCCTATTCCTCTCTCTCTCTCCGTGTGTGTCTCTGAGAGTGAAGGGAGGAAAAGACAGGACAAAAAAGACAAGCCACATAAGAGATGAGCTGTCTCCGTTTGCCCCAAACAAGCCCCCATGTATCCTTGAAGCAGGGCAGTCACTGTCTCCCTATTCATTATCTCTCATTATCTTTCGATTGGAAGTGGGCCAAGAGCTTGTGTTTTCTTTGCATGCCGGCCACGCAGTTACAAGGGAATCGATACAGGAGACTACAATGCACAACCCCTTATGTTATTACTGCTTTAATTAAAACAATAACAGCAGCTCATAGCTTCCACTCTTATGGGGTCGTCCGTTGGCAACTTCTCCATCTCTTCCCATCTGGATGTACATTTTTCCAGCTATCCCCCGAGTCAGCGAGGCGAGCCGGTTTCCACAGCGTGTATGCAAATGAAGTTTTGCAATGTTTATGTGTGCGAGCCCGCATGTGCGTATATCTGCGTGCATGCACACTTGCTCCAGGTTAATCACAGAGTTTTGCAGTATACTGACTTTATGAAATAGCTGACTTTGAGGTTCTTCTCCTCCATACCTCCCTCTGCAGACCCACAACTCTCCCCAACTCCCTCTCCACCCCCTCTCTTTCTCTTCCCAGTCTAAAATTATCACTCCATCTCTCTCTGGGAGCCAGAACTCTGCCAATCAAATCCAGCGCAAAGAAAAAAAGAGATGCTCCCTCTATAAATAATACATAATCCTTTACAAATCTCGCTCTCGTCTCTCTCATTACCTTCATTCTGTCGCTTTCTCCTGTCCTCCTTTTCTTCCCTCTCCTCCCCTCAGCCTTATTTTACATTTTGAGCGACCCCCCCACTCCCTCTTAGTCCGCAATTCATAATTCTCCACTCCTGCTGCATGGCTTCATGTCTAATCTAATTCTCACCATCTCCCTCTTTCTCCTTTTATTTAAACCCGCAGTCTCTCCATCCCTCTCCACCCCATCTTCTGCCTGATCTAATCCCTGATTCCCCCTCCCTCCACCGGTCCCTTTTACTTTCTTCCTGTCTTCATCCTCCTTCTCCCTTATCTTTTATTGCATCGTTCATCATTCATCTTCCTCATCAGCGCTGTCCTAAAGATCCCCTCTCCTCTCCTTCTCTCCTAGGCCTCAGGAGAATGGTTGAAACTCTTTCTTTCTCTCTCCCGCTCTTCTCTCCCTTCTTTTTCTTTCTCCGTGCACCCCCCACCACCAACTGCAATAGTTTCCTTCCAAGCTGCAATAGGCTTTCATTCCCCTCGCAATCTCTCTCTCCCTCGTTCTTTCTCTTTTTGTGACTCAGTGGGAATCTTTTCCTGCCTCTCTGCTGGTTCCATCTCCACACTCTCCTTCGCTAAATGTGATTTGTTCTGCAGCTCAAGTCTGCGGCATAATCGCACTGTTTTTATAGCGTGCGGGGAGAGCGGAAGAGAGGGAGCAAAGGAAAGACAGGAAAAAAGTGAGAGGAGGGAATGGGACAAGAGGACAAAACAAATGAGTGGAGCAGGAGACTGAATTTCTCAGTTTTTCCTCCCCTCTTCTCCACTTTCGCTCCTTTTAATTGCCAGTCGTATAGCTCAGCACTTTCTTCAATTTCCATCCCTCTTTTTCCCCACTCTCTCTCTCTCTCTGACTGTCTTTCTTAATCTCTCTCTCTTTGGCAGGAACTTCAGACCCTCTCTTATCCCACTCTCCATCACCCATGGTGTACTGTGAGCACTGCACTGCTAATCAGCAAAATCAGCATAAAATTGTGTCTCTTCACTCTTGACCTCTCATTAGAAACATTTACTTTCACTTATTTATATATTCCACATCCTGTTTTTAACACTCTGACATTGCTCCCCCGTCACACCGCCTCCAGCCTCACCGCTGAAATCTGTTGTCTTCGTCCTCTCATCACCTCCACCCATCTTTTCTTTTTACCTCCTCTCCCGGCTCCCGCATCTCTCGTTTTGACCTTCGGATCTTTATGTCTCTCCAGCCCTTTGGTGTATTTCAATCACCTCTTCCCTCTCTTGCCCCATCCCCTCTTCTCCCCTCTCCCGCTGCACTGCATCTCCCTGAGCGCTCTCCTCTCCTCTTGTCCACCCATCCCATTACTCTTTCAGCTCTTTCATTCACCTCTTCTTACCCTTCACAAACCGCCATCCTCCTCTCCCTTTCCTTTCTCCCCTCTTCACTGACAGTTAAAGCTGGTTAGCTCTATCTGCTGTGCAGCATTTTATGGCCCGGGTCTGTCACAGCCCCAACAACCCCGCGACAATGGCCGCCACACACACACGCACACACAACCCAACAGCGGCTTAAAGGAAATTTACAGGGCTATTACGCGACGGCTACCACACTGGAGATTCACCACAGCCAAAAGCACTGGTCTTAACACCCCTTCAAAATCCACCACATGGCTGCCTTCCCTTTGGTGTGTATCTGCGTGTGTGAGAGGCTGATGAGTGTGTATGTGGTCGAGAGGAAACGTACAGGCGTGTGCATGCATTTAAAAGCAAGTGTGTGCGTGCGTGCTTGTGTGAAATAGTGTACGAGAGAATATATGTGTGTGCACATTCAAGGCCCAACACAAAACTGCCCTACTGGCATGAATTACATAACCACGCAGACTGCCAAGACGCACACTCTTCCTTTCTCTGTATCCCTCACTCCCCTATTGTCACCCCCACCCAGCTTCCCCCTCAACATACCACAAAAAACAATGTCCTTCTGTTGATCTAATATGCCAAAAAAAAAAAAAAAAAGAGGCACTGATTTGAGATTTTGGCTGGCACACAGGAGAAGGTGCTGTGCACAGCGGCACAGCACTTGTTTACCAATGAGCAGCAGGGAAAGAACATCTCTCTGTATTAAATGCATAATAATAATGACAGGAGGTATTAATAGCACCTAGCAACTCAGCCACTGATCCCATTCCACTTCATATACTAGTGTTATCGCCATCTTCGCCTCGTGTTCAATCAATCTCATGACTCTCGGCTTTGAATCTCGACCTCATGCGGCTCTTTTTTGAGGCCTTGTTTCTTGTTTTATCTTTGTACCCCTCCCCTGCATCTCTGTCTTTCTTGCACATTCACACAGACTGCCTTGTTCTCCATCTCTGTCTCGCTATTTCTCCCTTTCTGCCTCTGCTGCTCCCTCCCTCTCTCACATACAGTACTACTTTCTATCCGACCAGGTCCTTCTTCTGCTTGTGTGAGTCTGTCTCTCTCACAATATCTATTGGTTTCTTGCACTGCACTTTTTTCCCCTCTGTTCTCTTTCTTTTCGACAACCTCTCCATTTGGCTCACCATATCTCTCCCACTCTGGGGTCCAACTTTCTTTTATTAGGTTCTTTGGAGGAAAGCTGAGAGAAAGGCTTCAGCCTCTCTTATATCTCTCTTTTTTCTCCATTTTCATTTGTGACTCTTTCCTTTTAAGTCTTTTGGCCCATCCGCCCATCTCTTTCTCTGCCTTGCCTCTCATTCCCCCTTGCTTTCACCTCCTGAGCATATGCTCCTGTCTCCATATTCTCTCTAGTCTTAATCTTAATTACCAATTCTAACTTAATTACCAGCATTTTGAACAATTCATCTGGAGCTCTCATTTCAGGATCCCATCGTGAGCTATTCCTCCCTTGGCCATGAACTGGGCACCGCACTGGATCTCATTCTGTATCAATTTACACCAATTAGTACCTTATTCACAACTGTGTTCTGTTTTTGTATAACACAGCCATCACATCATTTAGAGGTAGATCTGCAGGGGAGCTTACAGTAAATTAAAAGAACGAAAAGAAAGGTGCTTGTATTTATACTAAATTGCCACTTCCGAACTATAATATGAAATGTGTGTACATGTGAACATTATGTGCTTGTTTCCCTGACCGATTTGGTGTGTAATGACACCTGAGTTTCCCTCTAGAATCGATACTTCACGTCTCATTTAATCTGTGTGTGTGTTTGTGTGTGTGTGCGTGTACATCTGAGTGTTCATGCGTGCATGACTTACGACTGATGCAGAGCAGGACCAGGACCAGGCTGCGCAGGGCTAGAGAGAAGGGGGCAGGGAGGAGGCGGCAGAGGACAGAGCTCCGGACAGGCCTCATTGTGTATTGAGAAGCTGTATGTGTGTGTGTGTGTGTGTGGATGTGCATGTTTGATCAATGGCTCCTCTGTGACCCTGCCTGCACTGCTACACACAAACTAGTGTGCACACACACGCACACACACACACACTGATTTGTTCTCAACTGCAATGCTGCAGGCACGTGCACGCACTAACTGCCCAGCTTTACTTCAGTGGAATCAGACAGAAGCTGTTGTTTGAGGACAGCACTTACAGAAAGGACTCTTATGTGCTACACTGCATCACAACTCATGCAAAGAAACAACTGCTTTAGCTGCTAACTCACATTGAATTGAATTGTAGCTAGGGGCTTGCACGCAATATACAGAAGTTTGGCTAGAGCTCAGGGCGCCAACAGAGCTAGTGATTTAGACACTATATCACAATGCACACAGAGATGAGCTTAGGACAACAAAAAGTTCCACTGTTGACTTTAGTACCTTGTGCTGCTTAGAGAGAACTTACAACATGCATTGTCTAAATCCATACAGTGCAGAAGCTTTGCTGCTACAAAAGCAGTACAGGATCTCTGTCCCATGTAAGCAAAAAGGCAACAAAGCAAACACTGCTCAGCTAGCTATTTTCTACCATGGTGCTCCGAGCCTCCGGAGACCAAAGCCCAAGACTCTCAGATCAATAAACCAGAAAAACCAATACCAAAAGTGGCCAAAGCAGACCTGCAATCCTGTGTTCTTTACCAGCAAGCACATTCAGTAATGGCAGGTTTGCAATTAACCAAACAAGGGACAACTTAATTAGCACCTCGCCAATTGCACACTGCAGTGTCAAACTCAGCTCTGAGCACCAGGCGCTCTAACAATCAGCCACACAATTAAGCACAACAAAAGACTGCTTGTCTCCTGCAGGTCAAAGCACACTGCTCCGAGGAACAGAAAACATCAATAATACTATATTTCATTCAGATGCAGTCTGAGAAACTGTCTTCCAAAGCAAGTCAAGTTTATCTCCACTGATGTTGACTGAATGCTTACTTTTGAAATAGAGCTACCTACATTGCCATGCCCTCGAGGACAGTGAAATCTAGGGCAGCAATGCTCATTCTCGAACAGATTGTATTTTAATGAGTCAAACAAGGTTTTCTGCACTTCTCACCCGACAAATCGGCAGGCAGAAGTCAATGTTCCTTTGAGCTATAACCGAACCGACCAGGCCTCTGGGGAGATGGAGACACTATCTTGCAACTCATCTGGAGATAGCTAAGGTTAAATAAAATCCATTGAGCTTGAGTGCCGCTCTATAAAGACAGAGAGTGGAAGTGCTTGCCCCTTATAGAATAACCACCTTGCTAGAGGATGAGCAAACTGCAGCCTGATGCTTTAGATTCGGAAATTGCGCTTTTTTGGTCTGCTATTTTACCCCAGAGACTTGCACATTATTCTCACAAGGTATCCACCATTATTCGCTTGAATGCTGGAACTCTTTTGATACGCTATCATGTACACACTGTAGCGTAAATGGACAGTGATTTTAACATGGTAATTTTAGTCTCCTCCGAATAATCACAGGCTATCAGACAGTATAATCGCACAGCATCGACCTGGCTAACTCTTCCTTTCCAACATGCTCCACTGGGTGCAGTCAGTGCCTGGGTGCACAGCAGATGCACACTCACTCATACACACTAATCTGAAAGCCTGCTGTGTTTAAGGCCCGGACAGAGTTCCGCTGATTGTCAGGACCTGATGCGTCGTTGGTCTCTGAGAGTGTGCGGCGCTCAAGTGTTTGTATGTGCCAGTATGTGTGTTTAATGCGCGTGTGTGTGTTTGCAGTGCAGAGACAAAGCGTGACGAGCAGCACCACACACCTCACTGAGCACTATCTGATGGAGTAAAGTGCGGGTGTCATCCTTAGATTACTACACACTGCCCGCGCTCTCTCGCTCTCTGTGGCACTGCAAACACAATGAGCTCTAACGCCGACGGCCCTGACACTTCTGGCAAAGCCGAAAGCGGATCATCACCAATCTTCCCTACGGCGCTGACTTCACCGGTCAACTGGCTGGCGCTGAGAAAATTACTCTGTGTTGGTGTGCACCAGCGACTCAGGTCTGGCAGGTCTGGGCCCTGGCAGCAGACAGACGGAAACAAAGTCTATTCACTTGTTCAAACTGTCCTCCTCAAATTGTGTTTAGTTTATCCGTTCTGCCCTCTCTCTCTCTCCTTCAATCCTGCAGTCAGTCCAAAAGCAGCTAGTTAGTTCCCACACGTTCGTCCTCCTTTCGCTTCACTTCCTTCCTGTTGATCTATGAAAACTGCTATAATCCCAATGTAGCATCGTTGGTGATCACATGCATCTGTCTATCCGTTTTCTGTCTTCCACTTGTTTATATAACCCTAGTCACCCTCCCCTTGCACAGAATGTGTGTGTGTCAGTGTGGGATCAGTGTCTGCATATTTTGCATAGTATTTTGTGAAGGTTAGAGATGAGTGTGTGTGGATGGAAGCAGTGACAATGGTCGTCTTTCAGGTCAACGAACAGTGGCGTCGTGTGTGTCTGAATGTGCTTGGTTGTCCAGTGTTGACTGAAGCAGAGTGTACATTTGGCTGTCTGTTTGGCCCTTTCACTATCTACTACCCATTAATTTAGCCATGCAGGCAGACACAGAGGCATCATAGTGCCTCTTTATGTTAAATGACCGTTTTTATGGCGGCTGGGATGCGCACGGCTGTCTGCTGACGAGAACTGTGTACATGGCTTGTGTGTGGCATTTGTGGCGGATGTGGATGAAGCAGAAAGGAACATGACTCTGTTATGAGTTATGCTGATGTGAACCTGGCTCAATAAAAAGGTATGACAGAAATCACTGCTAACAGCGAGTCCAACCTGTCTGTATATTTTGCATTAACACATCGTGCATAATGCAGTTCCTTTGTTCAAGCTCATTGCCACATGTACCATCATTACTGCTATTGGCAATAAAACTGGCAATACAAAGCCAATGGTGGGAGTTAACTACACTAGACTCTGCGTCTGTGACTTTCATTGTCCTGTAAAGCGCGGAAGGCAACACAGTTTTGTTATTATAATACCACCTCTACTCGTTCTTAATCAACTGATCATAAACTATTAGTTCTAATCTTCCACGTGCTGTATTTACAAACATCTTTACGCATTCAATTTGAATCATGCTGTTCCCTATTATCAAGTCAAATAAAGTCAAATTTATTTATCAAGTGCTTTTAAGAAAATAGGGTCATCACGAAGTGTTTTATAGAGCACAAAGGACATAATTACAGACAAAAAGGAGAACACATTGCAAACATTGCCCTACTGCCGAGTTTGTGCACGTGTGTGCGCGTGTGTGTGTGTGTCTGTGTGTGTCTACAAAGTCCCTGTGTGGGCAACCCCCTGATGGGGGTATTTGTTTTTGTCGCAGTGTGTGCGGAAGGAAGGGAGGTAATGGCAAATTGTGTCCCCTATCCCCCCTCCTCCTCTTTTTTCCCTCCCTCTCTTCTCTCTCTCATCCAAATCAAATTTTTAATGGGCTTCATTGGTGCCACCGTGGAATAAGTGTTGCCAAAGCACTTAAGGGGCTTAAGTCAGCGGCGTGCTGAAAATATTAAGCACTCAAACAGCCTTACAAGGATCCCTGCCTGCTTAAGTATGCCGAGGAGGTCGTGCCAGCATTTAATACCAATGGTATTAAAGTGCTCCGACAAGGGAGAGGAACAGAAATATAGATATATACAGTGCGTACCATGACTGGGAATAGATGGAGAGATGGAGGCTGGTGGGAAGAATGGAAAGAGGCGGTGGAGTCATGAGGTGAGAGACAAGGTAGCGTCAGAAGGGTGGAGGGACGAAAACCGGGGCAAGAGTAGTGGCAAGGTGAGGAAAAGAGTCAAGACAAAGGACAAAAGAGAGAAAAGGAACATGAAAAGAAGTGGTGGGACATTCGGAGAGAGTCGAAGGAGGAGAGGAGATGAAACCAAAAAAAAAAAAAACAAGCAGTGTAGAGGAGAGATGCGAGGGAACCGGGCCAAGGTGTGGGAGGTAAGGGTTGATGGGATAGCTGTGAACCAGCAGCAGAGGGCTAATGCAGAGATTCTATCGGGAGGCTTATCCAAGATTAAATTTCTCTTTGTCCTTAAGGCGCTTCTTGGGTAAGCGGAAGTGTCGAATTTATTTCTTATGTCTCCCTTGAGGTTGTGCAAGCAAGTGGGATGGGAGAATGTATGTGCGTGTGTGCATATGTGTGTGTGTGCGAGCGTGTTGTGTCGGGTACAAGCATGTGTGTCTGTGTAGGCGTGAAACTTTAGGGTTTATTAGCTGGCAAAGTGTGAGGGAGGGCATGTGTTCCTGAAAGGTAAAAATAAATCAAGTGAGCATCTCCCCAAGGGTGTTGTAGCATAAGCGAACCACCAAGTATTAGTGCGGTTATTAATCTAGACATGTGAACTCATACATATAGATATTCATGAATATAGATTGTGTATATTCTGAATGCATTCAAAAAGCATTTTCAAGTTTTCATTTTTTTTTATGAAGTTTGTTTTATGGAGCTGCCACAAAGTCCCAGACTACTAGAAAGTTTAATCACTCACAGGAAAGTATTATCTGAACTGTCCTGATTGAGTAATCTCTTCTGGGAGTCTCTCCAGTGTAAACAAAATACACAATACCGTGCAACTACTGCCTGAGATACTGCAAACCAATGTGCTTCATTCCTTATACACTATCTTTTACAAGGAGAAAAGCGGGAATACCAAATTAAAGGCCCCTTTTCTTATAAAAAGCAACTGTTTTGAGCCAGGTCTGAGTGCATTCACCAGGTTATATTCATCCCCTTCATGGCCCTCTGCTCTCCTTCTCCTTTGTCTTTCTGATTTCTTGTTTGTCTGGCTGACTTGGTGTTAATAGGTAGCCTAGAGCCATGCACTAGCTAATCCAACTGGGTTTGCTCTGAACTCTCTAATTAGAAAAGTCACAGCTCCTCGATCTATGGACACTATCAGTGACTGCATTTTCTGGAGGCACGGCTCAGGCTACTTCCTGCTCACCTCACGCTCCCGGGCAAAGGGATCAATACGGCCCGATCATTTGGGTACATTTCGAGCGACACCGCCCGTCTTTCTTCACACAACTTAGGATTACAAAGCTTTGATTTTCTTTATTTTTCGCAGTCTGTTGACAGTGGAGCCTGGCAAATAAGTAAAAGTCAATATGGCTCACATCATGACAAGCTAACAAGAATGCGAAACAGATATTGGTTTGGATGTGAGTGCATGAGCAGGCTGTGTGTTTTTTCATACACCCCCATTTTGCCTCACCTTTCTCTGTGTTTCTACAGTAAACCAGGAGATTAAACTCACTTTCTGGCAGACAACAGACTTGGCACTGTCTTTTCACTAGTTTTACAGGGTGGAATGAAAGACATAAAGGCACTGTGGTAGCCATTGTAGAAATCCTATTATTAGTCTCATCCCATTATGCATTTACCATGCATCAACCGTGCATTATCGGGGACAATTTTAGCTTATTCTTTTCGAGCCTGGCAAAGAACTGAGCATGCATTTTAGAACAAAACACTCAAGTGACAGTCTGCCAGAACTGAAGATGGAGAATGCTATTGATGGCTGTTGCTACTGTAGTTGAATAAGCCAGTGGAAGCTTACTACTTCAGCAGAAATGCTCTTCCTTTGTTTAATTCACCGTGTTGAATTCAATTAATCAAATAGAGCAGTTATTTAACAAACACAGGACCCAGGACATTTCTCATATATACATGCTTTCATCTTGAAGACAACAAGAGAAGTTTCTGTCTTTGGGCCATACGTGAATGTGAGCCAGATTTGCAATTTGTCTCCACAACAAATTTGGGGGAATCTTTCCCTTTACTGCCAATGCAGACAAAAGCTTTAAGACTCTGGAGTCAAACACTCTAAAGAGAGACTCCTGCAAATTGCTCACACAAAAAGATGCCTGGAAACTTCCCAAGTTGGTACAAATAAGATTCTGTCTATCCAAGCAGAGGATCAGATTTACATTCTTACCATATGTGATGACTGACATCCTAAAATACAACATCCAATAAAGTCAAAAGGAACTTGCAACACGACACCGGACAGACGTTGGCATCATAACCTTCATTAAGCATTTTAACCACCTGACAGCACACAGACCCTGATTTCTGGTGTCAAAAACATGTGCTTTATATGCCAAACTACTTATCCTGACCTCTGTGTGACTTCAGGCTATAGAAGAAAGTCAGACTCCCTGGACTGGAAAAACCCTGCCAATAAACTTAATCCCGGCAGCAATTACTTTCCCTACAAAACGTAATTTGCTAAGCAAATTAGTATATGTTTTTTGTAGGAGGCATGGTCGCATTGTGAATGACTGAGGAGTCTAAGACAGGGGCCCCTGGAATGCCAGAAACTTCTGAAACATGAGCAGTCAAGAAAGATAGAGCAGGATTCAAGGTAGCTGCGGGTTTTCTCATTTGCTCAGATAAAGGGAACTGCAGGGTACAAGGTGTTAGAGTGTGTAGGCCAACAAGACTGGACGCTCTCTAATCCAGAAATGACATTTAAAGGCACTCCTGGCCCTTTGCGCTATTCATACATGCATTAATAGAAAGATACACAGTTTAGGTATGAGAGGGCATTACAGGTGTATTTTATGCATGCCCATGCAAGGCCCCCCCCTCCCATTGGGATGCAACAGAACGCTAAGCTCCGTCTTCCCTTATTCAGTAAGATAAATGCAAACAGCGTTACCTGCGAAGCAGAGAACGTACTGTCGGAGCTTCCTAACGAGTGTTTCTGCGTGTGCTGTGAGCCACATGCTACACAGTTACCTGCTGGGAGTAACAGTCATTATCCGTGTGGCATCATACCTCCCACTGACAGGCTTCCACTCTCTGCTCACTGTTTTCTCTGCTGCAGCGCATGTGTCACTCTCTCCTCTTTGTGGTCCCGCTGCATCCGCAAACATTTGTGTGTGACATGTGGAATTCTCTGTTCCCTGATGTGTGTGTGTGTGTGTTACAGATGTCACTCTGCTCATATATGCATGTACCGGTTCACTATCTTGCTCTTTACTTTCCAGGCATATGTGTGTGATTTGCTATTAAGGTGCATGCTAACGTATAAAGGCCGCGGCGTGTGATGTTTCATTTTCGTGCGCTCTGCAGGAGGATGGTTTGTATATTTCCGTGAGTATGTGTAGCTGCAAGCGGGGTCTGGACCAGGTTAGCTGCGCGCTGTCATGGCATAGAGTGTGGGTGATTAGAATGGAGAAGCTATGTGCCACCTTGCCGAAGGGGTATCCTGCCAACCGCCTTGCCCCCATTCCGCCAATTCACAAATGCCTAACAAAGGAATAATTTCTCCCTCGTATGATATAATCTTTCCTTTCACCCAGTGTCTCAATGGAACCCTTTATGGCTTTTTATCACATCCCTCCTTCCCTCCATCTCTCTTTTTTTTGTCTTTCTCATTCTGTTGCTTTCTCGGATGCTCCCGGCTCATCCGTCTCTCTCTCTGCTTGCCCTCTCTGTCTTTTTTCCAATCCTTTTCTTGCTATACTTTTCTCTCACTCTGACCTTACAGAGGGTCTTTGCACTGAAGTCACTCCTGTTACTCTTTCTCCCTCTCCCTCTCTCTTTCTCCCCCTCTCTCTCTCCCTCTCTCACTCTCTCTTTCTCTCTGGAGGAAAATCACACACTCATCAGTTTGCCGGCTCTGTTCCTGACGAGCAGGCTCGCAAGGAGAATATTAACGAAGCTCCTCAGCCAATTAACACCTAAAGCACATAACAACCTTTTATGCCAGCAGACACACTCGCATGCATGTGCGCGCACACTCACACACATATACGTGCCGCACATGCAGAGACACACTCCTGCACACAAACATTTGCAGGAAAGATACACACATTGGCTGCCACACACAGTTCAGCCTAAACACACATACAAGCAACGAGGCTCATATAAACAGAAACACACACGGGCCTCAAAGCAAGGATACGCTATCAAACACATGCATGTGGTTGCACACACACACACACACACACACACACACACACACACACACACTAATAGATTGTGCTGATGAGTGTGGGTGTACAAGGAGGGGGACATTTATAGGAGCAAGGGGAAGTAATATAGAGAGAAAGGAGATGCAAACAAAGTGATGAGCAGCAGCGAGGCGGAGAGGGAGAAGGAGGGAGAGGAGAGGAGAGGAGAGGAGAGGAGAGAGGGAGGGAGGGAGAGATTGTGAGAGCGAGGAGAAAGACAGATTTATGGAGTGTGAAGAAAGGCATAAAGAAAAGGGGAAAATCAGTGATAGAAGGTTAACGTGGCTTGGCTGTTCCTGACATGGTTCATGCTAATTTGAAGGGTTTAATAGTGGGTGTGCACACACACGCGCACACACACGCGCGCACACACACACATCTTGGACACTGACATACACATAGTTGTCTTCAGCAGGACAACACAATGCATAAAACATGGAGGTAGAAAGGGCATTAGCAGTGAACCTTTGCGCGCACGCACACACTTCTGGACACATGTGGGGCAGTGTCCTCGTATGCATAAAACATGGCGAGAGACAGCAGGAGCAGGGGGCGTAAGGGAGATAGGGAGAACAAGTGCGAATGGACAAAAAGTGTATGGTAATGACCCGGATAACGAAAGGCGGCTGCAAGGGATAGAGAGTCAGAGAGGGACAAGTGTGAATGTGATAAAGTAATGGTGAGGAGGGAGAGAGAGAAACTTTCCTCACGGCCTGCTGCTTCTGGATTGAACAGCGTGCAAATGAAAAATGGAGATGAAATAATTAGACAGGCTGACTAGAAGCGCTCATCTAAATATGTAAATGCACTTAATTTTACTTTGATTTGCTCCACTGCTTCCCTATCACTCTCCCACTTCTATCTCTCCCACTTTCTTCCTCCCATTCTTTCCCTCTCATCGGTTCCCATTGCACTCTCTCTTCATGTTTTTCATCTCTTTTCTGCCCTCCCTCTGTCTCTCTGTCACGTGCTTCCTCTCCCTCTCTGTCCTTCTTTCTACTCTGTTTTCTCTCTCTGCATATTAAAGCTACACTATGTTAATAGACTGTAGGTAAGTCAGCTCAATTATTCACTGTGTTATGGAGAGAAAGAGAGAGTGTGTTTAGTTAGGTCATTCATGCCTGTCTTGGTCTGTGATGAGGTTTGCACGACTCTGCATGGCTGCACAGACAGTGACATGCATGCATGTGTACATATCTGTGGTAAAGGAGAGGTTTGGAGGTTTGCTCAGGTGCACCTTACGTGTACAGCCACAGAGGTCGCTAAAGTCATCCCTCCTGCCCACACTGGCTGTGAAGAAATCCCTTTTTTATCGTGATGCTAATATGAGCAGCAGTCCGAGTTAGCCAAATCAAGTGAATATATCTAAAAGTTAGTCTTTTTCGCACAATAATTCTTGTTTGTGTTTTCTGTTTGCGTGCTGTGGCACACGGATCCCAACATGAAGGTTTGTTGCAAAGATGCAACTCTGGTAGTTAAACCGAACAGTGACTGCTCAGATGAAGATAACCTTGATTTGTGTGACTCAGACATCTGGAGGCTCATTAGACTGAATTTAGGAATTCGAGGAGATAGCTGTAAGCTAGCAAGACGCTAGCATCACAGCCTCTGACTGATCTCAGAGTTTACCAGGAACTCCAGTTCTTTCTGTCATCTCCCCGTCTTGTGTCTTTGCCACAATTTGTGCCACCTCAAGCAAGTTTGAGTTGAATCGTGCCCGCCTGTCTGAGCCCACGTTTTACAGTGGAGGGCATTTCTTCACGGCTCATGGAGACGCAACACATTCTCAGTCCCAACTCATCACATACAGACATTTTTCCCCTTGTATTTACTTTTTTCCTGGTTACACATTCAAAATAAAGCTTGTTGAGAGCGATAATGACCATAAGGTTAACACGGTTCACTGCTTCAGTTTAGGCACCAACAACTCCTTGGTTTGGTTTCGGAAAAGAAGATGGTTTAGCTTAAAATAAGTGCACTGCTTACACACATTACTTATGTTATTATCTTTGGCACGAAACACAAAATCTCCTGTTGAAAGTCCCGTTTGTCCCATCCAAACATCCAACTTCCTCCAAATGTGGACTTTTCTTGCTCTTTATACATCATTTGATTTTGATTTGATCATTGGTGGTGAGAACTGGCTGCCTATCAGACACTGATGCAGTGCCTTCAAAAGTGAGGCGTCCATATGGAATGAGTTGGGAGTGAGTACGTGTTGGCAGAGGATGAACTTTACGGTGTGATGACATGCAGTGTGGCACGAGCGGATCATATTAAACCAAACTTAAAAAAAAATCCAAGCCAGTCCGATGTTTGTCTGCCGTGTGTGAAGATTTTTGATTCGTATCACAAGTTGGCTCTTACAATCCAACGGTAACAAGATAAGGCACAATGCATTTTATTTATCCGGCGCTGAACTTTTCTCTCGAAGCTGCCCATGTAGTTCACATCTCTACTGTCTTTTTTACGTCCAATAATTACGGTACCAGTTCACAGATCCTGTTCTAATTAAGTACACTGTGCATAAATTCTAAACATGACTGGTTTCTGCACCTTGTAAACAAAACCGACTGCAAAGCGGTGTGAAATTAAAATCTCCCGTCCTCTCACATTTTCCACGAATTTTAATAATTGCTTTTTTGAGTGTGTGTTGACTGAACATGTTATTAAATTAGATTGTGCATTTTCATTGTCACTTCGCAGAAGTTTCTCTTGAAACAGAGATCTCAATTCTAATGAGACTCTAGTACCTAGAAGCAAAAATGAAAATGTGTGTGTGTGTGTGTGTGGATTATAGATTAGAAGAGTCACGGAAAAAGGCAGCTGTCTTTCTTAATGACAATCTGTCAGAGCTCTTCTCCAGCCGCTCCTCCTCTTTCATCAGTCTCTTTCTCCAGCCCCGTCCTCCTCTCTTTAGTCTGACTTGTACCAAACATCCCTCACTGGGACACTTCCTGTTCCTACAAGGTGACTCTGACAGCAGTCTTCCTCATTTTACTCCTTTGTGCCTCCACTGTTGAATTTCTCTTTCTCTCTGCGTGCTGTTGTCTCTCTATATCAATTTGAATATCACATTTTTCCCCTCGTTTTCTGACACGTAAAAGCTCTGATCTTAACGGGTGCAGATCAGAGCTTTTACATCTTTTTAAGTCTGAGTTCCTTGATGTATGATCTGTATATACAGCGAACGCGTTGTAAAAATGATAATAACCCATATTATTATACTACTGTTTAAGTTTTATGTAGCTTGTTTATGGTTTTATGGGCGAGAAATTACTAAAACGTAAATGAATAATGCAAAAGAATAATGTGACAAAGGTTGTTCTCCCTTATATTTATAATTTATATATGTTTATGCTTATCTTACTACTAAATTTTTATTATTTTCTATCACTCTGTACAGCCCTTTGAATTGGTTTTTTTATAAAACTGTGTTCTAGGATTAATGTGCTTGAGCAACGACCCACATTTAACGTCTGACATCAAAGTAAAATCAGACAAGTGATGATCATTGCTGGCTAATTTTTGCACATGATGTGGCGACTAATGTGGCTTTAGAGGCAGAGGCCATACTTGGTGAACATGTTAAAGTAACGATTACCAACAGAGAAAGCAAGTATGAGTAATCGTGCAAGTTTTCTTCAAGCCAACACTTTGCTCGTTTTCCACCGTCTGTCGTCCTGCCACTGCTGTCTCCAGTCCAGGAACATGAACTGTCTTGTGGCTTTTGATTGAATTAGATTTCTTTCATCCCTTTGTTGCTCTTGTTGTTTTCTCGGGCTTTGTTATTTCTGTATTTTCATCCTTTCCTTCTCCTGCGAGGAGAATGAAGGGGCGGCGTTCTTGGTGTTCAAAGTTTGTTTCTTTTGCTGACATCAGACAGCTAAAGGTATCAAATGCAGCACATCCTTTTCTCTGTCCCTCGCTCGCTAACGCTCACCGCACTGCCCACATAGATCAGGACCGAAGTGAACAACCAGTTGGCATGTTCAAGGTTCCTATTGCTGCCTCCCCACAAGTGACCCTGACACGGCGCTGCTTTTATTCATGAGCCCTTTCCTCCTCCTCTCTACTTCATGTCCTCCAGTCTGAACCACCCTCAGGCTCTGTTGTTCATTTATAATGTGCCACCACTGCTTTTACCAATGTAATAAGTATTAGTGCTCTCTCCCACTGGACTGAGCAATGAACATACGGCCACTGAAACACAAATCAGTCACCATTGTGTGGGAGTGATTAAGATGACATATCTACAATATATTAATCATACTTTTAATAAGGAGAGAGGGCCAAACACACACACACACACACACACACCGGCAGACCCTAACAAAGGCTCTTGTCTCTAATCTGCTAATTGTTTTCCAACTGGACTTGTGATTGATTATTTTGAGTTACGGTTAAAAAAGAAAATTCATGCGAAAAGCAGTCAAGTTTCGACTTCACCTCACCTTTTATACGGGCTGTCGATCACACGCAGCACTCAGCGGATCACAGCCGGGGCTAAAAGCTGGTTCAGCCTCCGTCCCTCTTGTGCCAAGTGAAAGACAACATTTATCAATTCATCTAAGAGATTTTCTTTCCCTCGTTTATTGTACAGCCGGCTATTGGGCGCTGTTTGCCTTTAACAAGCAAATACTTGTTGAAAACCGCTTTAACGAGCCGATAGCGCACGAGCCTCTCAGAAGACAGTGCACAGCGAACTAAACACACAAACACGCACAAACACACACGCACGCTTTCCTCTATTTACTCCTGGATGACTCAGAGTGGACGGAGAGTCTGCCAAGCCACAGCAGAGGGATCCACCAAATGAGCTGAAGTAGCTCGCAGCAATTAAGCGGCCTAAATCTTATATACCTCTCGCCTCTTTTAAGAAATTCCAGGTTTCACATTTCATTCAGTTTGATCAACAGCACAGTTGGTTAACTAGCTTGAAAGAACTTTGGGGATTTGAGACCGAGCGCAAGAAGAAGAACTAGACCCCAACACTTGCAACAGCGCTGCTATCAGGTAGTGTTTTATCTGTGAGGCCCCGGCACACCTGTTGATAATTCTAATGAAGAGAATAACACCCCCAGCAGGAGACTAAATTAAGCTGCAGCAGTCACAAACAGGCCTAATAAGGCTCTACGTGGGGCTTGCACACTGATGCATAGATTCCAAGGTGTGTGTGTGTGTGTGTGTGTGTGTGTGTGTGTGTGTGTGTGTGTGTGTGTGAGTGAGTGAGTGTGAGTGAGTGTGAGATAGATGGAGGGGTTCCAGTTTCATTACACGGACTGAGGAAAACCTTCATAACTTAAATAATGTGTGCATACAAATTCTATATGTATTCATCTGCCAGTGCACACTATGCATCATACACACACACACGTGCATGCACACACACACAAATGGACGTGCACAGTATTTTATAATTGGCTTCGACAGCGGCCCTCCTTTAATGTCCTTTAAGTCTTAAGTGAGAGCTTGAGCCCATGATTTGGTAATGATAGTTATTACATTGCTCTGCCTGCAGGAGGCTATCTCACACACACACACACACACACACACACACACACACACACACACACACGTCATTTAATTGATACATGTGCAATTGTGCAGTTCAATCATGGAATTATTTTGGAAGGAACCAACACAGCCCCCCACAGCATCACACACACACACACACACACACACACACAATCATCCACTGCAGCTGGTCCAATCCCCACACCCAGCTCTCCATACTAACATCCATCGCCTAGCAACCACCTATCATGAAACACGCTCACCTCTGGACGTTGCCCCTGAAAGGCAGCCAATCAGGTGAGCTTCTCTCTTGGGATAAACTACTGTGATCAGGAGGGGGGGGGGGGGTGAGAGAAGTGTGGAGGGTTAGTCAATAAGGCCTCAGTGTCACCAGCACAAACCGCCCTCTCTTTTTCACTGTCAAGCTTTTCACTGTTTTTATGTTTCCTTTGACACAATTATTGATGTCAGCGCACTCAAACTTTATTCTCGTCAGCTCTGCTCCTCTCTCTCGCCCTCGCTCGGTGTGTAGGAGGCATTCTATTTACTTTACAACCCAAACGTTTTTGTAAATATACTACATCAGATGAATGCAGTGACTGTGGGCGCCACTCACTCAAAAATGAATGCTGGTGTCATTTACAGGTTACAGATATTTATGCATTAATCTCTAAATTCACCAGGAAAATAAACATGGCTGAGAATTCAATTTTCTTGACTTTTTATTTTTTGGTTATTGTTTTCCAGACTTTATCTCGTCACATCTTGAAGCTTGCTGCTATCCTGGCAAACAAGGAGGCCTCAAATAACAAGACACGGCTATGACAATATTTTGGATGGTGACAGTGTTTGTAATGCAACATGCTTTGAGAGGGATTATGTCCCGCCAGAGAATTTCATTTCTTCTTGTGGCTGTCAGGTGATTGACAGTAAGTGGAGCACAATGTTACGCAGTGATATGAAAGCACTCAACCTGGGGACTCTCTGGCACAATGAGATAATGATAAAACAGAACTCTAACAAGACCAAATCAAGGCTTTATTTTTTACTGTGATGGATTTTCTGTCTTAGGCAATTTTCAAGTCTGTGCAAGTTGTTTTTCAAGCGAAATAAAATTGGCAGCAAAAATGGCTTCTTCTGATGGCGGAAAAATGAACTATTTTGTCTCCAACTCTGCCACAACACCACAGGGAGACATATAAAGAAGAGAGGCACAAACTTAAACAAACAACAATATTATCCGTTCACAATAACACTGAGATGACCCTGCTGGATCCTTATGTAACACTAACTTTAGGACCTCTAATCTCACAAGAACACACTTGAGCCAATGAAACCCCACTCAAAACAACAATGGAGGCAGAGGATCAGACTCGGCATGCTCAGCTTCAGCTCACACAATGATAAACTCTGCTCTCGCTGGTGACTGTCAGATCTGCTGCCGGACTGACTCGGCGACGCCTGTGCAGAACAGGATTTGGTCTGGAACCGTACAGATGTTGGCTTGCAATTATCAGACATGTTTGGCATTATTGGGGTAGCTCAGATCAATCTGGAAGTTCACCGGGTTAGCTGAAATTGAATCTTAAAATCCTTCACTCTAGCAGATAAATTTAGGCTGACCGCTGGTCCCGATCAAGCCTTTGATCCAATTGTCCGGGTGGGCAAATCTGCTGTAAATCATCCTGATAATCCTCTGGCGTACCAGCAGCCTCACTCTCTGTCTGTGTCTTACACCCTTCCTGACTCTCTCTCACATTCCACACTGCACCTATTTTCTTCTTCTGCTCCTGAATAAAGTTCTTTTTTGGGTTGGGGACATACATGCCCTGTTCATTTTCTGACAAAGACCCTGTCACAGCAAGGGTTAAGGGCTGCATTCCCACTGGGGCCCCTAATGCTAACAGAAAGTGTGAGGGACTCTGGCTACAAGCATCTGTCAAACACTATGTTATTATGTTACCATGTCATCATTTCAGGCAGCAGGAAACACTGAAAACCTCCTGCTTTTTGTCTCTCTCCATCCCTCCCTCTGCCCTCCTCCATCACTGTGTCTCTATCCGTCTGTCCCTGTGCCTCAGCTGTGGTCCTTCCATCATTTCTATCTCTCCCTTGTGTGCTGTGCTTTTTCGCCTCATCGCTTCACCAGCCCTCTTTCCTCTCTGCCCCCTCTTTCTCTCTCTCTTTCTCTCCCTCCCTCTGTTGTTCTCACTCACCCCCTTCCCGCACCCCCCACCTCCATCCTGCTACCCCTCCTTGACTCCATCCTTTTCTCCTGCTGCCACTCCCTCCTTCACTCCCTCTGTCCTTCTTCGTGTCATCATGCATCATGCCATTTCTTATCAGTTTGTCACATTCTGCTTCTTGCTGGTTATTCATAATCCGCTACACTATCTCTCTCTCTCTCTCTCTCTCTCTCTCTCTCTCTCTCTCTCTCTCTCTCTCTCTCTCTGCATGTCTCTCGTACTTTGTGTCCTGTGCTTCATCTCCTCTACATGACGCAATTATCTGGCTTTCATCGCTGTTCCTGTCTTTCTCTCTGTCTCACACATGTCGATGCCTCAGTGTCTATGCGCTGCTTGTTGAGGCCTCATTATTTTGCATTGTTATTTTTCAAAGAAAATCTTGTTTTTTCCATGTTAATTTTTCGAAATAAGACAAAATATCAGGAACTCAAAACCGCTGGTGAATGCCAGATTATAAAAACAGCTTTTGCAGGATCAATACTTTTTCATTTTCTTATTATACAGTATTATTGTTTATTACTTCCAGGGGTTCTTAAGAGTGCGACTCTGCAGCATAATCGCCTGCTCCTCTGCATTCCCACTTCTCTATCTATTAGCAGAAACATATACTGAGTTGTCACAGGAGGACCTTTGTTTGTCGTAAACTGCGGTGAACATTTTCCTCTGGCGGCAAGAAACTGCAACTTTTTGGTGCGTGGGAGCATAAAATTGAACTGAAAATCAGTTTGAACGGATCTGGTGTGTTCCTTTCAGTAAAACTCTGGGTGTTTTTTTTAGTGAAAATCATTAGAAACTGAAACTGATGAGCCTTGTGCGCGTGTGTGTGCGCGTGTTCCCAGAATCTGACTGGTGTGGCCTTGTGTCCGACAGTTGTTGCTGTGAACACTGGAGCAGAGTTCAAAGAGAGGACAGGGGAGGGGAGGAGCTAAAGAGGAAGCGTGCACGCACACACGCACACACACACACACACACACACACACACACACACAAAGAGGAACTGCAATCTAAAATGATGGCTCCTGTGTAATATCAGAGCATGGGGACACACATACAAAATATAGCCATACACAGATGAAATGTAAAGTAGTGGGTGATGGTACCTCGCTATTTATGAGAGCACGGGGGCATAAACTCATGTGCACGCAGGGAGCAGATAAATGCAAATTAAAAAAGCGAACATCCCTGTGTGGAGTCATAGCATGGGCACAGCCTCACACACACAAAAACACAAGCTTGCTGCATTCAAGACAGCACTTAGATAATGTCATGGCCCTGAGGCTGAAAACTGTCCCTAAAAGATCAACCCCCTGCTGCGTGGAGTCAGCATCTTAGAATTTGTGCATGCACATGTACAGTAACCGTGTGTGTTTATGTCTGTGTGTGTGTACGTGAGTGTGTGTGTGCTCCTTTAAGGCCGACGGTGATGAAAGCTGCCTGCGGCGATAAGACAAGCTTCTCCATGACACCAAACACGCCCTGAAGGACTGTCACCCTGCTGCTCATGGAGGGGCGAAAGAGGGATAGAGGGACAGATGAGGAGGAGGAGGAGGAGGAAAGAAAAAGAGCACACCAAAGGGAGATGGAGGCCGACGAGGGAGACATATGAATGGAGAGAGCACTGCGCTGAGGAGGAGAGACTGAGAGGACAGGTAATTTGTGATGACAGAATGAGAAAGGGAAAACAAAGAGGTAGCAAGAGACAGAGAGAGGGAGGAAGCAGGAGAGATATGCGACGTGATAGACAAAAACACAGAAACAAGAAAAGATGAAAGGCGTTGGAGAGAGATGGAGGGAATCTTCATCAGAGGCGAGGAAGAAGTAGAAAGAGTATTTATCTAAGCCCTGAGGGGAGGAGAGGAAAAAAAAAGTGAGCAAGTGGGAGACACAGTATACAAGGAAGACAGCAAGGAAAGGAGTGAGGGATGAACATGGGCAAGGAGAGAATCTGAAGAGGAGCTGCCTTTTGAAAGCTATTTGGTCCTGAGCCCCCATTAATTCAGCCCACATTTAGCTCTCTCTGTGAAGTGCTTTGGTAACAATGGATTCATCAAGCAGTCTGCACGATTTGAATTTAACTCCAGGACGGGAGATGAGAAAGGGTTTTGGGGGGGGGGGGGTGAGGTCTGAGTGGTGGAAGAGATTCTGCAGGCCGAGCGTGTGGCGCTCCTTCATTGTGTTGAGGGCCACTCATCGTGAATAGATGCTCATGGGAAGGGTGGAGTGTCAACCTTTATTGTCACAAAGATGAGCTATTGTTTATTCACCAGGACAGACACAAAAGGAGGCAGGAAGGATAACGGCGCCTTTGTGTGTGTGTGCGCGCAAGAGCAGAGCGTATGAGTTTGCAAGTTATGTGAAATGCATATGTAAGGTTATGTTCACGCGAGTATGTGTGTGGGCGGAAACAGGCAAGAGGAAGGGAAATGATTACTTCAAACCGTAAGTGACTGTATGCGATTTATTCCCCAGAAAACCATGTTTAAATGTCACCACAGGATGCTCGTCGTCATCCACGTGCAGAGGAGGCTACTATGCTGCATTTTCAGGAGGCCACGCATTTTTGACATGCCCCATTCCCCACATAATTGACTATCCCCTCCTCCTCTCTCTCCTCCCCTTTGCCCCCCCCCCCCGGTCCCTGGCTTCTCTCCCTCTGCTGGGATTATTTACCATTTACAGTACGCCGCTGCATCATCTGTCACTTCTGCCGCCTGCTCATCTCTCTTTCCCTTCCTCCCACCTCACTTGTCAAACACTGGGGTCATTGTGCGCCGTAAAATAACAGCCAACAAAAGCGGCGTCGCCGTTTTTTTCATCTTTTCCGTCCTCCATTGTCTCCCACTTCCTGACTTTTCCTGCTCCCATACTTATCTACTAAATTTGAAACCAAGTGCGGGACAATGGGGGCCAAATGAGAGCCATAATCTCCCCTTTCCCTCCCCTCTCTCGCTGACCCCCACAGGCTGAGATAACAGCACTCAGCTAATACGGTGACCAATAAACAACACAGTAAACACGGAGTTGTTTGTCCATATTAACACCCTGAGCCTCTATAAAGCCACACACACACACACACACACACACACACACACACACACAGTTTACCACCTCTGCAGTCCCACCGTTTCACACACCGACACGAGAACGTCAGAGACACGCACGCCCGCTGTCTTCGATTTTCATTTCTACAAAAAAATATCAGGTTTTCTCAAAGGAACACAGACATTCACACTGATTTTCACACATATTTATGTCTCCGCACATTCACAAAAGCTGCTGTGGGTCCTGCAGCGAGAAGACTCTGATCACTGCTGTTTACAGTAAATGAGATCCTTTTGTGAAGAGACAGCTCAGAGAATGTTCCGGTAATAGAAAGTGAGGAGGACAAATGGGGATAAAATGCAAATGAGCTGCTGATTATGCACCAGAGTCCCTCTAAGTCATGGACGGATTAGGAGATGACGGTCCCCTGAGCTTTGCTGTGTAAAACCCCACCACCACCACCACCACCGCCCAACTTTGGTGGTCAAGTGACCACACAGATGTCGACTTTATTCAGTTTCTTCTTGCAGAGTCGAAGCATCCATATTACATGGTGTCACGATGGAGACCTACTGCATTCATCCTACAGAAAACCTGAAGGGACAAACACACTAACCCTTTGAAGGTGTCACAATGGTTTCTCTCTTTCGGCAACTTCAAAGAGAATATTTGGGCTATTTCTTCAGTTTGTTAGAAAGACTTCTTGCTTTTTTCACTCTGCAATGTGAAATCTTAATGTCACTTCACACAGAAGCTCTGGCTTATATGGGTCCCTTTCCCCTGTTGGGCCCCTGCCCCCGTACAACGTCAACCTGACTGCCAATCAGTGCGCTCCAGATAAGCTGAAAAGAACAACGAACAGAGGAGCGAATGGTTGTTTTATCATCTGATTTTCCCCAAGAATTCGTATTATTGGCTTTTAATTAGATTTTAAATGTTAATACTTTAAATTACCAAATTAAACACACATAAATTCCCAGATGTAAAAATAATGAGCCTTGTCTCAGAGCTGAGAGAGAAAGAGAAAAAAGACACCGAAAGGGAAGCATGAAATGAAACCAAGCTGACAGCTGCAGGACCAGTTTACTTGCTGGTTTATACATCACTTGGATATACACATTCTGCACACATACACACACATACAGTATATGGATGCATGCGCACACACACACACACACGCGCACGCTAACCACAACAACATTAACAGAGCTTCTGTCCATTAATCAAACCTGATTTGACAGTCAGACCAACCTCCTGTTTATTCTTGTCATTGGGCCTTGTTTCGTCAGCCTATCATCACTCTTTGTTGACCCTTCCACACACACACACACACACACACACTGCATGTCTCTGTGACACAAAGAGAATTCAGAAAACCCCAGAGACTGTCAGTGCATGAAAAGGCTCTCCTCCAAAAGGCTCATGTATTCAGCCCGGTCCCCCAGTGGATCTGCCCTATATTGACAGAGCAGAATGGTGAAGGCCCTTGTCAAAGTATGAGACAGAACGGCGTGACACAGTTCTCACACTACCCGAATGACACACCAAATAACACAACACCACAGCCCTCCATTTAAAAGGGCAATTTCTCTCGATTGTGCTGATGATCTCATTGTGTATGAGGCGCATGTGCAGCTACATTTAAAGCTCTAAAGGTGAATAAACAGGCTGCATTTTGAGGGAATGAAGCAATGTCTGCAATATGGATGCGGTTTGAAAATAATCAATGAAGATAACACAGTGAAAGTGAAAAAAAAAAAAAAAAAGCAGAAGAAGCAGTGACGTGTTATTCTTACCAAATGCTTTTATCTAACTTGTCAACCTTGAGAGGCACACACAATGAGTGTGTGTGTTTTCAAGAAAATAAGTCTGTTTTTCTGCCCTTACTCATTGATGAAACAATAACTCAACACACACATCTCACAAGAAACGTTTACATTCGTTGCTCTAGGTAAGGTACTGTAAAAGGTAAAGTGTGTGCGTGGCACCTTTATATAACAAGCATCACAAAGTGCCTCACAAGTCAATAAAGCAAACCAAATGACAATGACAGACTTCACACAATAAAATGAAATCGTCTATAAAAGGCCTTTTTGTACAAAAAGGTGTTCAGACACACTTAGCCTGACCAACCTAAAGGCAACAGGAAGGCGACTGCAGACCTTGAAGGCTACGACAGCAATGCTTTTGACTGAGAAATGGCCAGTAAACCTTGGCCAGTATGTAAAGCGAGGGGTCAAAAATTCATAAATATGAGCAGCAGCTTGATTGCAGAGATCCTCAAAGCTTTTAAACAGAGAAATCAACACTGTATTTTACCAGCATTCAGTGACACAAAATCAAGAATAGAGGTGATATGTGCCCTGAGGCTGATTCTACACAAAGTCTTGCTGTGGTATTCTGAACCAGCTGCGATTTCTGCAGCCAAGAGAGACCGAAGCATATATAATCAATTCTAGTAGTTGTTTTGAATCACAATAGGCTGTAATTTGGATATATTTCCAGGATGGAAAAAGCAGGAGCGGGACAGAAGAGCGAAATGTGCTGTTCGAAGTGAAAAAGTTACACAAATCACAACAACATCGTACAACATTATTTTGAATGAATCAATAGTTCAGCTCAGCACTACCTTTAATGATTATACCTTTTTTCGGTTAAGCTGGGGGGAGCTATTGGCTATCCGGTCCTCATTAGCAGCTACACAGTCCTGTACCTCAGCTGAAATGGCTGAATGAATGTTAGAGCAGAGTCTCATCTGCATATCATCCATGTAAAAACTGTTGACAGGTGGTTGAAATTGTTGGGGTGGCACTAATTTCTTTGGCTGAACAAATAAAATGGCGCCGCTTATAAAAAAAAAGTAACCTGTGGAGTGTTTGACAACTGGTGGCGCTTTGGAGCTAGGCTTTTTGAGTGGGTCCTCATTTTGTTTTATCTTTTGCTCTGCTAGACAGACATGCACTCACTCTGCCAGTAGTTTCACTTTATTCCACTAGTCCACAGTTGGGGATGTTAATATGCAGAGAAATGCACCATAGGGTGCAAACTGCTAGCCCGTGAATACGATGCAAACCATACAAACCCACAGTGTATTTCCTGACATAAATAAAGCACGAACAGGCCAAAAAAAAGGTGCTAAAATATCGATAAATCCAGATATAATTAATTCAGGGATTACCACCTTCTCTATTTAATGTTTCCTGGCAAACCAAGCCGGGCTCAATAACACCCTTCTAGATCTAAAGCGTAATTGGAATAAAATTGCCCGGGAGGAGGACATTTTTCCCGTTATGTTTTCAGTCTACTTCTTCATTTGCTGCTGATGGCCAGAGCGGCGAGGCTGCGAGATGGGAGGGAAGGACAGTGGGTGGGGAAGAAAGGTGGTGCTGCGCTGATGGGACTTTTATGATGTCCTGTGTCACTGGAGCGTGGAGCTGGAAGAGGAGGGATAAGGGCCACCAGAAGAGAGTGTCAGCAGGGCCTCTGGAAGGATACGCTGCAGAGTGAGCACCTGGTGGGTTTGGAGGGCTTAACAGAGTGGCACAAAGACAGCGAGGATGTCTCTGACAGTGTGTGAGGGTGTTTATTGTTCTTCTATACTATACTCGCGTTTCCAGACATGCAGAGTGAGAAAATGAATCTTCCAAAGTTTCACTCTGGTTTTGGCATGAGAAGCAGCAGGTTACGTACAAAGATGTTTTTTAAGTCTAAAAGGAACAGAATTTCAATCAGTAATTCACCGCAGTTCAAGCTGAAACAAATGTTGGAGCTGAACATAAGGCAGGAACGAGCACAGCACAACAAAAATCTCAAAAAACAGCTTTTTGCATGAAATTGACTTCTCACACATTGAAATAAATAAATCCAAGCCACTCATTTGCGGATTTGGAGGAAATGTAATCATGCCTCAGCACTCTTGACACTCAACACTGTCGACAGTCACGGCTTGACAAAATAAGTGACTGTACGTCACGCTTCGCCCTGCTTTCAAACCTTGGAGATGGAGAAATGATTAAGAGTGATGGTTAACCTCTTCCAGGATCTGGAAAGACAGCTGTCATTTCACCCGTGCATGAGAATAGAAAGAAACTGTACAGTTTTATATTCATGTAAATGAGTCACTTAAGACATGATAGTTTGTCATTTCTTCCTCATTTAAGGAAGTGGCCATTATTACAATGGTGACAAACTATCCAATCACACTGTGCAGCAGTCCCTGACACTGGAGTCACATTACAAAATTCTGCATGTACAAAAGGAGGCACAACTCGTGCACTGTGATGCTGATTTTTCCCACCCGAAACGAGACATTTCTGTCAAGACACAGCTGTGTCAGCCAATCAGGCATTTGTAAATGAAGTTTGGGAAAGGCAGGTCAGGGAGGAACACCGTGTTACCACGCTGCTACTCGTATGTCTTTGAAAGTGATGAAGTTTCTGGTTTTACGTGATGGAGATGACAGCTTCAAAAAACTAAAATGCCTTTTTGATATGGGGTGAAAAATTCAAAAAAGGGAAATATTTCTGTTTCTATGTTGAAATTCAAAAACAGTTTGCTGTGTTTGGTTAGGATATAATTTGGGGTGACACAGGTGACTGGTTGGGCTAAGGTTGGGTTTAGGTTAAGGTCACCGTAGTCTCTATAAGCATATATCTGCATACGAATGCAGAATCTGCAGGCAAGGGACAAGATTTTGGTATCGGAAGCTTTCTAGTTTCCATTTGTAGTCTGAACAGTTTTGAGCAATCACGCCTGAGCATGATTTGGTTGCATGGAGGTAAACAGTCTATGTGGAGGGCCAAAAAGGCGGAATACATTGGCCGAAATGCAATCTCTTTTTAGTAGCTTTTCAAAATGTATCTTCATATGCAGATATCTGTTTCGGCTAGAGCTTAGCCAAAATGTCAAGTTGCTTATCAGACTGTAAACAACAACCAGTGCACGGAAGAGGAAGCCTTGGCCCGGATATCCATTATCCGGATATCCGCTGGCTGCACTGGAAGCACCGAAACATTGGCTGTTGCCTCGAGAGGCTAAATGGTTGTCAGAGGACAGACGATGGATTCTGAGAGACACAAACTGATGGGAAGCAGACATGGCACAACGCTGGCGAGTCTGATGAAAGCAGTGTTACTCTCCACCTTTATTTTCATGGGGTTAAAGGTGGGGTAAGAGTCAGAGCTAGAAAGACAGTTTCTCTTAGTCACGACAGCTGACATATACAGTACGTTCAGGGTCAGTGACTAAGGGTAATCAACGAGAGGTAAGGATGAGTTCACAGATCAGCTCAGAGTGTGCTCCTCCAGTTTACCCACCAAATCATGTTTGTGTGTGTCTGCGCTTTCTGTTTACCTGTATCTGAATCACTTGCGTTGGTGTGTGTGTGTGTGTGTGTGTTTGCCCACGTGTGTGCGATGCAGTGTTCGGAGGTGCCTGAGTGCATCTCTCGCTGTGTGCAATCTGGAGCCGGTCTGTGGCTGTTGTATTTTTTTTTTTACCCCCCCTCATCCCGCTGTTGGCTCCTCTCAAATGGCAATTTGTAAAACACGGCCCTCTGTTAGCCCTCTCCCTCGCCTCACAGCCCTTCCCTGCACGACTGCTCCCCTCCCTCATCTGTCCTCCCCCTCTCCTCTTCGCATCACTCGTTTTACTTCCTTCCCTTACTTTCCCTCCTTTTCCTGTCTCTGTCCTCTTATTTCCATACCTCCTGTGCACTCTGCATCCTCGGCTATCTCCCTCTCTCTGCCTGTTTATCTCACTCTGTTGCTTTGTCCCCCCCCCCCCCCCCCCCCCCCATTTGCCCTTCCTCGTCCATGTGATTTTTCTTCTTCATTATCTCTACCTCTTCTTTCTTTGTCCATCGTTGCTGCCGTGCTCTCATTACCTCCTCCATCTTGCCCTTCTGTACTTCTTTATAGTTTATTTTTCAGAGATCTTAATCGGTTTCTTACACATACTGTAATTAATTGTTTGTTTCTCTGCATACAGTATCATGTTGACATGCGCAGAAAGAGGCAGCCACTGTTGAGTTTCCACTTTAAGCTGCATACTTTATGAACTGCTGCTCACTCTGGCTCCATTCCCAAGAGGAAGTGATTGGGAACAATAAAAGTTTTGCTCTGCTTTCGCTGTCACTCAAAGTTGAAAGGAGCGACCTGCAGACTGGTTGGTTGAGTTGTTGTCAGTATAATACTTGGGCCTTATTTGAAGGGAACGCTCAGGGAAAAAATACTGCCTGCAGTATCTGACTGACAGTCTGACCCAGGAGAAAAGAATCTATGATGCGGGACTTGAACACGGCGGGCAGCGCGCATACGTGCGGTTCACCTAAACGCACATCTGTGCAATCTCTGCCACTAGGGGGCTCTCAATCAAGACAATAACAAAAGACAGAGATTGAAGTAGCGTGGGATCATGGGAGTTGTTGTCTTGTCAACCACCACTGCAGATGAAAATGACTCATCCTGCTCCATCACTAGTGAGCAATACAAACAATAGCAACAGCAGAGTGGCGAGCTAGCTCGTTCGCCAACTTCCTCCCTCACTCTCTGACATATCATCAAGTGTTTCCCATGTTTGCCTGGAAGTTATAGCAACTAGAGGGGGTAGAGGGGATATGATGCCATGGAGAGGTGGCCAGTGAGACGCACTTGAATGAAATTAGGGATTTATCTGGAACACTGAACGCTGTTGGAAACATTTGGGATAATATAAGTAGACAACTCAACAACACAGGATAAGTTGTTTTTAGACATTTAATGAGGAAATGTTAGATATTAAACTTTTAACAGTTACGGTTCCTGTCTTTCTTAATGGTGCCTTGTAAATTGAAAGAGCAATGGCTGAAGGTCGCTAGGCACAGAAGGCGAGACAATGGCGGGTAAGGACTGATGCATAAACGGAGAGGCAAATAAGTTGAAGGACGAGGAAAAGAGTGATGAACAGAGAACACAGACAAGCTCTCTTCTCTCAGCCTTGTCTGCTTCACATAACTTCCCTCCTCTCCTCTCCTCTCCACTTGTCTTGTCTCATTTTCTACCAATAACGCCAATTGTTTACCCTCGCCTATTATTCAGTTCACCTCTATTAAATTTGTTCCAGGATTCAGCATTTTGCATTACTGGCAAGATGCAGGTCTCCGTCCTCTCTGCCGTCCTTAACTCTGAGGTAAACAGTCTCTTACGCTTTCATCTTCATTAACCGTCCGTCCACCCCTCTTTTATATCCCTCTCTCACCCCTTGACCAATCCATCCATCCAGCCACATGCCTGCACAGTGTGTCACTGGGCATTTCCATGACAACATCAACATGAAAACCGCCCTCTCTGCCCGAGGTTCCGCTAATTTGCATTTCATTTGCATGTTTCGAGAGCAACTGGCGGCATTTGACTTTGACAATGGCGGGGAAACCGGCATGACCCTGTCTGTTTTTCTTTCTCTCTCAGTGTGTGTTTCTCCCTTGTTTCACCCTTTCACAGAGTGTTATTGTCGTTTAACCTCTCGATTCAATTTCCGCTCATCACTCTTTTTTCCCCTCTTTCTGTCCATTGCCATAATAAGATTTCCTAACCTGCTTTTCCTCCCTCCCCAACCTTCTTTAGCTGCTGTTTTGAAAACAGATGGCTTTCACCTCATTCAAAATTGCACTTTTACCTCCTCCTTCCCGGTTTTCGATCTTTTGTAAACATTTCCCTTCCATCCCTTTCCATCCATCTCTCTTCCGAACACCCATCTGAGGGAAGCTGCAACTGTAAGTCTTTCATTGCGTCTCTGAATAAGAGTCACACTTGCAGCCTATTTGCGATTGGACAAAGAGCTTTCCATCCATTTCCTTTGCAGACAAACACAGCTGCTGCTTAACACTTGTGCACACACATATTTATTGACAGTCTATAACAAGAAACATACTGGCACGTGTGCACAAACAGACACATACATGCCCACACCCCCACTGAGAATCCAGAGCGACATCCAAGAGAGGCACATCGCAATCATATCAGTAAACAGACACAAGAACGTGTGTGCACAGACGACTAATGCTGTTTACACTCCCGCACACACCCACATTCAGAAAGACGTCCCCAAGTATCTGTGAAATTAAACTTCTTTTTCAAATCCGACATGTTGAAAAATCTTTGGAGTGGTTATCGAGACACAAAAGCGCTCGCCTTTTTTTTCTTGTCTCATTTCTTTTATTTATTTTTTCCATTATGAGGATTTCCAATTAAACAAATTCTCTATAACTGAGATTAGCATCACTAATTTGCTTCCTCCACTCAACAACAAATTGCATGCCAGCATCGACAATATGGCAAAGTCACCTCCTATTCCCCATGTTCTGCAGGAGAAATGGCAAAGTTAAAATGATGTGAGAGTATGACAGAACATGGTTGTCGCACGACTCTGTCTGTTCACATCCTCCACTGAGGGGAATTTAAAAGCTGTGCTCAGGATGCCTGCTGTAATTGGCTGTGCTGCTGAAGAGCAGAACTGTTCACAGGCTTCATTACTGGCAAGCCTACATGTGGCATGTCAACGGGTAAAAATTAGACAGCATCACCAGTCACTACACTGTGTGTATGTGTATATATTACGAGTGTGTTTTGCTGTCTTTGTGAGGACTAAGTGTGTGCGCATACATAAAAGAGAGTGTTTCTTATGAGTCACCAAATGTATGTGTGAGCAACGGAGGACGCGAATCAGTGTGTGCTCGTATGCGTGTGTTCATTAATGTAGGAGTCAGTGTGTGTGGGCTTAGTCGTCTGCATTTGTGAGAGACAGAGAGAAGGACATTGTGTATGTCAAAGGGAAGAAAAAAAAATTCAGCGCTTTCTGCTTCTCATCTGACATTTTAAAATCCAGCCAGCGGAGGACAGAGGAAGTTTTATGAAAACGGACTAACTGTCCAGCAGAGACAGGCAACGAGGGACAGACAAGCAGACTGACGGAGAGACGGGGGCAAGAGTATTCAAAGAGAGAGACAGACAGGGACAGAACGCAGCGGGAGGGAAAAGTATTCAGAGAGGGAGAGAGAGAACAGTATTCAGAGAGTCAGTGGGGAGAGGAAGGGCCTGTGCAGTTTCATTGATTTCAACTAGTAGGAGGGGAGAGCTCGGGTACAAGGGGAGGCTCGGAGACAGAGCGGCTACTGTAGGAAAATGGCCTTATAATACAGTTAAAGAGCAGCACAGAAGACACAGAGTCTGACAGACAGACGGATAAAAAGGGACGGCAGACGAGTCAGAGAGAGGAAGAAACAGACTAAACAGATGGAAAGCACTTCGCTTTTAGATTTGTGTGTGCTGGACTTCGAAAACTTTGCAATCCACCATCTTTTAAACAGCTGGAACCGTTATTAACATCTCCAAGTGACAACTAACTCTAAATTAACAATCTGCGGTTTTTCTACCGCTTCATACCTCCCACTCATGATGGCTAATTAATGCTGCAATTGCCAGCAGCCAGTTTATTGGTATAAACTAACAATTTCCCCACACAGATCAATAAAGAGTCGTCCTTCTCCGTAAAGGTCAGCGCATCCACCCGATATTCAAAACCATGAGAAAACAGATGAATATGGCTGTGCATCACGTATTTGTATGATTTGTAAAGATGTTCTCACTTGTTTATTTAATCTAGATTTAGATGTCTTGGTAATGAGATTTACACATGTGCTTTAGCAGTGTGAGAAGGATTTGATCGTGCCAATAAAGCATCTTGAATTTAGATTTGAACCGAGGCGAGACAGACACGGAGCGACAGCAGTGGTGAGGGGAAGAGAGACAAGTGAGAAAAGAAGAAGTCAGAGAGATAAACATAGTGGTGATAAAAGGATAAGGCGCGTGAAATTCAATATTTTTCTTACTGGCAATAAATTACATGAACGCAGTAATGAATGAAGTCTATTAACTACAGTATTAAGTATCGTCAGTGCAGCAAATGTCTGATATAACTTCATGCCTGTTGTCCAAAAACCACTGAAAACACTGTCAATCAATGAGCTACACTGTTGCACTGGGTGACACTACTTCATTCCCATGAAGAGGAGAGCTAGTTTATTTTGACCCATATGACACACACTGTCCTGCAGCTGTATGCACAGTACACACAAGGACACCGAATGTGTATAATCCACTCAATCCAATAAAAACTACCAGTGTCCAGCTGTTTTACTCACCCTTAAAAAAGAAAAGAAACTTATATGTTCAAGAGAAGACAGATGAGGCAAAAACAGCATTACGCATTTGCACCATTTGTATAAGTGAGCTTGCTCGTTTGTTTAATCTAAATTGAGATCTACTGGTAATGGAATTTGCACTTGTACTTTGGCAACGAGAGTCGGATTTGATCATGCCAATAAAGCATCTTGAATTGATTCGAACTGAGGTGAAGCAGACAGGGGGAGCAGGGCGAGGTGGGTTAGAAAGAGCGAAAATGAGTAAGGAGAAAATGGGAGAGTGATAAACATAGTGTTGATTAACTTTGTTGCGTTACATTGATTGTCTCATATACTTCACTGCCTTGGCAATGCCATCCATTTCCCTGCTGATACAGATTCAAGTTCAAGTACTCATTGTACGTGGACTCGTAAACACGCAGAGCACGTTTAACTAGGTATGATACAGAGAATGAAGCAGGTAATCAGACATCCAAACAAAAAGGCAGCGCTAGGGAGCAAGGGGGAGGTGCGATAGCTAAAACAGAGACAGACAGAGAGATGAACAGATGAGCTCGGAGCACCAAGGAGTAAACAAGCCCAAGCTGCGCTCTGATGTGACCTGCGGTGACCCCGTGACAATGTGACTAATGGCCTTGAAACATACAAGGACCAGGAGAGCAACCACTGATGGAGGCTCACAACAACTCTCATGGACAATGTGCTGAGCAGTGCAGCTCCAAAAGAAAACAGAGAGTAAGAGACGAGAGGGGAGTCAGAGGCGGGGGAGGAGATAGAGAGGATAAATATACTGCATGCTTAGGAGTTAGATTTGTCTACTTGCTTCCACGCTGTAGGAGAAAAATGAGCAGGAATATCTCTTTAACCCTCGTTTAGGGTAGTTTAAAGATGCTACATGCATCATTTGAGCAAGAGGGAAACAAAGAAAAGCCTCTACCAGCATCTTAAGTCGCTTATACCTCTGAACCATCGGGTCTGATTTTGCAAATGTGCTGCATTACTTTACTGCAGACAGGGAACATGCTTTGGAGCACAAAGAGGCGTCTATTCCTCCAGCGCAAAGCGAGATGAAGCTTTCACGTGTAGCACTGTGGCAGATGGTGGATCACACTGTAGAACACATGTGCTGTACTGCAGAACACATCATCCACTTGTTTTTTGTTCAACTGTTGCATCACTTATCACTTGTTGCATCACGTATTCTTCCACTGCATACTTTCTTTGTCGTTACCAGATGTTAAGATGGAGAGAAGCAGAGGCGTGACCACATCTGGAGTTCGGGATAGAATATAGAACCACTTTTGACCAGCTTTGTGGCATTATACTCAATTTTGTGTTACTGAATTTTGATTACTGGCAGTGATGGAGAGGAACGAGAGGCCGTCTTTAAAATGTGGGGATAACAGCACTCAATTTAAGGCAATCCCCAGTGGAAGGCATTCATAGAGTGGCAATCAGTTGTACAAGTGTGACAGAAGCAACAAAAAAAAAGAAAAGTTGCTTCCTTTCTCACCTCCGCACAGCATCAAACAATCACTGCACGAAGTAGGTGTGAATGTCAGATTGTCGGTTTTGGGAAAGTTACAGAAATTGCCTGTCGCATCCCCCACAATTCGACATCAAAAAAGAGAGGTTTCAGATGCTGTTACCCATCTGATCATCACGCTGACAGCTTAAGAAACTACAATTTGAAATGTAATAATCCCAGTAACACTCTGGGGGTCAGCTTGTTTTCTACGCTGGATGGGAGAGTTGATGTCATTTTTTTTTTTGTCTTTGCATTTATTGGAGAGATCAGTCTGGGATGTAATCGTTTGCTGGAAGCGTTGGAAGTGGTGGGAGGTAGCTACGCTCCACTAAAAGAGGAGGAATGCACCTTCCGCACTCCAAATCTCTTGTTTACTGTGCACGGTTTGTTTTCTTAGCTGAATAGCCACTGGTGAGCCCACATTCACGACACCTGAGTTCTGTTCCAAGTTGGAAGTTGGATGAAAATGCTTCACTGCAAAGACTGGATTTGTGGATCGTTGCGTGCAGCCATCGGGGAGAATTTACAGTCGACGGTCAGTAAATACCTGCAAACCGTAAACTGGCCGCTGCGTGTCTCCTGCGCAGCGTGCCGCCTCTGGAGATGCTGTGCAGAGTAATGGAAAGTAATTTTACACGAAATGCACTTCTGCTGTTAAGTTACTACTAGTGTCTTTTTTTCAGTAAAGTAATAAGTTATTGATTACATTTCATTTTCCAGCCCTGAACAGAAGAGGATAGAAGGGAGGAAAGACACCAGGCCAGAATGAAGAAACAATATGTGTGTTTCAGGGGCAGATGGCAGCGAGTCAGGATTAAATTCATGGAAAGATGGAGGAAGGATTGAGATTAATAGAATGATTGATTGCCTGGGCTCCCAAAAAAACCTCAGAGGTGGCCTATTTTTCATCATCTTCATCTTTCCTCGCATTGAATTTCATTCCTCTCTCTTTCCTCTCTGTCTTTCGATCTGTGCATCAGTTTGCCACAGGGCTTTGTTGCATCTCTCTCTCTTGTTTGTCTAACTTTGTCACTGTGTGTCTTTCTGCATCTCTTCCTGTATGTCCTTAAACATCACATCCTTCTCTGTCTTTACACAGCCTTTCCTCTCTGTCTCTCGCTGTGTCTCTGCCCGCCTTGTCAACTCGCTGCTGCTCACTCTCTCCGTCACTCAAATTATACAGTATTGACGGTGTCAGTTAGGGACGTCTCGCTCACCGCCCACGCTCGCAAACACACCATTAGCTAAGCGAGCATGCACTGACACACACTTGTACACACGCATACAACAAGGTGATGTCTCAGAGAGCACACTGTTTCAGTCACCGTCAACAGTGATCTGTCAAACTCACAAAGACACATGCAGTGGTGCACGTTTCAAGATGCTGCGTGTCAAAACAGGCTTTTTCAACACGTTCAAACTGCTGGCAAAGCTCCTCCCAGTCCACAACTTTCCCTCTCTGCCTTTCTTTCACTTTTGTGCAGTTTCTTTCCCTCCCACTAGGCCTCCATCCTCTCTCTTTCCCTTTGTCATCCCTTTTTACTCTTGGGAGGCAATTACTGTTTTCCCCTGGACTCAAACTAATTAGCTTAAAAACTCCCACAAATAAATAAAGCATTCTGTGTGTGTGTGTGCGTGTGTGTGTGTGTGTGTGTGTATACACTGATTGCGCACCTATGTGCTTGTGCTTGCGTGTAAACGAGTGGAAAATGAAGTTGAATATATAAATACTAATATGGCACAGATTTAGGCGAAGCTAAAGCCTGTTTGAGTCTGCCTCCTAAAAAAATGGCACTGAAGTGCTGCGTACACACACAAACACACACACGCACTCTCCTGGCTGCTCCATATCGATCAAAAGTATGCACACCAAAAGACAAGCACATCTCTGACAGCTTAATTCTGATCAAATATGAAATGTGTAGACACAGACGCACACAGAGTTGCCTATATACGGTATCTGACAGCTCATTTTGCTCCAGTTGCAGGGCTGGTGAAACACAAAGCCAGCCATGACAGCCAGCTGTGTCACAGAGACATTTCTACTTGTCATTTTTAATGATTCACTGATATAAACACTTTTCCCTTCAATCTACAGTCAAGAAAAAGAATAAAATAAACTGGTGTAAAATGGAGTTGTAAGCAGTCACGAGAGAATTCAGGCCCAAGTCGGTCTCTCCGAAAAGACAGCAAACTTATCACCCAGAGGGCTTTTTGTACAAGCTGATCAATTGAATGCGTGTAAGTAGGTAATCACCCCACTTTTCTGGACTGAGGTATGAAAAATTCAGAAGCAAAACATAGAAAAAATAAAGAGTGAATTTGGGACTTGACATGCAGCAATGAGGGAAAACATGATTTCCAGGGCTGTATTTCTCTTGCAGTTTGGGCTTTTTGCAACAGTCAGCCCACGCATAACAAGAACACATATCACACACATATACACAATCACACACCCGCAGACTAATACATACGAGAATAAGCACACCTCTTTCTTGGAGCTCTGAAAGATACGCTTACACACAGGCATGCACATACACACGGAGAGGCGCACAAATAATTCTTGATTCATTGATTCCTCCAGGGGAGCACGGGGTTACTCTTAGTAATAGCACTGTCTCTCTGTAGCCAAAATGAACATCAACACACACATACACACAAAAACACGTGGCACCCTGGTGGCGGGGGGAGCGTGTCCCATTTTTTAATAACAAAAAAGCTCTGGGGAGCCGTGTGTGTTGATAGCTAAATGACACTTACAGGTTGATGTGCTGTGGATGTGGCAGGGAAAAATAACAGGCTGCCAGGCACAAGGGGAGGGAGGCCAGGCCTACATAGGGAATTCATGCAGCAATGAGGAGCTGATTAAAGTGCCTGGCAGAAAAACTGGCAGAGCTGCAACTAGACACACTAGATCAGGGCTGGCCAGGGAGTCTCAGTTCACAGAGTAACAATACTAATCCCTGCAGGCACAAATATTGTCTTAACAGCCTGTGCTTCCACTGAAGGTCTAAAATAACAATTTAACTTCAACAGTTCTGGAGCAATTTGAATGATTAACTCATTTTAATTCATGCTCACTTGCTGGTAAAACTCCAATACATCTTGCACACCTGAGGCAATTCCTAATCTTCTTGCAAATTACATTTACAGGAAACATTTACAGGTGAAGCCATTATAAGCAGAAATGCAGAGCTACGACTTCATCTAGCGGGGGTACAGTATAAGCATACAAAGTCAGTGGTATGGAGAAGAAAATAATGTGGCTCTGTTCTTTTTGAAGGTCTGGAGTAATAAGGATACAAGCGTTTGCAGATAACATCATCAGTGCCTTATGCTATACTACAAGCTAAGCAGTACTGATTGTAAAATAAGCATGAGCACATTCTCCTTTCAGACTAAAAAACGCACACTTAGCTGCAGTCCAGGCTTTCCCGGACCTGTTAGCAGAGGTGGACTGCCCCCACTGATTTAAAGACACTCCTGACTAACGTCAGAGGAAATTAAAACACTTCAATGAAATAAAACCTGAACCTGCAGAGCAGAAAAAAAGCAGGGGCAGTACTTCACACCACAAAGGCAATATATTTAATGAGTGAGGCGACTGTTTAGACGTCCTCTGGTATCTGATCACAGGATACAAGATGGCATCAGGACCTGTCAGACTCAGCTCAGCAGATGACAGTGATTGATCAGGCCTGGACATGATACACATGCTTTCATGTAATTAAAAGCAGAAAAAAAGCTGATTTTTCTCCAGCACTGTTAGTTTAACGCTAACCTGTGGTTCACGACCACTGGTGTCGCTGTGGAGTAATGTTTTAAAGAATGGAATTGTGCTAATCTCTCAGCTAGGGGCAAGATTTCAGGCATTCTGGTTTTCACTTCAGGTCTATTTGTAGTCCAAGTAGTACTGACCAATCACTCCAAGTAGTACTGACCAATCACTCCAAGTAGTACTGACCAATCACTCCAAGTAGTACTGACCAATCACTCCAAGTAGTACTGACCAATCACTTTCGAGTGTGCTTTGGTTGCATGCAGGTAAACAGTCCGTGAGAGCAAAAGAGGCGGAACACATTGGCTGAAATGCCGTCTCTGAACCCATCAGCTATCGCCCAATGGCGATATGTATACTTCTTCAGATATCTGTTTACAGAGATTCTCTTCCATCCTCGCGTCTCCAGTTGTTAATCAGACTGTAAACAATGAAAAGGAAGAGAAAGTCTTGGCCCGGATATTTGTTATCCAGATATCCGATGGCTGCACCGCAAGCCCAGAAACACTGGTCATTACCCCCAGTGGCTAAATCGTCATCAGATGATAGGCGATGCGTTCCGAGATTGCGACTCTGCTAATTGATTTTCCTGAAAAAAAAAAAACCTGAATGCATTTCTTCGCTTTGACTGCAACAACTTTTTAAGCCTGCAGGCTTTCTGTGGCTAATATAAACAGATACCCACTATAGCGGTGCTCTGAGAGCAAACCTACACGCATACTGTGAAAACCTCCGAGCACAACAGGTCCTGTAGCTAGCTGATCATGTTAGCTATTCAGTGCAAGTGTGCGTCTGCTCGTTTCAGTTCATACAGTTTGTTTGCACTGAGAAGCAGGAGGCTTAATAAAAGGCTTAAATTGTATATGCTGTACTGTGCAGGGCATTGTAGCACAGAACATAAGGGTTATTGATGCAGAGAGACAAATGTGTTGCCTATATCAAAGCAGGCAAAGTGTACATGTGCAGCATGTGTGCGTGTGTGTGAATACAGTGTGTATGTGTTGTGACTGTAAAAAGAGGAGTAGTGACTTTGCTCAGTGGTGACAATGTGTATTACTCACATCTGATTACAGGAGAGAAGGCGAAGTGGGAGTTGAAGAGATGGAGGAGGTGAAGTGAAGCACGGAAGAGGGAATACAATGAAAGAATATTCAGAAAGGCACTGTGTGTGTGTGTGTGTGTGTGTGTGTGTGTGTGTGTGTGTGTGTGTGTGTGTGTGTGTCATCTACTGTCTTAGCTACAGGTAGTATATTAGAGACAGAAAGACAGAGATCCTTACTGCTACACTGTCAAACACACACTCACACACAAACACACAATCTACCTGTTCCTTTTATCTTCACCACTGTCTGTGTGCGCACACACACGCACACACACACACGCACACGGGGATGTGGATACACATGTTAGCAGAGCTGTCAGTTTGAACAGGCTTTACTCCTCTTTGGATGTACTCTGTTCAACAAACATCACTGGAATTAACCACATATCTAAGATTATGGATTTTAATCTCGATCAATATACTCATTATATTTGATGGCATTACTGGAAACACACACACATACTCACACATACAAGCATGCACACACATACTCATGCACACATGCATGCACACACATACACACACACACACACACACAGTCGCCCCCTAGACCCCTTTCCATTCCCTCCCTCTCCCACCCCCACCATATACATCTCCATGGAGACTGCCGCCTGGCAACAGCTGGAGGAGAGCCAGTTGCCGCGGTGACACCAACGCCCAACATCCCCCACAGTGAGGAGCAGTGATGTCACTTGGTGGCCAAGGTGGGCAGACTGTTAGCGGCTGGCCAGACGATGACCGCTGTGAGAGTCAAACACTCGTCTTCTGCTTTATCGCTGCCATCTATCAGCCATCGCTCCTCTTCAGTGACACATTCTCTCTGTGGTTCATCTTCATTAGAGGTGTTTCTGTGCTGTCTTTGTTCATCTCTCTCTCTCCACTTCCCATTGAGTCGTCCCGCTCTCTCTCTCCCTCCTCTCCCGTATTCTGTCTTTCTGTCCTGTTGTCTCTCTCTCTCGTTTTTTGTTTCCCTCCTCAGTTCAGTTCAGCTCAAGAAGCTTTAATAGCTGTTAACATTATTCTTACATAAACAGGCAACGCGCATCGCCTATACGCATCTCCAGTTAGACTGAAACAGACAGGACCACATGTCTTGTATTATAAAATCAGCATTATGGTAATACATGCAAGAACGACAATGTTTACTTAGCTAATTCTTGGCAGATTAGAAATGAGTTTCATGCTGCAAATACAGCCAGTTTATTTCAATTAAGATGAGCAATGGAGGGTTTAGGTAGGAAACAACTGCATATTCAGATCCTTTACTTTAGTAAAAGTTACTATGTATTAAATACAGTGTTATTAGTACAATGTACACAAGCATCAAAAGTAAAAGTACACATTATGTGGAATGGTATTGAACCAGATAAGTCTCAGTATTAAAGAATGCACACAGAAGGATTCACTAATGTATTTTAGGATTTATATATAAATGACTCTTTCCACATCATTATTTTTCAAAGCACACAAAAATAGTTATCACTGTATACAAACATGAAACAAATCCAAAAAATAAGCTTCACGAATCATATTATATTACATCACAAATTATCATATTTCTTGTTTTGAATAAATCCGTAAAAAACACACGTACTGAAATGCATTCGCAATTTTCATCAAGAACATATTTGGATGTTGTTACATTTGTATTCAGACTGTCGGACCTGCATTTACAAACTGCCTGTCATGTGTGAATTTCACTGCATTAGTGTGTGGTTTTTTGGAGACCCCAGTGTCGTGGCTCCACTCACAAATGGATTTTTTTCAACAGGGAATTATCTGCAGCCAATCAGCCAATCATGTGGGCGTAGATCCAAGGCTATTATTTCATGTGATCACTGAGCGTTTCATCCTTATACATGAGACAGAGTGTTGTGAAATGTCGTGTACTATTGTTGCTCAGTTTTGCATTTCCTTTGTTAGATGATGATCTCAGAAGCCCGAATGCAGCAGCCATGGCTCGTCTATGGCGTCACATGTACCCGCAGGTCAGTCTCAACATGGAGTCTGGTAGCTGCTAAGTGATAACTCTTCTACGTTCATTATTAAATATGTTTGAGTTATGAATGCTTGCTAAGTCAGTTCGCTTCTTAGCTAAGTCAGTTGGATGATCCTGGATTGTCTATCAGCGTTACATAGCTACTAACTTGTTAGCTAATGCTCATGTTAAGTGCTGCATCGCTAACTTAGCAAGCATTGATTACTAAAGATTATGTAGATTATAAAGATTTCTAATCATGCATTATAAGAGGCCGACGACTTAACTGTGGAGAGCAGCTACTAGACGGCGGGCAGCTGTTTGACGTTGGTTCTCTCTTTGTGTTCTAACTCAGACTCCTGGTTGAAAAACACAAGTTTGTCAATGGAGTCACATCACAAATGCAGTGAAGCTCAGTTTGTAAATGCAGGTTCGACGGTGAGTATGTAAACGTAACAACATCCGAATGTTTTTGATGGAAAATTGCAAATACTTTAAAATGCATATTTTTGTAGATTCTTGCTTTAATATGAAAAATATTTGTGAACCTTATGTTTTTATTTGTGTACTTATTTTACATTTATGTACAACAACGCTACATATCTTTATATGCACTGAAAAATATTGCGCGGAGAAAGTCATTTATATATAAAAATCCCAAAATACATATGAATCCTTCTGTGTGCATTCATGAATATTGGGACTGACTCTCGTCTTTCAGAGAGCTACATGTATTTCATTATTATCATTCTTGTTGTTGATGCATTGGCATGAGCACTGTTTTAATGTTGCAGAGATAAATTCTTTGATTCTTATATAAAGTCGTTACATGAATGTAGTGGAATGAAAAAGTATTGTTATAGTAGTAATATTTCCATCTGAAGTGGAGTGGAATAGAAATAAAGAGTAACACCAGAAATCAGGTAAACACTCGACTAATGTAGCATAAATCTCTACGAAACACTATGAAATGTAAATCCTTCCTTCATCTCTGCGTCTCTTGCAGTGAAAAGTTGTGTTGACAGAGTGTGTGCATCCATTAAGTTGTGAAATGTTCACTTATGCTCAGCGATCTGCCACTCTAACATGTTGGAAAGTGGCAGTTTAACATGTAACAGGGCTCCACTCCACTGAAAATGTAAATGAAGAGGTGCTCGCTCCAGACGTTTTTGCAACTTGAGCAAGAATTTTGCCCGAGGCACAAGTGACATGCAATCAGCTTCAAACAGGACTCCTGACATCTTGCATCTCTGACCAATTATGTTAAGCACTAACACCTCTCATGTTCACCTGTAGAGCAAATATTTCATATCTGCTGCAAAGCTTGTGATGACGTAAGCCTCTTTCTCTGCGCTGTCGTCATCAGTGCTAAGCTAAAATGACTGCCTCGAGCTTGTTTGCCTCCATCAGCCAGTCAAGCTGCAGTTTACATCCATGTCAGTCCAGACTCATATATTTTATGTAGGGAAGAAATTTAACAAAAGGTATCTGTATTTTTTTGACCAAAGGGAAGTTATGACTATACTGACATGTATGATTCCAGTGAATAATCTCCAGTGAGAAACGTGCTGTCTTCACTTAGAAACTATTTTTACAGAGGACTGATGGAGAGCTGCATCACATGGTGCAACAACATTCACCTGAAGCTCAATATGAGCAGAGCCAATGAGCTCATGGTGGACGACAATGCTTCAGATATGGATGTCGCTGCAAAGAAGCTACAAACTGTAAAACATGGATGCTTCTATACAATCAGCACAGTTTCAAGGAAGACACCCAAGAATAGTGTCACCAGTTCAGCATCTGACCAAATGTGAAACATGGTCAAAATCTCCCCCTCTCTTCCTGAATTACAGAAAAGTGTTTCTGCAGAACTTTATGATGTCACACTGAAGCTGACCTTTGACCTTTTGGATAGAAAATGTCATCACTTCATCGTGTTGTGTGATTTGACCACAAAGATCGACATTTGTGCCGGACCTGAATTCCCTCTGGGTGTTTCTGAGATGCCGCGTTCATGAGAATGGAACATAAGTACGAACATACAGACAACCTGAGAACATAATTCCTCCGGCCACGGCTGTTGCTGAAGCGGAGGCATAAAAAGGAAGTCAAAAGCACTAATTACTTTCTGGGAGTCCTGTTTTTTCCTGCTTCTTCTGTAGAAAGAGGGATTATAAATTGAAATGAACTTGTTTAAATCCTGCTCCTCTGTATTCACCTTCTCTCTTGTCACCACTGGCACTGCTACCCATCTCTCTCCCCTGTCGGACAGCTGTCCTACACTCTGCTGCAATGTTCCCATCCGAGCTTATCGTGTCATCCACTCCTCCTCTCCTCATCTTCCTCCCTCCATTCTTTCACTGCACATCCCTTTGTCCAATAATAATTGAGCCGCCAGCCGAACCACATCTTATTCAGACACGCACACACACACACACACACAGGGGGTAAAAGGATAAATCCAACTTGCAGAGGTAAACACTCAGATAATAGAGCCACACTGTGTCTTAAAGTACAGGCAGCGTGACATTAATTTCGCAGGTCTTAACCATTATCATTAACCTTTCACTGTCACATGACTGACCTTTGGCTTTTCCTCAACCTGATCTTGAGCCTAAAATACAGTCTTACAGGAACAGGAGCACATGTTCCTATGACAAGGGGCTAGATCTTAATAAAAACCCTCTCACGCAGATAGAAATACACCACACACACAGACCACGCAAACAGACAGTTCTCCTCTTTGTTATGGTTGGCCGGTGACCCCTGGAGAAAATGTGAGCAGGGAAGGCGAGGAGAAAAAGAAGTAAAGCCTGAGAAGAGAAACAGGCGCGCGATGAGGGAGGCAACAAGGCAAGACAGAGTGGTCCTGCTTCAGTTAGCGCGCTAACGTGATCTGAAATGCTACGCGCTCAAAACAGACTTAATTAATAGGGCGGCACAGGGCCTGTAGCCAAGCTAATGCTAAACGTAATGAAGAAATGAATGTGGAGGCTAATGCTAGTGGAAGTGCTGCAGACAGTAGTATCTGGTTACTGGGGTGGAAGAGATCAGAGCTAAATGGCTTGTGAATTGAGTAATTTGCTGTTCAGTAACTAATGTCCTTTTCTCGGTGCAGCAGTGAGTCCTGGGAAAACACATACCAGCACACAGTGTTGGCATACATCAAAGCATGTTAAGTATGCATGTACAGTACGCAAAAATGACTCTGAAACAACTCAAAGAGACTTACAGACCCGCCTCTAATTAAGCATACTAAACTAAAATGAAGGGATTTAATATTTCTGCCTCAAACTTATTCCACTCCGATATTTCTGGCAGTGTGGAGAATTCTTTGTAACAGCGTCGTGCAGGGAAAGACAATCTGCAGAAAATATAACTGAACAGTTGAATAAATTCAAACCTCTTTCAGGCAAACGCTGGGGCTGCACTCCGGAAAGTCTGGATTCGTTTCCTCATTGTTTCTATAACCCTAGATGCAGACCTTTGTCCTTCTTCATAAAGGTGAGCAATTATGAAAATGTGTGCTCAGTGGCTCTGAGTGGATGTGAGGGTGCCCCTCAACACGCGATATGCATGATCTTATATGTGTGTCTGTGTGCTCTGTAACTTGTAGTGGGGCTGATTTCTGGCTAGCCCGCGAGCCGTCTCGAGGATTAAATGCTGACTTTGACTCCTTGGCCTCCTCTGACACTCCTCTCATCCCATTTTCTCACTTGGTCTGCCCCCCTCCCATCTAATCTGCGTCTCTCTCTCTGCCACCGGTCTTGTTTTTCCTTCCACTCCATTTGTTTTCTGTCCCTTTCGGTCGGTTCCCCCGTTCGTCTCTTCTCTCTCTCTCTCTCCGTCTCTCTTTCGGCTGTATTGTGAATCTAAATAGCCTGACACAAATTAACAGAGCGGACCCCCACCACCACCCCCACCACCACCACCACCAACACACAAACACACACACAGACCCTTTCTCTCGGCTGCTCCTGCTAATGGGATAGTTGGACGATTGATTGCTTCCCATCACCAACATTGGTTATATGTAGATAAGGGCGCAAATAATCAGGTGCAAATACACAGAAGCACATAAACAAGCATCCCACAGGCACATATTTGTCACATTTGTCATAAGCATTAGACACAAACAGAGAACTCACACTGGCTCAAATTTGCCTTTTCCGTCTTCAGCTATTTGGGTCTTTTGCTCTCAGACAACAGGCAGACTACGCAGAGAAAAAGCTGAAAACACTGCTTACGTGCAGGATCGACTTCAGTTCATGTCAGTGTTATCGGGTTGTTTTTGTAAAGTTTCTCTCTCCGCTTTCGGATTGCTGAACAACACAACTGTGCGTCACAGTGAACATCAGGTAACAGCCGGGTTGCTTTGTCGAGACTCAGCTGGTTTATTCCTCTGCTCTCAGTGGTCACCTACACGATGTTTCAATCCAGCCAAACCTGCAATTTAGCTCCTTTCATTTACATCCTTTTTCTATTTCTGCTGCCAAACAACTGCAGAAGCAAAAAAATGACGAGGCCCGTGGATGTAATTTTGCCTCTGCTGCACTGAGGCAGCCATCAGATCTTTGTTTTACGTCGGAGGAATCACTAAAATAAACAGAAATACAGTATAAAAATAATACATATATTTAAATAAATACTTCATGCTGATACTGGCAATGTTGAAATTCACAGTAAGTAATCGTAGCGAAGGTTAGAGGCAACAGAAAATCATGTTCTTAACCTAATTGCCATATCTGCTGCATCCACCGTGTAAGAGAAAACGCTAGCACGGGTTCTTCATTCCGGCGGCTGTCAGGCTGTTGTCAGATGTTGTTTCACATCATATTATCACAAACCTTCTTTCTGCACTGCTCTATTATTCATGCTAACATTTGCTAATATCCATTACATCTGTGCAACTGTCTTGTACAATATTGCATATTTTTACTGCGCTTATGCATTTTTTTCCTGTGCTACATGTTTTTGCTGTGTTATGTACTGTGCAATGGTACAAGGACGCTGCATTTCATTATTCATATCTTACTCATGTGCAATTCAATGTTTTCCACTGTGACACTGAGCTGTTCTTCACACAGCAATATTATTTTTTATACAGTCCATGTACTTTATATATAGTGTGATTTTATTTTGTCTATTTGTTCTTTTTCCTTTTTTTTCATGCCGTCTGGAACAAGTAAATTTCCCCAGGGTGGGATCAATAAAGTTTTATCTTATCTTATATCATATTGTTCACAAAAATACTAATTTGAACATGCACGGTGGCAATATTCAGACTTGTTGACGTACATACCGTTACGCACATTAACAACAACAACAACAACAACAACAACAACAACAGCCTTATGGTGGAAAAAAGGCCAAAATGAAGAGGAAAACTAATTCAGCCATCTTAAGGGGCAAGTACACTCAGGTAGAACTGCTTGTAAGAGGGCCAAATAGCTTCAGACACCCCCCCCCCCCCTCACTTTTCCAATGTCAAATTAGTAACTTCCCAAAACCGACAATCTAATGTTCACCCTGATTAACACAGGGGCCGGTCAGCTGTGAGGAGGTGAGAAAGAGGCCGAGCTTTTTCTCACTCATTACACAACCTTTTTCACTTTTCGCGTGAACAACCACGTGAAGTTCAATTAACGTCTTCTGGGAGGCATTTTACAAAAATGAGCGTTTTCCTCACCTGTAAGCAATACGGGGTCACCGCCCGGCTTTTCACTCTGCTAACGTTAAGACACTTTTGATTTCCACATGATCGGACAACACGTCATTTCAACGAGTTCTGACTGAGCATGACCCGACCCTTAGTGTGGATGTAGTTTAGCTCTGTCATCCTCCGGCCAGCAGGTCGGCGTCCGGGAGAGAAGCTGATGGTTTGATGTGCGGTGAAGTCCCACAGAGAGCAAGGCCAAAGGGACCGAGAGACCAGGGCGAGCCCATCCATCTACTGTGGTCAAACACAGAGACTGAGATAGTTGACTGAGCGCACACACACACACACAGCCAGGCATAAAGAGCGCACACACATATACAGCAGCACACCCAGCCGTGGCATTCAAGCCTAATTAAAGTACAGTTGACACTTCATTGGAGATACATGAGTACGCTTAGCAGCCCTGGTGTGTGTGTGTGTATGTGTGTGTCTGTATGGTTGAGAGAGAGTGTTAGAAACAGTGAGAGTGGGGGTTTGTGTGTGTGTGTGTGCGTGTGTGTGTGTGAGCACTTAATCTTTTAGCCTGTTAATGTTTGAGTTGGGTGAATACACATGGGAGAGCCAGCCTGTGTGTAGGCAAGGATTGAGAGCTCATTACTGCATTTGTGTGAATCAAACTATCTCTAAAAGGATGTTTGACTCCTGTCTGGCTGGGAATTCTGTGTGTGTGTGTGTGTGTGTGTGCGTGCGTGTGTGTGTGTGTCAGTGCACTCTGTGTGCGTCCCATTATTTATGAACTGATGATTTTTTGTGGTGTCTGGTTGTCTTCAGGTGTGCATGAATCGATTTTTTTTTTTTTCTTTTTTTGCATAAGGTTTTATCTTAGTAGGGACTTATTTTCACTGTGTGCATGTTTAAACTACTCTTCTACCAGCATGCGTAGCTCTCAAAAACTGAGTGCGTGTTCATTGTCATGCTGATCAATACGAGGTTAAACTTGAAGCACACACACAGACACACACGCTGTCTGCCCGAAACAATTCTCTAATTCAAGCTCCTCTCCTACAACTGCCTCGCTGTCTCTCTTTCTCCTTCTGTTCTCATCCGTCCTTTTCTCCATCTCCTCTCCCACTCCTCCCTCCTTTGCTTCGCTGTCTGACTGTCATGACAGAAAGACTGACGGATGCACAAAGACACACAACCCCCCTCTGCACATTTCAAAGGCCACACGCAGACGGGCTCACACAGACGTGACAACACACATACTGTATGCATGCACACACATGCAGATAGAGGCATAGGAATATATCACACACACACACACACACACAGATCATGAACAAACAAAACACTCGATATACAGTTAAATATGCACAAACAGAGAAATAAAGACAGACAGACATGAAAATAGACACACATACAGAAACTCCCACACACACACATACACACGCTATGTGGCCAGACTGAAGAAGCAGGATGTAGCCTGATGGGCTGCCCAGTGTGTGGGTTGGTTGGAGCGTCAGAATGTAACAGCTTTATAAACTGAGCAACATGACTCGCTAAGATGAACCAACTGCTGACCGTCTGTGTGGTTTCACCAAGCCTCTCCTCGTCTCCGTGTGTCAGGCCGCTAACGGCGCACACACACGAAATGTAATGCAATCTAACGCAATAATTGCTCCTACGGTGGGGAACATTTTGAGCCTGTAATGTATACACGTCCATAACATCTGCCAATATGATGCGCTACAACAGCAGAGAGCACTAGCAGTGCTCTGACACAGTCTCAGTAAAGATCAAACACAGCAGGCTTCGCAAACGCATTAATTAAATGATCATTGCATTGGACGTATTTCAGCGTTTTCACGGCATTCGGTGAGCTGTACCAGAGCTACGGCACAGAACCACAGCGATCTGCACTGCTTAATATTGTGCTTTCTGAATCACTGTTTGTCAGCCTTCACTCAAACAGTCGCTGCAGAGGCCCCGTTGTTTTCTATTCTGCTGTGTGAATTTGCAAATAAACAACTTTTGGTACAAATTCAGCACTGCACTGTGCAATAAATGAATTTCAATGTGAATGCAGAGGAAGGCCTTTACTGTGACGCCCTCCTCTTAAAGTGTCGACACTGGTCGAGGTCAGATAACGTCCCCAAATGGTTTATCGCAAAAATGGATTTAGACACATTTAATCATTTTCTGTTCAGAAATCGGTTCGCCGCGTTGCCAGGACAGATTTTATAGCATCTCTAAAGCACGATAAAGGACATAAGTTACAACTTATGAACAACAATGAATTTTTATTAACTGGGGTCAAAAAATACTACCCCAGGGACTGCCGTTTATCAGGCTGTGCTGCTTTGGTGTGTGGGAAAAAGGGAGAAGCAGATGAAGCCATGCATAGGTGAAGCTGTTAGATGAGGACCTGCAGAGGCCTCTTCCAGTGTGGGTAAACCTCAAAACATAGAGAGGGCAGAGAGGGCAGTGTTGCTGCAGCATCAGCTCTAATCACAGCTGCTCACAACAGCTCAGTGCTGTTTGTAAGGTCTGCATCTCTACACAATAACAGTAATTGTACAGGAGGAACTGTGTGTGGTACATTCATTAGACAAGTAGGACATCTCTGCCCACAACTCACTAAAAATATATCGGGTGATTTATCTGGTGTTGATGCTCCACAGAAAGAAGCTCTTCATGTGGCTGTCGGCTCATTCTCCAGTATCATATTTCCGTTATCATAAGAAAAACATACTTTATTCTTGGTCAGTTTGCCGCGAACGAATGCATTAAACTGATCAAAACGGTGTCATGTGCTGGGAAGCTGGCAAACAGATGTTAAATGATGACGCTGATGATGCTTAAACTGGTATCAGTGGGCCAAAACTGAGGCATATGCTATAAAAAAAAATTGCTTATTGGAGCTTTGTTGATAAAAGGATTTGCTGGCTTACGAGCAAGTAAGTATTGAATTTTAAGTGCAGAACTGCAATACCTGGCCACTGATCCAAATGTATGCAGTGAGCTTCCAAAGGCATTATTGGTCCATGCTGTATTATGTAAGAATCTCATTTACTGTTGTACTTGAGTCTGCCAGTAGTTATCGAGTGGCAGAGTAATTGATGAGGCAGTGCTGGGAGCATCCTTGAGGACCTTGACAGGCACAGCTGTGCCCTGTGTTCCTTAACACAGAGCGCCACGGTGTTAAGTGTAATGACATATATTCTAGCCCTGCTGCTATTACTGCTACCAATACCGAAACACATTTTCAAACTATTAACATAAAGTAATCTAATCTGCTGAGAGAGTAAAGCAAGGCAAGTTTATTTGTACACATTTCACACACACACAGTGTTTTACATAATGTATTAAAAACTGCAAATTAAAAGAACAGAAACTTTTTAAATGAAATTACAAAGTTAACAACGGAGAAATAAGATGTTCCACGATGGCTATTTAAGGTTCAGTCAAAGGCAGAGCAGGAGAAGTTTTAAACCTGGATTTAAAGGCCGTCAAAGTCACATGTCCTCTGGAAGTTTGTTCCGGCTCTGTGGGGCACAGTAACTAAATGATGCTTCTCTCTGCTAAGTTTGCACTCTGGGAGCTGTTAGCAGCACCTGTGCCTGAGAGAGGCAGCAGGCTTCATGTGATAAAAGACAGTCAGAGATGTATTCTGGTCTGAGGCCATTCAGAAAAAAGACAAGCAGCTGTGCTGTAAATCCTGTTCTCTGACACACTGGAAGCTGGGGAACTGGTGTAATGTGTTTTTTTGTTTTTTGTTAGGACTGGAGACACACTGATCCACGTTCTTCAGCTGTGATTCAGTTCCTGAATCTGGATATCTGCTGATACCCATACCAGAGCTCTTTTTTTCTTCATTATTATTATTATTGCTATCATTGTTATCATCATGATTATTATTACTGTTGGTATTAAAAACAAAACAAACAAAAAAACACAGCACTTCTTGTTAAAAAACCGAAACAGTAAAAAGCATTAAATTCAAATTTATTCCGAAGCAATTTAGTTGAACTGTAGGTTAAATAGGCTTCACATACAAACAAGTGTGGGAGTGCCAATTGCCATGGCAACTCCTTTAATGTTTTGAAAAACTTAAATCAAGTGCACAGCGATGCATTATCAACCACCAGCGAATCGATTTCTACGCATGAATTCAAAAGATAATGTCAAATTGACAACTCCTTTTAACTGTTTTGTGAATATTTGAAATCAAAGTTCAAGACCTGCAGAGTGAAAAAATATTGACTTTACCAGATAAATAGTAGTATAACTAATTATAAGTAGACTATGGAATGTGGATCGGTGCATAGATCAGAGCGTCAGTCCAATATCAGTGTCGCTTTTGTGGAGTTTCAGCAGAGTTTTGGTGATCTAAACTCCTGGAAATAAAAGCATGGATGAGTTTCTACCCGAATATGAATCCTGCTGTATTTTAAGATGGCAGAATGCAGAGTTTTTAATTGATTTGACATGGCTGTTAAAGTTTAACTCTGAGTCCAAGATCACACAAAGATTTTTACTCGTTTTTTTTGGTTTGCAGAGGCAGAGAGTCGAGATGAGCGCTCAGTCAGTCTGTTAGTTATTCAATGCCCTTGCAGAGATCATCTATGGGACTGTGGATGTTCGGTGACAGAGGTAAATTTGAGTGTCATCTGCATAATTATGATAGCTGATGTTATGTATAAGGTGGTATAATGGAAGCATTTAAGTGTTATATAGAAGAGGCCCAAAGACTGAGGCTCTCAGGGTTGTTGGGTTCAGGTTGACGTAAGTACAATGACTTGAATTCTTCATAGGAAGTTCATAATGGCTTTTATATTTGCCTTTTAATTTGAAGTCATCTGGATAAATGACAGTTTTTCTTTGTCTATACGATGAGAAGTACATTAGGTGCTCAGGCGCTCACGCTGTCCATGCTGAGATTCTCAGTGTGTGACTACATCGAGCTGTATAGGAGCTACTCAGTGCTCCATCTCCACAGAGAAACATAATGACAGCGCAGTCGCTTACTCTCACCAGGACACACACATGCAAGAAGTACATGTAAGCACATGCACACAGGGGTCCACAAACTCATCACAAAAGCACATAACTCACTGCCTAAGCCTCTCTCCCATGCACAGTGCTGAATCCACCTATATCCTTATTTTCCCATCTAGATAGAGTAACGCTACAGTAGCCTCCAATTCCATTTTCTGCACTGACTCTCGCCTCCCTTCCTCGCTGTCCTCGTCTCTCACTCCTCTCCCCTCTTCCTCTCTACATCTCTTCCTCTGTCTCTGTGTTGCCTCTGTGTCCTCCCGTCTCGTAGGCCACCTCTTGTTTTCTTTTTTCACTCTCAATCCAAGCCTGTTAACAGCACTCTTGTTGCATTTACTCCCTATCTTGCTCTCTCTCTCCTTTTCTCTCTGTACGGTCCAGCAGGGCTGTTGACAGTAACCACAGTACAGTAGCTTGCAATTAATCTTGCAAATAATCCCTTCTGACCACAGACAGTGGATACACATGCAGAGAGGGAGAGAAAGAAAGAGCTGGGGGGTGGAAGGAAGCCGAAAGGCCAGATAGATGGCTAAACAAAGGGAGACGCCAAAGCGAGCAAGTTCTTACATAATAAATATGATGAATAAATAAACTCGCTGCCCATGTGTAAATGTAAGTCCATTTATTTTCTTCTCATCCCATAATATTCAGAATCTCCAAGCAGAGCTCGGTCGGGAGGAGTGGAGGTGGTGCAGTCTCTGGCTGCCAAATCTGTTTCAGCGCGTCACAATTTCAGAAGGGATAATTAATCAGAGATTGATGCATTAAACATGAAGTCCACATTTTTAATATACACTACGCCTCCATTTTGACATTCATTGTTTAATACAGTGGCAGCCGATATATTTTGTTGAACTGTTGGTGAAATAAAACATTCAAAAATGCTTAAATTTGAAAAGCTATTTCCTGCACTTGCGACAGGAGGGGACTGATTGACAGTGACTTAAGGTTTGAAGAGAAGGTTTGGAAAAATTCTCCTCTGCTGTCTCTTCTTAGTACTTTACAGGCTATTATATTTTTACAGACACACTGAGCTATTCTTTGAATTCTTTTTTAAGGGTCAGACAGCTGTTAAGATAAGCTTTTCTTTGCTTGTCACGTAAGTAGTCTAAATCTAGGTGAAGTGATTGAAGATTATTCTATTGTTAAAGACATTCCACATTTCTCTGAATATCAGGTAAACGTCTGCATGGTGAAGCTATAGTAAGAGAGGCATTGAAGTGGCATTGTGGTCCACGCTGTCGCTTTGGGACAATGCAGCATGGCAGCGTCTCTGCGGAGTTAGCATGTTAGCAATGTGGGTCACCACTAGTTTCAGACTCTGTTGAACTAGTTTGACCCTAAAACCATCATCACCACTCACTCACCACCCACCACAAGGTCTATTTAGATGGCATTTTGAAGCTGTTAATCACTTAACGTGAACTTCATCAGTAGAATCCATAATATCTGGCCAAGAATAACATTTAACAATTAGCTTTTAAGCCAAGTGCAAGTACAACTCCATGACAACTGACCAGACTCCATCTGCTGATTGAAGGTCATGCTCCAGAGCAGCTACTCAGTGTACCTTTTGGTAAATTACTGTCTAAACCTCGTATTTATCTTTAGGATGTGAACACACCACCAATGCTGGTTTGACAAATAAAAAGCACTGAAGAAGCTGCTTGCATTATATGAAATTTAATAGAAGTTTCTTGGACTGCCATAGCGTTAAAAGATTTTTTTTTCTTCTTTTTGTAGAAATTATGACTCATTTCTGTTTGGTAACCAACTTCTCTGGAACTAAAAACTAAAAAACTGCAAATCCATTGATAATCCATATCAATGTCATTCACAAAAACTGCGAGCAGACCTGTCAGACGGGGATTTTGTGGCACGCTGAGCTGTGCTAAATTGTGCATGGCCATCTTCCCGACTTTCCAGTGTCTTTTAATCACACTATTTAATTAGTGTTTATTCATTTAGACATATCGCCTGAGTGTCTTGGCTTTTTGTTACACGAGTGAAATATGCCCTTGTAACATGAAGTCATTTTCCATGCTTGCAGTAAAGGAAGAGTAATTAAGGCCAAATTTCATTCATTCAATTTAATTTAAGAGGTAAACACGAAGCCAAGAGTGGATCCCGTCAAATGAGATGAAAGGAAGGGAGGGACGGGGGGGCGGTGCGATGGTGAACGGTCAGGACAAGTCCAGGGGGCTGGAGGAGCGGGAGAGAAGACAACAAGAAATAAAACAAACAACACAACGAGAAGAGGAGCAAAACAGGGAACAAGAGGAAGAAAAAGGGAGGGGTGAATGAAGAAACAAGAAAACAGATTAGCATAGAGTGCAAACAAAGAAATCAACTATCGGGAACAATGCAGAACAAGACAGGAACAGTGGAAGCGAGGAGCGGCAGGTGTAGATGAGGAGAGGGAGAGATGAGGGATTACAGAGAGATAGTGTGAGACACACAGATGCTGCAAGAGGTCACTCTTCGCTCTTATTGTCTGCAGAAGACAATCATGGCTCACAGTGAAGTCTGTATGTGTGATGGTGTAATGTGTAAACATCTGTGTGAATGTGTGCCTGTGTGTGTGCGTGTGTGCGTGCTGACAGCTCCTCTCTCACTACGAGGGATAGTAGGCGTGAGGCTGTACAGATGGGAAAGGCTAAGAAACCATGACGCCAACAGCCAAGGACGGGCGCAATACGGTGTGGTACATCGGTTGTAAAAGAGAGAAAGACACACAAAAAGAGACATTTACATTTTAGGCATCTGATCAAGGCTCTTGTTCAGAGTTACTTACAGTGAGTACATCTAGATTGCCAAAATTCAAAACATCCAAGCATAATCCGATGGAAGGAGGCCAAGGGAGCGAGACAAACACATTGTTTGCTCTGGGTGCTACAAATTTGGTGAAAATATGTAAAATTTCAACTCATGCAGGATTTTTGTCTGGTGCAATAAAGTGAAAGACAGTCGGCAGCAACCGGGAAGCTGTTCAGGCATCTTTAAATTCCTCCCTCCAGTGAGTGTTGTATAAAGCTGCAGACTCTTCCAATCAGTGCTTTCCCAGGGGGGCACGGGAGAGCTGAGGGGTGGTACAGAGGGGGAGATGTCATTGCGCGAGGTGACGGGGACAGGTGCATGCATGTTAGTTATTGTGCTTTGGCCCGGTGATGTGGTCATTAAAGCGACACAGTCAGTATTTGGAGCTGCAGCAGCGGCTGTGACACGCAGCTGATGGAGGCAATTAAGGTCCTTCAGCACCAGACCGTCACAATTTGTGTCTAAATTTCACTCCTTCTTTGAGACAGAGGCATGATACACATGTTTTTGGCTTCAGTGCGGCTTACCTAATAGGCTAAGTCCATCACAAACAAACACATAAATCTGTTTAGGAGCCATGAAAAAGACTTTCCTCATAACTCAATAATTTGCCTGAGAAATACCTGCAGGACACTGCAAACCGAATTTGGCGTACTTTTAAGGGTGAATGGTCCATTTTGTAGAGAGGGAGTCTCACAGTGTCAGACTTTGAAAGCCTCCGGTGTACAGTCAGAACAAAGGCTGTACAGAGTTGCTGCTCATGGGAAGTCCAAGGGTTGAGGAGGCCCTGAGGTATAAACTGTACTTTCCATGCTCATATAGCATCAACATGATGAATTTGCCATCAATTTAAGAACATGTCCTGAAAAAGGAGACTTCCAATGGTGGCTGGCTAACCTGACATGTAAGAATCAAAGAAAAACTGAAGCTAAATTTGAAGAACTTCCAATCAACAAGACGCTAAAAAAGACATCAACCATTTTTTTCATTTCATTCATAATGGAAGTAAACTTTCACCCGACTTCCTGAGTGAATGCTCAGGCAAGTGTGCAAAGGTCAGATCCACCCTGACCTCACAAAATATGGAAGAATAATATTCTTGTATTCTTAGAGCAGGGATGAATTATAGAAAGGGTGGAAAAGGTCATATTTTTTTTTCCATCGGCAGAGCCACAGACAGAAGACAGAGAGACAGTGTCAGCAACAGTATGTGGATTGATTAATTAAAGATCTTTATCGTTCATTTCACTGACAGAAAGAGCAAGAAGAGTCGGCGCTCCACAAAAAGAGAGGCAATCGGAAAAAAAGAGAAGAGGGGATGACGGAAGCTGCGAGGTGAACCAATAGAAAAACAGAGGAAAAAAAGATGGAGAGATGGCAATTCTGCAGGGGCAGATAGATAGAAAGATAGTGGGAGAAACGTGACGATGATGTGGAGACGAGGAGGGCCGCTGTGAGCGGGGAGGAAACCAGGCGAGATCAGGAGGCAAAAAGACGGGATGAAGGTGTGGAGGAAGGGAGGGGTCAGGGTGAAGAGGGTTTTTACCTCTCTGCCACGACGGAGTGACGAAAAGTGGGAGGTGGAGAAGGGAGCGGAAGCTGTAATTAAGGGGGGACGTGGGGAAGGAGGAGGTGGGCCGGGGATTTGCGTTGCTAAAAAAAGGAGTGTGCGAACCTTCACCCTCTCTCAGTGGATTTAAGGGCCGTCTCCTGCACGTGGATTTCGAAATAAAACCACCTTATTCCAATTATACAAATACAACCTGCACGCTTGCTTGCGTTTACATCATCATGTAACAAGTGGTTACAAATTATCCTCATTTGCACGGCACTTTTAAACGTTCGCTGCAATTCTGTTTGCATTTAAGTAAGCTGGTGTTCCTATGCAGTCAGGTAAATAGCTACAATTATCCCCTTCATTACACTGTGATATTATTTCACTCTTTTGCTTTGTAGAGCGAGTGTATATTTCTCTAAGCTTATTTATACAAACACCTGTTAATGGCCGGCTCCTCATTTCAATCCTCAGAGCTTTTATCCACAGTTTAAATTTTTGTCGGGTTTTGTGTGATAGAAGCGATGCGCTAATTGCAATACACGGGAAGCAATGTAGCCTAACACCTCCTTATGTCATTATCTAAGCCAAGCGTTTACCCAGCAATCTGGCTTGGATGGCAAAATAGAAGGTAAGCCATGCTGGTTTTCGCTCTGCCAGCAGCCATTACAGGGTTCGTTCACAAGCCCTGCACGAACCCGCCGAGTGCAACATCCACTAAACGCTGCGAATATTCTTTATCCGCGCTCAGCACTTCTCAAATTTACACTTACCTGTGTCTCAGCACTGCAAAAGACGTTTCTGAACATCAACATCATGAATCTCTGTGCTACTCCTGGCTGACTTTGCTGCCTCAGAGGCGCTCACTCAGCAGCCGAAAAGAAAAAAAAAAAAACAAAAAACAATTGTACCAGCGATCGATGTCCAAACTGATGTTTGACCCTGCTGGCTTGAAAGAGCTCACCTATCAGCTCGGAGATTTACAGTAACCCTGCAAGCTGTTTTGTACAAGCATCTTAAATTTTCCGAATAACTTGCAGCTACAGTACGCTCCTCCAGCTGAGGCATGTGAATACATAGCTGTCCGTGACCCCTGACTTCTCCACGTGTTGTTTTTTAATGAATGACTTTGTGAGGTGCTACAAGGTACTTAGGATTCAGGTCAACATCACTTGACCCGTGCGGTCAGGCAGGCTGAACAGCCCTGGTAATAAAGACTGGAGGCTGAATGAGAAAAGTCATTAGAAAGGAGTAACTGGCAGCCGGAGGGAGAGGTTTTGATACTCAGACTCTGAACTTGCTCTCCTCTCACTCTCCTGTCTTGCAGCTCCTCCTTCCCGATTCACACTCTCATCCATTTCTGGCATCTCTCGACTCAATTTCGTCATTTAATCCCCCCCCCCCGCGCCCCCCCGCCCCTCTCCAGCTCTTGTGTCTTTGCTCCTCAGGTTATCTCATTTGCCTCTGTTCTGTTAGCAAAAAGATCACTCGTTTACATGCCTCCTCATCTTTATTTTCATCTTTTTCATCTTCCTTCTCTCCTTCTCCCATTCATCACCTTCTTTCTCTCTCTCTCTCTCTCATCATTTCATTTTCTCCTCCTCTCTCTCAATCAACTCCTAGCCTTGAGCCACAACCCCCCCCCCATCTACAACTGCACCACTGACTCAATCTCTCTCCTTTTCTTTCTTCACTCCTTCGCTGGCCTTCCTCTCTGGCGATGACAGACGACGATGATGAAGATGACGACGATCACGTTCCACACTTTAATGACTCTCGCAGGAAAATAAAAAATCATTAGCGAATCAATGGGAAATTTGGCATCCGACAGTAGAGGAACGCGAAAATGAAAGGTGGTTATAAAAACTTGAAGTGGAAGAGGTGGAAGCTGTCACAATGTTTTTTTTAAAAACTGAATTAATCTTGGGTCACCCGTCTCTCCCTCCCTTTGTCTCCTCCTCCCTTCCCTCCCTCCTTGCTGTAGAGCAGGTGCCAGGTCTCATTAGAAAGTGTTGGCCGACATAGCTTCCTCGCTCAGCTCACCCACTGTTTCTTCCTCCCTCCCTTGTTCTGTCACATCCTGACCTCTCATCTGTCACAGAAAGGGAAACCACTGCACACAGGACATGCATTCAATTGCCCACGAGTCCCAACATCCACACAGAAAAATGTACACACTGCTCCCAAAACACAGAAGAACCTACTCATAATTCATCTAAAACCGCTGCTTGAACCCTCAGGTTCAGATAAAAGTCGACACAACCCAGCAGCATCACCTGCACGCACACGCACACACACACACACACACACACACACACACACGCTAAATTGCACATGAGCAGACCACTCGTCCCAGATCACATAAACACACGTGCAATCCGCTCTGCACACAAAACCCACACAAAATCTCTCTATACACCCTGTGACCACAGCTAATGCTCGACCCCTCAGGCGCAGACAGTGCACCGCCAACAACCTCATTCTGAAAACTAGCCTCAGATTCGGCGCTCCTGCCTCGCTCCTCACACACTCTCACCGCGGGCCACCTACTCAAATTGGAAGCCTGCCAGCAGCAAGGTCAGAGTGGGTGTAACATGATTACACAGGCGCAACATAAACACACCATATCGGCCCAGTGCCGCGCCATTGTTCCGAAGGCCCATTATTCCGATTCCCTGCGTTGTTTTCCGACTTGTATTCCACGGAGACTCACCGCTTCTCTGCCTCTGATCCTAACCATCCAACCGGCCGTCTAACCCTAACCGAACAATGAACACGAGCCAATCAGAGGCACGTTGGGTGGGTTTATTCAGACATTTTTTGGACCTCCCCATTGGCCAGCCAACTCTTAACTTTTTTTCCTGTAAGCTTAATTTTAAGATCTGGGTTCTTTAAATGCGCCCTTGTCCACTTCACTGTAAAGACTTTAAAGGTCACAGTGGGATTAGGACAGGATTAGTATCTACTTGAAGGTTGCTGGTTTGATTCCTCAGATGAGACATGCTTCTCTATCTCCCTGAGTTCGGACACAGCTTCCTCTGCCATTTTCTCCTGGAGGAATTGTCAGAGGTGTTTACTTTGCTCCTGCAGGTCACTGGTCCAGCAGCATCAAGTGATCTCAAAGACCCTGGTTTGGATCCAGTCAGAGATGTTGTCTCATAAAAACGGAGAGTTTTTAAAAACATCCTCTAGGTTGAGCTACTATGAGGGCAGATAAATGCACTGGCAGATTGAACAGCATTAGGATCATTCAGGAGAGTTCTAGAAAAAAGTACACACATTCACATTAATTGTAGAAACGTAGATGGCATCAACAACATGACGCCCGCCTTTCAGAGCAAGAAAGGCTCCCATTACCGCACAGTGTATGAAAGACTGGTGATTACAGACTATTAAGATTTTCACTCAAAGGTTGCTCCCATTGTTTCCCGCTCCACAAGCAAAATGAAGACAACTTAAAAGATTTCATAACAAAAATATTTATTTATATTAATGAGGAAAGCTTTACGAAGAGCTGGGATCCAGTGTGTGTGTACTTGAAACAAAAAAACCTGAATGAAAAGCGAACATGTTAAGACCATGCAGCACATATTACAAACCCTTTATTTTTACAGTTTAAAGACAGCAGACAAACCACAAGAGCCCGTCAACAGAAAGACAGTAAGAGGCTGAGAGTTGATCTCTGCCCGCTTCTCTCTGACAACCGCTTCCCTTTTGGCATCTGGAAAGCTGGTTCTTGCCAGAGTCTGTGCCCTCCGATGGACTATCTGTATAGTTTATTTCACCAGGTGATTTTTATTTGTAACTCAGTTTCTCAGCGTCTTAATTTTCCTTGTCAGTGATAACGTTGGTCTGCTGATAAGATCATGTGCTGTACAGCTTAAACAACAAAGTCCTTTTCGATTTCTTAATTACTATCGTTCATGCGTTCTTGATTTTTGACTTTGCATAACATCTCTTCATTCCAGAAAACAGATTACAGTCTTTAAGCCTTGCCACTGCTGAAAAGAAAAATAAATGAGGGGGTTTTTTTTTTTGTTAAAGACTCTATTGCAGTGACACAGTGAGTGAGATTTCTAGCGTATGATAATTACATGTGGAAAAAGACCCCAGGCATCAGTGTTAGACTTTTAAGACTTGGTTATAATGTGATGTGGTGCTGGTTAGGCTGATAGGCAGGGTTTGGGTCTATGAGCTTGTTTCAACCCGAGGACCGGGTGGCAGCTCTTTCATGCCGTCCTCTGGCTGTCATCGTCACGCAGCCACTCACGCGGAACCCAAATTATAACAGCATGAAGCCATGTGAATGCTTGGATTTGTGCTGTGTGTGTGTGTGTGTGAGAGAGAGAGAGAGAGAGAGAGAGAGAGAGAGAGAGAGAGTTATCAGTGTGTGCCTTTTTATGTGTGTGTGTGTGTCTATGTACGAGAGAGCGAGGAAGATGACGAAAGGTTAGGGCTAAACCACATCTCTAAATTTGGCATGAGCTCAGATCAAAGGACTGCGATGGTGGAGGAGAGAAAGAGGAGGGGGAACGATACCCGAGCAACAAAGCTCCACAGTCCTCTGCTTCCCTTTCTATCTCTTCTGTACTGTAATTTTTTTGCTCCTTTAATATTCCTTGTTCCCTTCTTCTACAGCACTCCCACACAAGGCCACTATTTAAAATGCATCTTTTTCTCTTTGTTTAAGCGCCTCGGTCCACGCTAAGATGGAGCATTTCACACATGAAAGAGGAGCTTTTCCAACGATCTGCAGAGTGGACAGAGCAGAGGAGGCTGGGAAGACGCTGCTGCACAGGGGTCTTCAGGAGACGTCTGAGGGGCTGTTTCCTGTGTTCTTTTTAAACTCACCATGTCAAACCCACCGAGTAACAGGAGTTGGAGAGTGAATCAGCCCGTTTGACGCTCAGGTTCACTCAACGTATTGTTTTTGGAGGTGTGTTGCAGCCTACCAACATGTGCTCATTACCCAAACCACTGAACAGATCGACTGCCAATGAATCCCACAGTGACATGTATGACCGTTGGAGAGTACCAGCTTTAGGCTTACCACACGTTTGTTGTCACGTGGTTAACATTTTGAAACTTTGGTCTCAATTTGCTCAGATTTAGCAACCAAAACTACTTGGTTGGATTCAGGAAAAGTTCACGATTTGGCTGAAAAACATTTCTTTATCTAACCAAATGCAAAAAACAGTCACAATCTCATCTTCTGCTCCTGAGTTATGGTGTTGAATAATGGCCAGAAAAGTGTTTTTGCAGAACATTATGATCTTACAGCAAAGCTGACCTTTGACCTTTTGGGTGTAAAACGTGGAATTGCGATAATTAGCATTCGAATTCTTGAGTTACGGTCAAAATGACTTTTGGTCATTTCTGTTTGTTTGAGCCATCCATCCACCTCATATCCTACAAATGCAAACTGTCTTTTCAGACTACATCTCGTGACTTCCTCATAGTTAATACAGCAACTACAGGTTGCAGCTTAACACTGAATGTGAATATGGGTCACAAGAACCTTCGTGCACAGACAACCTATACAGGCGTTTAGTCTGTTGAGGACAGGCTGAACCTGATCGATAACATCCGTCCCTGCATAGAGCCACGGTGACGTTTATGCACGTGTCTTTAGAGATTAATATTTCCAGGCTTCGTGTCGACGGGGAAAACTGAGCCTTTACATGTTGTTGTTCGGATGTAAACAGTATTTTCAAATTTAGCTGGCGTCGTCACAGTTCATCTCTTTCCTCGTTTTTTCTCTTTCTGCCTCCCTCCATTGGCTCTCTTCCCTTCCAACCTTTCTGCCCCATCTCAACTCCCAAACGGTTATGTAATTCTTCACGCTCCCTCCGTCTCTCCGTTCCCCTCTTTTTCTGTCTCTCGCTCTCTCGTCTGACTCTCTCTCTACACGGGTGGAACAAATGGAGATCAGTCGGACTAATGCTGAGTTAGGCCCCTCGTCGCTCTGACAAAGCTACAGCATTACCCCTCTCATTTAACCAGCGCTCTGATCCAAAGGCTTACTCTCGCACACGCACACACACACACACACACACACACACCCACACACACGCACACACACACACACACTTGAAAGGGCACACTTTATCTTCATTTCTCTCTTGAGCACTCTTACACACACAATTTGCATGGGCATACATGTCCAGAGCTTTTCACGCATTCTTTTCATGCACAAGTGGCATTTCTGCAGTGTTTCCAATGTTCAGGTCAGTGAGGTAACGAAGGGTCCTCCCAGCCAAGTGTGTCACAGTCTGGCTGCTGGCTGTCGGTTACTTTTTAGATCTTGCATCATGTTTTTAAATTACAAGTACATTTATGACGACTTGGTACATATTTTTGCAGTTTTGGCCTTTGTTTCTTTTGACAATAATAACATTGTACTCGCCAAGTTAATAGCTGAAACAGTTTTCCTAACAATTATTAACACTTATTACTCCAGATTTTGCCCCACAAACCTCATCTGATCAAATCATCTGGTGTTTCTTGCGGTTCTCTGTAGCAATGACGCCATGCTCCCACATCCCAGTGACTTTGTTGAGTACAGTGTTACCATAACCACCAGAAACTACAAAAAACGAGACGCATGTCATAAAAAACAGGAATTATCCTTTTAGAACATTCAGTGTGTCTGCACACACATAAGAGGATTTCCCCTCCTTATTACCTCTAGCGCTGCCTTTCTTTGTTTTAGCACCAGATCGTGTCCTTTTCTAACACAGTACAAGTATGGCACATACCACCACACACGCACCCACTCTCACACACTCGCACATTACAGCACAATAAAGCATTAGTAGGAGTCTTGTACTTCAATCAGCCAATTAACCTGAAGCAGAGCAGAACAAAACATTTGGCATTTGCCAATAGGGCAGCAACCTTCCGGTGATAATTACTCTTTGAAAGAGCACACACACACACACACACACACGCACACATGCACACACTCCCCCGAGCACAGCATCCATCATACGTCATGTTGGAGACAATGGCGGGTATACTTCCAGCATAATCAATTATTTATCCTTGTCCACACATGAACGATCTCGAAATGAAGTGTCCACACATAAACACATGCAAATAGAGACACACACAGGCGCACACACAAAGTGATTCTTGTCAAAGTTGACAACAGCACGCAGGCAATATGAATGGTGTGATTCTGAGCAACGCCTAAGGGCACAGGAATACTTCATAAAATGGAAGGCCTACACACATTCTTGAATAAAGGCAGGGTAACGCGCGCGCACACACACACACACACACACACACACACACACACACACACACACACACACACAGGCTCATGAATCAGCCCAACATCATGCGTACAATTGAGACATTTTTCCTGGAGAGAGAGAGAGTGCCTCGGTTTTGAAATGTCAAGCTAAAATGCTGTGACAGTGGTGGAAGAAAACATGAGAGAATGTTTGAAAGAGAGAAAGACGAGAGAGGGAGCCCTGCGAAAGCCCATGTATATTTGATTGAGAAAGGAAATGCAGGGAGATGAAAAAGGAAAATGAGGAAAGAGAGAAAAGATGATGGAGAGTTACAGTAAATTGGCAAGACCGCTTCTGAAAGCACGCTCAAGGGGAGAGGGAGGGAAATAGACTGAAAGACAGAATAAGAGGCAGAGGCTAGGGAGTCGGAGAGAAGTGCAGCAGCCAGAATGGATTGTTAGCTGGTAAACGACTGTCACTTTCTTTAGGGAGATAAACAGATTTGACACCTCCGCATTCTTCCTCTCTCCTCTTGTCCCCTCTTTTCTCTGACTCGACACGGCCTGACAACCCTTCAAAAAAAAAAAAAAATCATTTTCTGACTCTCGTTCCCTCTCTGTTCCCCGCTGTTCTGTACCATCTCCCACTCCTCCGCGGCGTTTTTTGATTTTTTTTTCCTCTTTTTTTTTTTTTTTTTTCTCAGATATACGCGACAAACTTGCCCTTCCGGCATATAAGAAGAAGAAAAGGGAGAAGTACATGAATAAAGACCCCCATTTTCCATTTTCCACACGCTCCTTTTCTCTTCCTCACTTGCCAGGGCCTTGTGACAAGATTAGATGGGGGGGGCGGCGGGCAGGCGGGTGGGGGGTGTAATATAAAAAAAAAATTCAAATGAAAGAGAGATTTCTCTCTCGACATCTGGAAGAGGTAGAAAAGGATTCAGAATAGAGAGGAGCAGGCGAGATGGAGAGTGTAAACGACACAAAGAGGAGGATCAGAGAGGAGGTACGCGTGGAGCGTCGGAAAAGGGGGAGATCAGTGGAGAGATGAAGAACAGAGGACTTAAAGGAAGACATGCGTCGATGCAGAGGACTTGTGATCAGCTGTCACTTGGGATCTGTGGGCCGAGCACATGTGCGCACCTGCCCCCCCACACACATCCTCCTTCCTCACGAAAAACCCCCATAAACACTTGAAAAACGCAGACGCACACACACGTGAAGTGAGGTGTTAATCATTACCATCATGACTCAGAATGCAGTGCTGTGGACTGCCGCTGACCGAGGAGACGAACGAAGCAAAACACATGTGAGGAATGAACAGAGGATTGTTTTATCAGGATAAAAGAGAGGAGATAGGAGGAGAGAGGGGAGGGAAGGGGAAACACAGACAGCGAGGGCGAAGAGATGGAACAGCGGCAATCACTCGAATAAATGAGAAGGCAAGAAAAGATGGAATAAAGGAGGTCTGAATGCATTAGAGCGGTATGGTTTCTGTGTTCTCTCCCTGTGATAAAGGAAGTTGTTCTGCTGTGATAGTGAGGCCTCTGGAGGAAAGATGGGAAAAACTAAACAATGTGAAAATTAGGCCATGCAAACACTCGCAGACACACGCGTACAAACACATGCACGTGGGCTCGTTTAGTCCGCGCAACACATGTTGTCTCCTCAAAGGGGAACTCGAGAAGCTCAAAGCAAGCCTCCACTTGTCGGCGAGTATCTGCACTCCTCGCAAACAACCTCGCAAACGCACACACTCGCACTCCGGCTGTTTATGTAGGCAGTGGTAGGAATAAATAAAAGGCAAGCATCTAACAAATAAAATGAATTTTTAATCAATGGAGCCATTTGAATTAGCTCTGTCATTAAGTAAACAGGAACAAGGCAGCGTTTGAAATATTCATGTTGGGCCCTGAATTCATTAGGTTGCTCGGAGGTGTGGTCCCCCCTGGGGCCCCATTCAGATCTGGGACAACACCAAGGGCACGATGATATATATACAGTACACATACAGTTATAATGGAAGGGGGGAGGGGGATGAAGAGGAAGCAAAAACCCAAACTGCTATAATACACTCAGAGGGCTTTTTATAGATTTTTAGGGAGAAGGGGTGGTTAGCGGGAAGATGAAGGGAAAGTGCAGACGAAGCCTGGAGAAACCGAAAGAATGATGGAGAGGAGAGCGAGGGATTAAAAGAGGAAGAAGAAACCGAGGGGTAGAGGAGGTTTAAAAGATGACGAGAAACAAAGTTAGTTGAAAGGGAGGAGGAAGACGAGGGACGGGAGAAGCAGAATGTCAGCAACGAGCCCACAAAAATCAAAGTAGCAGGTACGGAGGGTGAAAATCAGAAGATAGAAAAGCCAAAGAGAGAGTAATTCACAGTGAGATCACAGGAGGAATGGATAACAGACAGAAAACAGAGGTGGGGATGCTGCTTAATCTGTGGAGAATAGCAAAGGATTTATATGTACATCCCATGTTATGACGGAAAGCCGCACACCGGGAGGGAAAGGTAGATAACAGGAGATGGAGAGATTAGAATGTGAAGCAGAGGAGGGGAGAGAGAAAAGGAGAAAGAGTCACAAGCATCATAGAAATAGAGTGAAAGAAAGCTGCGAGACACATGAGAGCGACGGAAACGAGAACAGATGAGATGAAAGGGAGAGGAACTGAGGCAAGAGAGTGAGAGAAGAACATGACGACTGAGGCAAAAGCAGAGGGAAATATATTAATCTCACGTATTTTTCTCACGACATGTGACAGACAGCAGTGAGCGAGCGAGTGTGGCGGGAGAGAAGGAGAGAGGGAGAGAGGGAGAGGGGGAGAGGGGGAGAGAGGGAGATGGAAAGGAGAGAGCAAACGATTGAGGAAAGGAGGGAGCATGGGCGATTGCGTAATGACTTTAATGAAAGCACTGAATCCCCAACGGACACTTTAGATATGACTCCTGGGGACTGACGATGAAAAAAGCAAAAAGACAGAAGGAGGGGTAGGAAGAGGAAAGGAGGAGGAGGAGGAGGAGGAGGAGGAGGAGGAGGAAGGAGGAGGAAGGAGGGAGAGAAAGTCCTGCGAAGAGCAGAGAAGAAGACAGAAGCTGCAAACACAAAAAGCAGATATTTGTATGCATTTTAAGAATAACAAAATGAACAGCACTGGAACTGCAAGGTGTGTGTGTTCATGGGTGTGTGTGTGTGTGTGTGTGTGTGTGTGTGTGTAGCAGGGAGAGACTGGCAAATACAACAAAACACATTATAGAATTTTAATATGATGAAAGCTCCAGGGGGTTTGGCACTGTGTCTTACAAATAAATCTTGCATCGCCTCAAGCATTAATGGGAGTCTATCAGGTGTTCTATTTTGCTTCTGCTTTCATTTCCAAAAGGGGAAAAAAAAAGACGTCTTTTTGTGTCCTCGTGTGCGTTTGCGTGCGTGCGTTGTCGGGATGGTGTGACGCACAGAAACATCTTGTCATCTTATTTCTAATCTTGCGACAGCTCTCCTTTCATTGCTTAATTCCCTGTACCTGACCCTTTAGGACTCATTCTTGACTGTTTGGCTGGTGCTCACAGCCTTGAACAATTAGAGAGGAACGCATTAATCACAGCTTTGACGGTTCGATCCCCGGCTCCTGCTCTCCACAATGTCCACACCAAACCGCAATTGTTCCCGTTAGGCCAGTGCCTTGTGTGACAGATCCACAGGTGGCCATATCTGAAAATTTGGGCAAATAAAATCATCTGCATGCAGTTTTTGGGCTATTTTCATTCATTTATGAAGGTTTTTTTTTTTAAGAATTTGGGTGAACTGGCCCTTTAGTTGAGTTTAGTTCAAACTGTCCTGACTTACCTGTGATGTTCAAGCTCCCATGGTCTAGAGCTCAGACTGGTGCTCACAAAGGTAGAAGCAAAGGAGCACACACACAGACACACACGCGGACACACACTTACACCTAAACCCTTCTGCACCACAATAACACGGTTTGAAATCCTCTGTGTGTCTCCTTCTCCATTCCTTCCTCTGCTTTTCCTCCCTCCCTCCCTCCCTCCCTCCCCTCCACTGCCTGAGGGACCAAGACAGACTGAGGCAGACAGAGGAAGGCTGGAGGTTAGACGGGGGTTAATTTAGTCCTTTAAACAGGACAACCGATTGGATTACCGGCCCGGCAGACCAGGCATCCACTCTGAGAATTAAAAAGGACACACCTCAAAAACATGGACAACCCGAATTAGACTCCCACCGCCTCACTCTCCAATCGCTATGCAGATCATGGAGCCAAGTGTTTTGCAGGGGCGCGCAGGGAGGCCAGACTGGGGTTGCTTTGTTTTATTGTGCCCCCCCCACCCCACCCCTCCAACCTTAAGCAAATACCAAGTGATTTGTTTTTAAAGTGGATGGGATTGAGTCTCCCTAAAAGAACAAGGGAGAGCACAAAAGAGGAAGGTTGAAAGAACCACTCCTCACACACACACAGACACACACACACACACACACACACTCGAAAAACACGTCATGACAAGATGAAAGAGGGGTGGACGGGACGGAGGGAGTGATTGATTTTCATGCCGCTCCAAAGCGGATCCCTCTGTAGGCCTGGATAACGTGTGAGTGAGAGAGGGAGAGGGAAGGAGACTGAGAAAAGGGCGAAAATTGAGAAACCAAGAGAAAAAGAGAATAAAGGAGATAATAAAGAACAAGATACTTTGCCCTTCTCCAGTTTCCAGCGAGCCTTTTTCTTCCCCTCTCACTCATCCGATCTGTCTTCATTTAGTTTTTCTATTCTTCCTCCTTTGAATTACACAGGGCCGTCTTTATTTTGACTGGAACCCTAATGGAACCTGAGCGCATGCTGAGAGAAAAAGCTGAGAGAGAAGTGAGGAGGAAAATGACTGACGGAGAGAGACAGACAGATTTAAAAGCGGGATGAATGACGGTGCGGGTGGCGAGAAAGAGAAGGAGGAAAGTGAGAGAAGAGGTGAGGTGGGTGAAGTGAAAAGTTGGTCGACGGGAGAAAAAAAAGCAGATCAGAGGGTCCGAAAATGACCACTGAGATTGGAAAGCAGTTGCGTGTGTGTGTGTAGGCGTTTGGCTGCCTATCACTCTGTCAGCATGTGAGGTGTGTGTGTGTGTGTGTGTGTGTGTGTGTGTGTGTGTGTGTGAGAGAGAGAGAGTGTGTGTGTGTGTGTGTGTGTGTGTGTGTGTGTGTGTGTGCAAGAGAGGACAGCTACAGAGAGGAAGAGAGAGGTGGGGGGGCCAGACTGGGATAAAGAGCTTTGCAGTCATGAATGTCATACTAATAAAGCCCAGTCGGATATTGAGGTTCAGCCTGTGAGGTGAGCAACGACAGGAGGAGGGAAGGAAGAATGGGAAAAGGAAAGATAAGAGAGACAGAGAATATAAGAAAGCAGAGCGAGAAAGATGAAGGGAGTGGTGCGAGGGAGAAAAAATGACATCGCTCAGGCTGACACGTTCACACAGCCACTAAAACTTCCTCAGGAAAGGAAAGAACAGGCCGTTACAAAGGAGGTGAGACAGTGAGACAGAGGGGCTACGAAGGGATAAGGCAGGTGTGAGGAATGAGGAGGGAAGAAAAGTGAGTTAAAGGAAAAGTAAAAGCACATGCTGAGAGGTACGGAGGAGGAGGAGAAAGGTGGGAGGAGGGGGGGGGTGACGGAAGGGAAAGAGAAACGAGAGCGAGGCAGAATGAATGTTTGTTGATATCCCATTTTCCACAGAGGAGATGAAAGAGAGAAAGAGAGAATTAGGAAAGAGTGGGCAGAGAGGAGGAATAAGCTGGTGATATGGAAAAAGAGTGGGGGGGCAGATAAAAAAAAAAAAAAAAAAAAAGTGACCAAATGGGAGAACAAGTGAAGGAGGGTTAGAACAGAAAGAGACAAGGGAGGATTAGTCTCTGCTGATCAGCGGTGCGGGGGATGTTTGTGACGTGGCGAGAGTTATCATTACTGTCATCTAAAAATAACATTGGCGTTGGGCGGCTCTGGTCTGAGAAATGGGGAGAAAGCAGAGGAAGAGGTAATTACAGTCGGCCTATTAGCATGCACGCCCTCATTAAATATTCACACAGGAAACTGGGACCGAAGAGTAATGCTTCTGAGAGAGTGCCAGACAGACAGCCGGCCAGGCGGCTCCGCAAACTATTTGGACATGCAGACAGCAACAAAGACAAGAAGAGGCTACCTCTTCATCCGCCCATTCACTCAGTCAGACCTAATCCCACAGGTAGCTAAAGTGAAACACGCCGTCATGAAGGTGGACATGCATTCAGCCATTACTGACATCCCCAAGCTTCAGAAAGTGAAATTTAATGCAAGTTTCTTTCTAATGATAGCAATCAAGAGGCACATCTAATCAAACTAGCCTATTTCCATATTGTAACTGAATTGAAATTCTAAACTGTGCATTAGCAATGTAAACAAAAGCACACGAGGGAATTGTTAAGGGACATTAAGTGCAATTGTGTTTAGTACTGCAGACACGATTAAAATGATGTTTATTGCACTACGAGTCCTTCTCTCTCTTATTCCTCCAGAAGAAAGGAACTGCACGGGAAAAAATTAGGTCTCTAAACTGTATTGAGGACATTTTCATTCAGACAATTTAAGACATTTTCAGGCTTTCAAGCACCCACAGATACTGTGATCCAAGCAGCCAACAAGCCATAAAGCCCATTAGCCAAGCAGACAGACACATAGCCAGACGGAGAGACAGGCTAATGAACAGCAGGGAGACACAGGGCTCTGAGCCTGCTAGCAGAACCTCATGTACTAATCTACTCATTTGCTGGGGTGGTGTTGCTGCAGCGGGCGCCCATGAAACAAACGCACAACTGCAAAATTCGGCAGCTCATGCAATGTCACACAAAGACACAAGAAGGACAAACCGACGAAAATAGGGACAAAAAAAACTCTGTCGTCATACACACGTGTTCAAAAAAAGACTTAAAAATAAAGACGTTAATCCAAACAGACGTTCTGACGTAAAGTTTCACTGACACTCAAAGCCATCTGAGCGAACACAGACACTCACCCCCAGTGTGCTTAAACACTTGCTAACTCTGTGACATTAATCCTGCCTGACATTCTGACACGAACGCGGCGGAATATAAATAAACATACGTCCACAGCACATCTCACACCCAACACAACACCTCTGGCACTGATACGAGCAGACACTCTGACACAGAAACACACATTACACTTCCTCCGTGACACAAGCGGCACACACACACAGCCCCTGATATCCACAGGCAGGGAAACACACACCCCATACACGCCACTGCAAATAAGCAAATGCACAACAAGTGTCACAAGTTGCTTTCACACGTTCAGCCTTTACTGTATGAAAGCATAATGACATCTTGCAATTTAATGTGTTAATAATAAGGCTGCAGTAATGATTACTTTCATCACTGAGGAATCTGCCGATTTTTCGAATCATCAACTGAGTATGTGTATCGTGAACAGGGTCGTGCATGGAGACGAACACGCTGTAAATCACCCACTGCAGTTCTTCTCAGCTATACGCCGTGTTTAGCATCTTCTTCATCTTCCAGCATCTGTAGCATCTTTCAGCTCATTCTTTCGTTCAGTCCAACTGCTCTCATCAACTTCGTCCCCAGACGCAGCAGGCAGCTGTGTTCAGCCAAAAAGAAAAAAAAAAAAAACAAAGCTCCACACAATCCACCCACCACCAAACAACAGAAAGAAAAAGTTGTGACTCGTGACTTGCTTTACTCGTGACAGACTTTCAGTGATACCATTTAGCAGCTCGAGAGCCAGGTATTTCCCACAAGAGTTGCAGGAGACCAAGACGGAGCTAAAACAGAGGCAAACACAGGACTTACATTCACTGGCTGGCCAGAGACATGACTCCAAATAAATGCTAAGGTTGCTCCGTGTCTGCTGCAGGCAACTGTGAGTTAGCCAGAACAACTTATGTAAGCTAATATTATGTCAATGTTGTGCTTACACTTGTTCAGCTGCCCCTAAGCTGGAAATTAAATCAATTAAAGCAGGTTTAATATCATGACAGAGATGCAAACGGTTGGAGCCGAAAGCAGCTCTTCCACCAGCACAAACATGCCATAATTCTCTGGTTTAGACGCTGATGTGCTGTATACTTTCAACAACAAGGATTTAGCATCTCTGATGGTGGTGCATGAATGGTCACATCAAAGATAAATTCAAATGGAAACATCATTATCGTGGACTAAAATGCCATCTGTGTTTAAAAACCAAACATTTTTTAAATCCAACCAGCGGTCGCTGGGAAAATGCCATTTTCCTGCTTTTACAGAAGCAGACAGAGATGCAGGAGACGGCGACAGAGACACATGTTGTCAATAAGAGAGACAGGCTCACATACTAAATTACCCAGAGTCACACCTTGGCACACTCTCACAGCCGGCTTCCCGAAACTAACAAGTACAAACATGACCTAGCCTTGTCCCTGAGAAAAATCACACTGGTGAGCTGGCATACAGTGAAACAGCTCGGTGCCAAACGTGGACACCCACACACAGTGTACCTGCAGCACGGTCACACGAACATGTAAATAGAGGGTGCTAGGAAACGGAGAACGCTGGATGTGAGTAAGCAATGGCTGTAAACAGTCAAGAGCTGAGATGACAGGAGCGTGATCACGAAACAGACACCCGGGTGCACATTTGTACAGTGAACAGCCAAACCAACACAAAGGGCGTTCACACACAGAGACGGCAATCATTAGGTGACTCACATGATAAACAAGTTTTTATTGCGATATGTCCCACAACATCCTTTTGATCTCCCTTTCTCCCCCCAAGCCATCCCTGACCTCTGAATGCTTTCACCAAGCCCCTTCCATCAGGGCATGTTCACACGCAAGTGGCTTATTCATGCTCTGCATCAACACTCATTTGCTTTGATCCATTTGTGTAGGTGAGAACAAAGCTGATTTAACTTTCATGGCACTGAAAAACTGCACTGAGAGCACCTGAAAATGCAGGTCTCAGTATTCATCCGAACAAGCAGCTGAGCCGCTATGAGAAGCCGAAGCAAGTGCAACAAATAACCTTTGGATGGTTTTATGGATATTCAGAGAGAAATGCTGGGATCTAATAGCAAATTCCTTTGCTGGAGAGGCCACCGTGACAGAATGACCTACTCGAAAATTCACTCATGCTTCATTTTTAGGTATTTGTTTGGGGGTTCTTAGAGGAGAAGTGTGAGAAATCAACATATTTTTCATAAAAACACAAGTGGCTACGTGCCGTGCATGTCACCGTTGGCTTTCTTAGCACATTTTTCTGATTGCATGACTTTTTTCTGATATTTCATGAGCAGTCATATTCAGTGGCAGGTTGAGCGTCTGTAGGTTTCCTTCTAAACACAGACTGTACCAGTCAAGTCACACTACACCTGTTAAAACCTGCCTTCTGTCAATCACAACCTATGAGCCAACAGTCAGAAGAAAAGCACTTTTACCAGCTATTCCAGTCCAAAATGTTCCAAAAACTAAATAAATTGCGTCTTGATTTTACAGTCGTGGCCTTAAACTGCTGCCCTCCTCTTTACTAAGAGCATTATAGTGTTTTCGGCAGATATTGTCTCGAGATATTCACTTTGAAAAACAACAAAGATAAAGGGCATGAAAGGACATGAAACACCTTTTTCACTGAGGCTCACAAAACAAAAATGGAAACAAAAATGAAAACACAGCCTCAAGTCAAAGAGCTCCGCTCAGCATTTAAAAAAGACTAAATGTCTTTCTGTACACACACACTCTCACAGGAACAGACACAAAATATCACATATGTTCGCACACATACTTACAAAGATCAGACCAATTAGGCCCCATTTCCCACTGCCTCTCGAGTGCGACAATGTCACTACAATTCCCAGTCCTCCCCATCCAGACAAAGACTGACAGTGCAGCCACAGTCTCAGGCATTGATTACGTAAATCTCCTTACATAAGAACCCGACAAGGATAAGTGTTTATTTGTGTGTCGCCTGAATCAATGTATGTGTGTGTACATGCATAAGAGGCGCCGGCGAGCGTGCGCCTCAATCGCTTATCCACTGCGTGTGTTTTTGCTGCATGTTTCGACGTCCCTGCATGGCTGTGTTCATTACGTCTGTAAACCCCCACACGGACAGCTGTGCCTCAAATGTCGATCCAATAAACGACATGAGTGGAGGTGCTTGCTTGCTTGCTTAGACCGGAGGAGTGGCGAAGGTCAGCTGGACACGTTTAAAAAATGTCAACAAACAACAAAAGAAGCTCCAAATGAATTCAGCTTCTTTCCTCTTCATGAAACTGCAGAGAAAGACGGAAAAAAAAAAGAAAATGCAGCGTGCTCTTTCAATCCATGAACAACAGTCTGGCTTGTTCCCCTAGTTCGTGTGGATGCACGCAGAGGCTGACTGATGGTTTGGAAGGACAATATAATTGGGTTTTGGAAGCATCTCTCTCCTGAGGAATGGCTCTATGTTTTGCTCTGTGATATTTGTGACACAGAAAGAGTTTCCTGTTGCAGAACCACTGACATTTGAGATGAGGACAACAACACACACTGTGTCAAACACAGGACTGTGGTAGATAAAAGATGAGTAAGCCATGGCATGCACTGGGAGACTATCATAAGGGTAGCATTCATGAATATGAAAGAATAAAGAATTTATTTCCAGGGAAGTGCTCATTTTACCTTTTATTTATGCATTAATGGTTAATGATGTTCACTTGTAAAAACTAGTGGAAAAAAGCATCATAGAATCTATTACTTGAGAAGAAGTTCACGAGACACACAAGCAGCTGCAAGTGTTTCAAAGCCGTAGCTTTAAACACTATGAAGCCACGGATGGTGTTTCTCAGTGGAGCTGCTCCTTCTATATTCATTTACATTCACAGTTACATGCAGCCACACAAGGGAGCTCCCCGGAACAACTGCAGTCTTCTGGTGTTGAACACCATGCAGCTCCACTGGAGCAGCTGAGGGAGAGTAACCTTGGTGATGATTTGTGAGAGGTGAGAACAGCATTTTTCTTTTTTCATACTTTACATTCCCTGTTTAAGGTCACAGTCAAACATCTCATATTGTCAGATAAATTGTAATCGAAAATGAGGTCAGAATAGTGAAAGCAAAACAACCAAACACTGGAAGAACACTTCGCATTCCGCTGCCGGCTGCTAATTAGTCAAAGCGCTAACAGTGGCCCACACTGGTGTAATGGCAAGATGCTACAGTTATCATATCTAGTCATGAAAAATGCCTCGTTGTCGCCTTTTTACGTTATTTCGATAAAGCCGTGGGGCGTCGCAACGGCCAGAGGTGTGGGCGGAAAGAGAGAGCCACGCAGGAGGACAGAAAAAAAACAGGGAGAGAAAGAGAGAGAGAGTGTGAGAAGCCCCCAGATATAGAAAGAAGTGGTTGTGTTTGCACGAGATAAGGCCAAGGAGCTAAATCACATAGTGAGCGAGGAGGTATGCTATTAAGCAGGACAAATATGCCTATTCAAACAGCAACTTTCACAGCCCAAATGAAAATACGTTAGGGCAAGAGACGGAGGGAAGGAGGGAGCAAGAGACAGGGAGGGAGGGGGAGAGAAACAAGGGGAAGACGACAGGGAAGGGTAAAAGGGGCAACGGAAGGAAGGAGCCAGAGATGGATTACGCCCAACAGAGGGAGAGCAAAGAGAGATAAAACGAGGAAGGCGCTATTTCATTTGTCTAATTATATTTATCTATCTCTCGCTCACAAACAAACAAAAGAGACAAATGGTGCTGACTGAATAAACTGGAGCCGAATGAGTACAAAGAGGCACTCCAACACACGAGCACAAACGCACGTATTAACCAAAGGCATGCAGCGACAACAACTGAGCAAATCCGAGGGGAAGAAATACAGAGAGCGAGAGTGAGAAGAAGAAAAAAAAAATACGGCAAGTGTGAAAAGCGGCGAAGAAATGAGAAAAGCTGAGAGTGGAGAAGATAGTAGGGCTAAGGGCACAAGGCAGATTGACACTGAAAAATTAATGCGCAATTGCAAAGAGGGATGCGCGTGAGACTGAGACGGAGAGAGAATGTGTGAGTGACACAAGGACAGAGGGGGAGAATATTGGCCCCAACACTGACAGATTTAAGGTTATGGTCTGTGCACTCCTACTAAACCACACACACACACACACACACACACACACACACACACACACACACACACACACACACACCCCTTCACTTTCTCCCACTCGCTCCCTTCTCATTTCCTCTTCCTGCTCTGGAAGCCGTCTCTCTTTTTTTTCCTTCTCTGTTCCCATTTCTCACTTCCCCTTGTCCCCTCTCTCTTCCTCCCCCCTGTCTTTCTCCCTGCATGTGTGTGTGTGTGTGTGTGTGTGTGTTGATTTGGCTATTTGTCTTCTGCATGTCACACTCACACACATGCACATGTGCACATGCATGAGCACACACCCTGCAAAGACTGTTCATCTTCGTATATCTGATTGTATCAATTTGTCTCAGTGTCGAGCCACTCTCCAATTTGCCATCTGCCTGACAGGGATCTTATTGATTGGCCCACACACTTGTCATTCTTCCAGTCTCTCACCCTCCTGTCCAATCTGCACATCTCCATATGAGAATAGTTTTCAGACACCCCCTCCTTCCATCTCCATATATCCCTGCCTCCATTCTTTCATTATCACACCTCCTCTAACACTTATATCTCTCCGTCTCTCCACCCTTCTCAACACCATTCCCACATCCCACTTCACTTTTTCTCTCATTTCATTCCCGGGGCTTTATAGCGCACACAAATCAAGGCTATGGGCTTTTATGCTGTGATCAGTAACCCAAATGGAAACGCAGGCATAATAGTGATTACCTGTCATAGCCCGGCTTAGCTTATAAGCAGTGCAGGAGCATCCATCGCCGACTTGAAACGGCAGACTAACAGTCTTAACAGCCTCTGTAATTCAGCAGACGTTCCCGGTAGTCAGAAACTGTGTAGCTCTCTGGCGTGGCTTTGAATGCCCACAGAAAACTTTGGAGTCATTGAGAAGTTTAACTTCAAAAGAGGAGCACGCCAAGAAAAGAAAAAAAAAAAATCAGCTTGGAGGAAAACACATGGTTATTGAATTTTCTTTTTTTCTCTGTCTCTACCCTTTTTAATCGCTGTGTTTCTGACCCAACTCTGCCGTCTTTCAGCGGTTTTTCTGTAGATTTCAAAGTGTGTTTGTGTGTGACGGCGTCCGCGTGTGATTCAAAGTCCCCAAAGAATACACCGAATTTGGAACTCCATCAAATATCCTGCTGACAGACAATCTTGTCAATCTGCAGCTGCAATCCATCAATGTAAATGCAGCGTGTTCATTTTATTCCGCAGGAAAAAGCTTCCGTTTCCAATTGTTCATTTCAGGCAATGACTTTGATCGGGCAGCGGGTTTCCAGATAAGTTCTGTCTGAAACAACGTGCTCAGCAGGAAGCCAGTGTGATTTAGTTTATTTGGACAGACTGGTGTAAAGTTGTTGTTTGGGGGGTTTTTTTTGTTGTTTTTGCCACACTGCGACTTTCACTTCACAATTACAATGACCTTTGCATCGCTGTTTTAACTTGTCACACCAAAGCACTGGGGTTATTTGGAGACGGATGATGCAACATTGCCAAAGACGGAAAGTCCCCACGACATCTAAAGGCGTCGATCAGCTGCCATGAATCTTACTGATGCGTTTCTCTTGCAGGAATCTGACTCGCTCGCTTCAATCTGCTCGTGGATAATGTAGCAAAAGCTGTTAGAAATAAAAAACAGAACTGTGATACAGGAAATTATGTTTTTCCTTCCTTTTCATTTATACCGGCTTTGTTTGTGAAAACACTTTTAATTGAGGATCCTCAGTCGTTTCTCCCTGTTTAGGTGTTGCTGTCCCCGTTCAGTTTACTTGTCATTTGGTTTATTTGGTTCGTATTTTTGAAGTGTGTTCTTTTATAAGGCCCTTTCCTTTTATTATTGTCTTTTTCTATTAATGTTACCTCCACAATCCTTTTACCCCTTTGTTCCCAGTGCTTTGTCATATTTATTTGCTGAAATAAATCCTACCTCACTGAAGCTATTTCCAGGAATACCGTGTATTACCAGCCAAAAAATCTCCTGCCATGATGCAAGCCCCGCACCCTTTGACTCTGACTGCAGCTGCCATAAAGCACAATGTAACCACACAGAAGAGACACGCAGGAGAAGACATGTCGTCATGATCAATCAGAGCCGGGTAAGACGTGCAGGGGAAAACTGATGCAGGCCCACACGAGACTGTCAAAGCAGAGGAGTCAGATGAGTGCAGGCTCCGGCTGTCTGGGGACTCCACAGACCCAGACCGACTAACCAACCAGCACTCTGCCTCCACACCAACCAATCAGCGTTTTCTCTGCCTACAGAGCAACAGTTCATCTTTCTCCCTGACAAACCCTGTAGTTTGCACAAGAATACATACCGTATTTATTTGAATTGAAATGTTTCAAGGCAAAATGAATTACCGCGGGGCCAGTAGATAATACTCCCACATTTCCTGTACTAATGCATTTTTCTTCCTTGAGGTTATAACAGGATTTGTAACAACGTAAGCTGTCCTTTTAACACAGTCCAGACCACCAATGCACATACTTTGATCTATATTGCAAACACTCAGTAATAATATTGATTCATTTGTACAAGTTCAGGGTAAGTGATGAATGAATGCACCGCTGCACTCAGTATGTAAAGGCACGTCCTGCTTCGTGGTAGAAGCTGGATGTCCACATCAAAAAGAATTCAGAAATACAATATCTGGATATTACATTTGTTGGCATAAAAAAAAAAATAGCAGATGGAGCTCCATGTGCAGAATGTGCACTTCTCAACTCAGGCTGGATTTTCATTATAGTACCTAAAATCTGACATCCTCCCGCTCTACATCTTCTTTCAGCGTAATGGGTCAATAGGAGACGCCACAGTTTTAAAGGTGGAATAAGTAAAGCTTTCGCTGATCAATAAAATAAACTCAACATATGCTTCTGCAGGGGTTTAATGGGGTTGTTGATCAATATCAATACGAATGTCTCAACGTTTAGCTCACCTCACAGTGAGCTGTGTGGTTTCCAAAAGTCATTTTCTCTTTTTGAGTCATAAATAAAAATAAAAATCTGTTCCTCACTCGTAATTTCAAGACACAACACAAACATTTTCTTTGTTTCACACACTTTTTTTTTTAAAGTCAGCTCTTCGGAGATCTATCAGACAGTCTTTTCTTGCTTATCCTTAGTTTTTGGGGGCATAATGGGACAAACATTGATTTCGGCTAAGAGGAAAAGGCACAGCTGTGCATCTCTTGCACCGATCCCTCAGCTGCACGTGGCGAACTGCATTTGATTTGGAGAGCAGCGTGTGGAGATAATCACACATCCCTCTGCGAACTGGAGTGATTTAAAAAAAAAAAAGCTTCCAACATTCACAGAGAGGTGTTGAGGTGTTGAGGTCAGTGAACAGGGGCAATAACATGAAAAGGGGAGGGGGGTGCACTGGGGGTGGGGGGTGGGAGGGAAATAAAAGATTAAATTCATCGTATAATCAATCACACTTGTTCCCTACCATTAATCAGCTCTTCTCCACTCCTCAAGTGCCTCATTTTCCCCTTCCAAATTCATTTTACAAGCTCCGTTGTGCATGAGCTCCTTTTTTTTTTTGTTTCACAGATCGAGCCTTTTCATTATATTTCATGATCTGCTATATTTCATCACATCTCATAAAAGTGAAGGCAAAAACTAAGAATAGCCAGACATTTAATGAATTGTTTTCTCTCTGCTGCTGCCGGATCGGATCAGCGGCAGTAACAGATTTTAAGTCAAAGTCGTCCTCCAGGATGTAGATACAAACACCTGGAATTGGTCAAAGTCAGTTAACTGAAGTGGATCTCACTCTATGTACGACTACACCTGCAAAAACTGAGAGCCAAACGTCATCTTTTTGCCAACAGTTGCTATTTATAAATCACATTTGCATGAATGTCCAGTAGCACCCTCATCCTATGCATAATGAATAGGCTCCCTCACTCTCACCTATAATAGCACCTTACCAGCCGCAGAAAGGAAGACTCAGTGGACAATCGGGAGTGGAAAAGTCTTCAGTTACACCGCCCACACCTCCCATCTATAAATGAAGACGCCACAGTCCCTCTATTGCTTAACTTTTCTTGCCTACGTTACCGTATTAAAATAAAAACCTCTTTTCCTGTGAGGCCCTTGAAGATCCCTGTTGTCAACTCTGCTACTTCTTGTTCTTCACAAGACAAACAAGGACTTGGCTTGGACAAAATTGGCTTTGAGCTGTTTGCAGCAGATTTCATCTCACTGTTAGTGGAGGGAATGTTGCCCAAGGCAGGGCAGGTGATCAATATTATCAAGGTGTATCTTCCAATGGAATCAATCACATCTGACGGCTTTCCAATATCAGAGCAGAAATGAAATGTGCCCGTCTCCTGCGAGGAAGCAATGAGAATCACAGCGGTCACTAATGTGGCTGTGTCGGTTGCTTTCCAGGTCACCGGTTTGGACTTTACCCAGGGATTTTATATTCCCAAGGTTTGAATTAAATTCATAGGACTACTGGTAATGGATTTTTCTTTTATTTATTCTGTTTGCCCCCGTTCTGCTTTGTTTTGCACTTTCGGAGACTAAACAGTAATGATGTTTTCATGAATTTCGCTCGAACCCAAACTATGCAGTGCAGTTTTATGCAACTCTACCCTCAGGATAAAGAATATTTCATATTTCACATGATAAAAAAAGAGGAATTATCACTTTGGATTTTAATACTCGAAAAATGAACACCAAAGGGGTTTGATAGCTGTCTGTAATCAGCCCCAAGTTTTCTTCCTTGCAGAGAAAACGTCACACTTGCAAGCTTCTGATGACACCACAGGCTTTCTAATTTGGCATTTTATGTGCCAGCAGGTGGCAAATGAGTCTCAAAGCCCAGGATGGCAGCTCCACCAGCATGGCCACCCACTCTAATGGGTGACCATCTTTGATGTAGGCAGCCAGAGGCCTTGTCATTGACCTGTGCCGTGTGTGGGGTGGCCAAGATCGACTGGCTCCTGATGGGAGCTTCATTTGATGACAGCAGCACAGCTAAATGGGTGCGGCTCCAAATTATGCCTTAACTACCTCTTTTATCATTACTCAACCATCCTTATCCCCCTCTTCTCGCTTCCCACAGGGCTCTGCCATGATGGGAAAAGAGCCGTGCCAACCTGAATTCTGTATTTCTGTGTGTGTGGGGGTTTGAATGCACGCAGTTGTACATTTGTGTGGACCAGACTTCCGTTCATCACCGAGCTTGGCTCTTAGGGAACTGCTGGAGACATAGGTTGTCTCGGAGGACACTGATTGGCTCAGCGGGGGACTATGAGCTTGAGGTAGATGAGGTGGAAATGAACTAAACCTGACCTGCCGTGCAAGCACACACAGACACTCGCACATACACACCACTCGTGTTTTTTTTTTTTTTTTTCCCACATTCACTGACACATAAAGACTTGCAGAGATAAAAGCTCTCTCGGATATGCTTTAATACAACATTTCATTACCACTTAAATTAAATGCATACAGACGCACCTCATCTGAACATAAATGTATCCCACAGCTTGACGACGCCATAAGATGGCTCATCGCTCTCTTGTTTGTATTCCCTCCAGTCTTGCTGTGTGTGTGTGTGTGTGTGTGTGTGTGTGCGTGTGTGCATGTGTGCGTGATGTTCTTCCATTCTTCTCTTAATTTTCTACATCCCACTGTGTACATGCGCAGCAGGTTCCCGTTTCTGTGTGAATTTCTGCATTTCAGCGGTTTCGCGTACGCATGTCTACATGTTTTATCTCCGCGTGTCCCGCCGTGTACGTGCCCATTTTCACGCATCTGTGTTTGGCTACAGATAGTGGTGTGCTTTGATGTTCATGTATGCATGAGTACAAATTATGAGAACTATAATTTCTACTTATGTTCAGTGGCTGCTGTACCACGTCTTCTCTCCCTTGTGTGTATGTTTATGTATTTCTGAGCCCCTCGCAGGTCTGCCGTGGTTCTGACAGATTATTTTTAGAACCCTTTGGTTTTCCAAATACGGGGACATGTATATCACTTACATCACCACGACTAAATTCCTGCCAGCACAAAATGAATTTGGGTACCTTGCCACCACTATTCAAGTCTACCTGCACAACTGCACAATGTGGAATGAAACACATACATTGCTTTGACAGTGTGGTTATGGCACATTACACTTAAAGGTTATTTTAGCTCTTTCCACAACACCTCATGATGACGGTAGAGTAAGTGCATGCGTTAAATACTTGGTTTACCCTGTCTCTACTTTCATGTTTTTACGCAATCATAGATCAGAATTTCACCGAAGTCTGGAAGGGATTTTTGATGCAGCTCGCCTCTGGTGACTCCAATGGCAGATTTTTTTTTTATTTTTTTCCCCCCGCAGCAATGCAGGAAGTCCTCGCAGCTATCTATCTGCTCGGAGACACAAACTGTAGAAAACCACAGGCTTGTGGAGGTTTCTGAAGGGACGTACTGAAGCTCGGCCGTTGTTGTCAGTTACTTTGTGAAAAAAAAAAAAAGTTGGGGGATTTCCCTTCAATTCCCTTCAAGTCTTCAATACAGTTTCAGCGGGGACGATAACACATATAACACATTCAAGTATGACATTTGCCCGTGGCGTTTTTTTCGGATCAGCGCTAATTTCTAGGGAAAAAGAGTTGGCAACACTGATTCTTTACTCTGACGCTGGGGTAGTGTGTTTATTTGTGTTAAATTTGAGCATAAATCACTGGCCAGACAACACCTCTTGCTATGCTGACTAATCTAAAATAAGCTCATTATGTAGCTTGTTAATAATGTCATTGATAGAAAGGAACACTGACAAATCAACCTGCACTGCTGTTGTAGTGGCTCGGCTCGTGTGGTCGCGCTGCATATTAAGTCTTCCAGCGTAATGCTCACCAATCCATCCTGTTCGGGGGGATCAACCAGGTCTGAATCATGGCACGAGCATCCTTCAGTATTAACACGCTTGCCCGGCCAACTCTGTATCAAGTGTGACAGTAACCGATAATTCACGCTGACCCCTGCATAGCACAGCACGCTGATTCAGGGTTATCTCCATGCTGTTTGCTACTACTGTGTGATGTCTATTATTACACTCACCCTGCCATCCAGCGACATCAATTATGTCAATAAGATGCCTCCTCTGCCAACATTTCACATACATTAGGGACTGTTGACACATCAGTTTTCACCCTATTGTGGCGTGTATCAAGGAGGTGTGCTGCTCACAGTCACTGCACACGGAGGAAATAAAGCTACGAAATGAACCTTATACAGATCGTTAAAGTGAGCACGGATCAGTGTTGCTGAGTTTGCCACAGTGAATAATGTTTCTTTTCTTGCTTGTATTGTGACAACAACCATTATTTCCCTGCAAAAAGCAGACATTATGAAAATAATGTATTTAGGTTCTGAGGAGAACCTACTGAACGGCTTTTTTCAGAGGAGAAACAGAATAGAGTAGGTGCACCAAAGAAATCTTTAAATCTTTAAAATGAACTTTAGCTTGCTTACAGACAGACTGCCATAATGTGTATTCATTAGGGCTGCAACTAATGTTACTTTTTTTTTATTCTAGGTTAATTATTGATTATTTTCTTGGCTCATCTTCTACTTAATTGGTTTATAAAATGTTAGAAAACAGTGAGAGACTGCCATTACTGTGTACAAGACATCTTCATGTCGCCTACTTCAAGTTATTCAGGTAACTATCATATCAAGAAAGACATTCACACCTGAGATGCTGGAACAGCCAATTAATTAACTTTCCATCAATGGAATAAATGCTTAACAGACTATTCGTTTCAGGTCTCCTATTCATAATTTAAATGTTGGCAAGTAACTTTCCCCAACACTGATCAGGAGGCCACAAGTTGTCTGAATTCTAAGTGAGTCTACTGAAAACAAGCATAATCTACCATTTAAAAATGATTGAATAAAAAAAAAAACTTCCAGTCACAGTACTGTTCCTCCTCTAAGGCTGTTTGTTCTGTGGCCATTGTTGCTAAAAACTAGGCCAACAGAGCTGGTTTGTGCTTCGGTCTGTGGCTGTGAAGAAGGTAAGACTATAAAAATCTGTCGATAGTGGAAAGATTATCAGCCAGAGAGCTGACCCCATGACTAGAGTAGATAAACCACCCATACCCTCTCCAGTCATCAATCCCTATGACCACCAGCCCCTCAGAGCCGGTCATCCCTCTTAAACTGCCAGTCACAATGAAACGGAGAGTGATAAAGTGAGCAGACGTGAAGGTGAAGAGTCAGCTGAGGTGAAAGTTTGGGAGGTGAGGAGAAAGAAAAGGTTGGTGCAGTGGAAGGAAATAAATAGGGCTGATATGAAAGCAGGCAGTAGACTTAGAGGAAGACCAACTCAAATCCTTGTAAGGCCGAGGAAGCCACAAGAGAAGATGAAAAAGAGGAATTGTGCCACTGTAGAGGAAGAGTTGAAAAATGATGGGGGGAGAGAATGATGCGCGTCCTGCGGGCTTAGAAAGGCAGAGGAGAGAGACGCCGTCAGGCACTGAAGGAGAGAGCAATTAGATTTATCTGCTCATTAACAGAAGGGATAATTGACTACAAGAGTCTGCAGCGATATACTAGGAGACAGGGGGAGAAGGAGAAAATGAGCCAGGAAGAGAAATGAGAGCAGGTGGAAGGAGAAAAGATAGGAGGCAGGCAGAGAGGGATTGGGAAGAAAAGGGAACAAGGCAGGGGAAATAAACAAGGGAAAAGTTAAAAAATGAAAAGAATGGGGAGAAAGGAGAGAGAAGGATGGAGGGGGAAGAAAATCAGCCCACAGAGAACGCTGAGAAAAAAGGATTAGTGAGAGGAGAGGGAGAGTGGGAGGGGGAGGCAGGAGGCAGGAGGAGTAAATGAGGATAAATGTACAGTGTGGTGTTTGTGCGAGAGTGTGTGTGTGTGTGTGTGCCTGCACTTGTACACATTTCGCCGTTTTTTTGGCGTCCAGAGCAAGTTCTCACACATCCTCCTATGCGTGCGTAGTCTTATGAGGGCTGTGTGACATCACAGAGTGTGTCAGAATGTGACAGATAGGACTGGTTTTACAGGACTGGGAGGAAGGACTACAGCCTGAGTCACCTCAAGACACACTGGCACACAAAAGCGTGTGAACACTGTAGATCAGCGCACACTAAAGCCACCATTGTCCACCTACTGACGCGTGCCCATTTTCAACAACAGCTGCAATCAAATCCTGACACGCTGCTCACAAATGCCTGCAGATTGGTGCGTTTGTCATTATCCCTTTGCATTTGCCAATCAGTCATTCACACAGGCAGGTATTAGTGACTGAAGTTAGAAGTGTGACTGATGATGAATAACACCTTAATTAGTCTGTCCCGGGGTGCCTCAAGCATTTTCCTTATACAATAAAGTGTTGACAGACTAAAGAGAAATCCCACAGCTTTTATTCCTGTTTGATCAGCTGGTCATGCTTTATTTGGGTGGTTCAATCACACAACCTTGTCTTGTGAGAAATACGTCTGTATACCACTTGTTTTAAACCAAATGCTGTTTTAAAGGCGGCCTAATTGCTGCATGGATCGCATTCACTGGCACTGTTTCCTAATCCAGGAAGTGTGACGCCCTTATCAGCACAAAGGTGGAGGAGGTCAAACTGGGTGGTTGGGTGTACAAAGCACCTCTGACACCAGGAGCCGAGGATTGCATCCAACATCCCAGGTGTTCTTACTTTAAGGCTCCACAAACAAATGGTATTGGTATTGCACTTTTATTTAAGCTAGCAGTGTGGTTGGTCCAGACTTAAATATCAACTATGGGATGGACTGCCACACCCATCAGCCTCAGCTACACTTTGTGTTGATGCTAATTAATGTTAAATGTATAATCGTCCACTAATTTTTCTCTACACATAACCACAAAACCAGTATTCACGCTGTAGATTCCAGGAGCAGATGTTGTAGAGGAAAGATAGCCTATGCTGGCAGATGTGATCAATACAAAGGTTCTATTGATTTTAAACATATTTAATTAAATGTAACATTTCATAATAAATACATGCACGCTAATGCAAATTAGCTGCCTTTGAACATTATCTTTAGGAGACAACGATGAATCATGATAATGATTGAGGCCAATCTCCATACCCATACCCATCGATTTATTTATATTCAGTCATCTGTTAGCTTGTTTATCTATCTGTCTGCTTGTCTCTGCAGTAAACGCACCCTCCACAATGTATGGCAGCCTCCAGCCACCCATATTATACTTAAGGCTCTGTGGGATTTAGGGTTTAAGAGACCAAAGCTTCGAGCATTTGACTCCGTGAAGCAGCAGCCTGACTCTGAGCCAGACACACAAGAGCTTCTGGGATGGCTAGATAGGAGTTAACGTGCGACGTACCATTAATGCAACATCACACCTTTGATACTACAGAGGTGGATTCAATCCTCGCAAAGAAGGAGGTAGTGGCAGTGAGAGATAGGGAGAGGAAAAACTACCGAGAACGAGAGAGAAAGCCACCCGGCGTCACCTCCTTCATTGCAACTTATTTTCTTCTGATGATGACTCAATGAATTGCTAAGTTAAGCAGCCATTGCCCTCAGTTGCATCATGTATACAGCGAAGATGAGAAGGAAATAAAACACGGGGGGGAAGGTGAAAGTACATATACATACACCAATCCTCAACTTGCACGATTTAATTTACAGCTTTGCCCCACCTCCCGTTGTTTTACCCACCTTCTCCCTTCCTCTTACCTCTCTTCATCCCCCAGGCGCTAAAACTCTGTTGAATCGCTCTCTAGTTTTGTGCTCGTATGTTCATTCATTCTAAATTAGAAAATGCGAAGGAGTTGCATCATTCTGCTGCAGACAGACTGTGCTGAGATGGCAGTGTCGAATGAACTGGATTTATTATTACTAATGCAATTATACATACAAGTAACAAAGTGTTATTCATGGCTTTAATGACAAGAATATTCCAGCGTTTAATTAAACACATTAATATTTAATTTTTTTTATATTTGAGTGACACTCGCACACATAAAGGCAGTTAAAAAGTCTCAGTCTCATGTGTGTGTGACACGTGTGTGTGTGTGTGTGTGTGTGTGTGACGTGTGTGTGTGTGTGTGTGTGTGTGTGTGTGTGTGTGTGTGTGATCATGGCAATAAGTAGGGTCTAAAATTACAGAATTTGACAATTAAAATGGAATCAACTGTGGAATATTGTCACAGCTGACTAAGATATAGTCGCAAAACTGTAAAGGCATGTAGTTACGATGAAAATGAAGGCCAAGGTTAAAGATCGGTGTGGTCCAAGCAAGGGTGCCCTGAGTATGGGGGAGGACGTAGGGGAGGGGCCATTGGACTAAACTAGAGAAATCTCAAGAGAGGTGCTGCAACAGGCTGCCACACTGAAAGGAACTGGTTTAACAGTTGTGCAATGTACCAATGTATGGAGATTTTGTATAATGTATGCAATGTTAGTAAGTGCAACGAAGTATTTAAAAACAGGGGCCAAAGTCAAGCAAATGAACATTCATTTGCAGTGGGATCAAACTGCACTGTGCTGTATGCTTGGGTTTCTTTACCACCAACTGTGAAAGACTGAGTGAGTTCACTGATCAGAACCTTGGTGGTTGCATCCCCGGCTCTTCTAGGGTGCATGTTGAAGAGTCCTTGGGCAACAAATGAACTGCAAATTGCTCCTGATGCTCCTGATGTTGGTGTGCGGGGAAAAAGTGCTGCATAAACATAGTTCATTTACCATTTATGTGGTCTGTCTATGTCTGTCTGTATATGTCACAACAGTGCAAGATGCAGTCAGGAAACACTACGGGTGGGCAGTAGAGATCAAAATGAAGATGGGTGTGGTCCCGCCTATGAGTACTAATGCAATAATGTACTCACGGGATGGAACGTCAACATGTTGGCAAGATGGTCTCTCCTTCGGCTAATTCTATGAAATCTTTGCAGCTTATTTTCAATGCCATGTCATTCACTCCCATTCACATCCAAACAAGCACAGAAAACAACACAGGAAACATCTTATTTAGTCTGCACAGACAATCCATCACTGAACAAGAGGCCATCAATCAGGCTTTGCAGCGCCGTATAAAATATGAGGTTTTAAACTGAAAGAAATTTCACTCGCTCTCTCTTATTAATGCGAGTATTCATACGAATTGAAATAAAACTGCAAACATTTACAAATTCTCTCTCTTTCTCCTTTCTCTGCCTTTGATGCCGCACCTCTGTACTTTCCCACTTCTTCCAGCACTGCTGCAGTTTAAGGGGTTTACGAGAAGTGTGATTGTGAAAGTGGAAGCGAGGTTTAGCTTCCAACAGTTGGCCTGCTCTCAGCCTATAAGACTGTGAAACTGCCTGACAACGCAACTCTCCATCCAAGCAGAGGCGCACATCACAGACGTGCACGCACAGACACATACGTGCACGCTAGTATACCTCCATGCTTGACAGGAAGAGGAAATGGCTTTTCTCCATTTGGAGAGCCACAAACAAGAGGTGCTGCCGGCCCATTTCAGATAGCAGCCCTCTTAAAGAGCCCCTCTGTCTATGAATATGGAGATGAGGATTTAGGAGAGAGGGAGTGGAGGAAAGAGGGGGAAATTTTAGGGAGGGAGAGATCAGAGAGTGAAAAAGAGGGAGCAAGGGAGAGATTCTGTGTCTCTGAGGTGCTTTTTCCTGCCTGCCCTGTGGCCCTTGGCTGGATTTACGCACTGGATTTAGAAGAGTGTGTATGTTTGTGTGTGTGTGGCGCAAAGGAGACAGTCTACATACACACAGAGCCAGAGGCGACAGGTCAGAGAGTAATCACACACAGACACGCTTATAGTCATGGGACACATGAACACTCACACACTAATCATCCCCCCTCTCCTTGTCCATTTTCTCTTCTCCACACCGTTAAACACATCTGCAATCACGCACTCACATACAGCGCACACGCACCCACTGTGCATCAGCCGAGTGCACAGTGCCGCACTTCTCCACCTGGCTCCTTCTCATCCTTCTGTTCATCTCTCCCTTCATTCACTGCCCAACCAGCATCCGTTGCACCTTAGATAAGCCTATATGGTTTCCCTTCCCGCCCGCGTTCATTTATATGCAGCTCTCCAGCAAAACAAACAGCCGTCCGTGTACAGCAGATAGCATCTCAGTATCACTCTCCAGCAGGAACTACACAGCGCATGAATTATGGATCGGTGGGAGTGTGAGGCAGAGGTCAGACAGGAACGACAAAGGGCAATCCCTCGGGCCCTGTTAGATGATTGATGACAGAGAATGTTGCAGTTCATATTCATCATTATCATTGTTAGCGCTGCGGTAATGATAGAAACACTGACGGTCAACATGCACGGGGGCTGACCAACGACATCAACTAAATGAAATTACATGCGTTTGCTGTGAGTAACATCGTTGTCATTATAACAGGTGCCCACACTGAAGTCGCCGTCATCATCGACATCACTGATCATTACTGTAACATCATCATTTGAAATGTTGCTTTTATCATTGGCATATACAGTAATTAATTGCAGAGTGACTCTTCCAGGATTGCTCACATTAAAGAATAGATTTTTTTTTTTTTTTTTAACAACACTTAGATGTTCACATGCATGTTAAAGGCCATCAATCCCTGCAAATGTTCCTCCAAGGAGCCTTGGGGATCCCTTCATAACGAGATTTCAATGAGAGTGATGAGAGAGGAAATGGCATTCCAAAATTCAGCCAAAGCGCCTCTCAGCCTGTTTTAGTTACACAGACCATGTGGGAATCTTCCAAAGTGACAGTCTTTTTAGTACAAAAGTCCCTCCGGGGCCGCCTGGTGGCCTAAGGGTTTCAGGCACTGACCATGAAGTGCACCGTCTCTGGTTTGAGTCCGTTTGAGGAGCTTTGTTGCACGCCGTTCTGCAGTTTTCTCTCCCCTGTCAGCTCTCTAATAAAGACGTTAAATAATCAAAAACTCATTTTTTGTGTTACTATGCCTACACTTCAGCTCAGCAAGGATGCACTGTCTGGGGAAACACAAAGAATGAATTCTGCACTGAAAAGACTGTAACAGTGAAGATGCCGACATGATTTTTCCATCTCAGACTGCTGAAGCCTCATATTAGATTCAGCTGAACTTTAGAAGTCATTTTTGCAGGCTAATAGGACTGTGGATTTTGTTCCCTTTCTTTTACGCTGCATTTACATTAGGAAGGGATCCTTTCCAAGCCTCCTGGACAGGAGGAATGATTATAGTGAACAGTAACTCTTCCAATGTGTATACAGGCATGGGACCACTGTAATAGCATAGGCTTGAAAAATCATGCACTTATCCATCATATTCATTCAGGATCAACATAAAATATTAAAATTATGGCTGAAATGATTATTTGATTAGTCAACAGAAAATCAATCACCATTTTTTTCCAGTTTTATGTAATTGTTTTCAGTTCTGATCATAGGCAAATTGAAAATACCTTTTTTTTCCGAACATTTTATAGGCTTAACGATTATACAAGAAACAACAGTAATAGTAATGCTAGCTGTCGTCCTACATACAATCATATTTTTCCCAACTAATAATTAATTTTGGTCAGAGAAAAATGTCCTCACCACACATCCAGTTAGCTGTGGAAGGAATCCTATAACCTTTTGTTTCCTCTCTCACTTTTGTACAGGTACAAAAGAAAAAAAAAAAAAAAAAATGCTCGGACTGCTCAGTTTATGCTGAACCCAAAGAGCACACCGACTTCTCAGACATGCAATTATGTGGAACGGCCGAAAAAACATTTTAAATTTAGCTCACAGTAATTAGCAGAGAGGAAGGCACCGAGGCTGCAACAGTTTCTCCAACCGTCCAGAGACATGCAGTTCATGTGAATTGGGAACGGTGTTAATGTGGGTGTATGACTGTGGTGTATGTGATAACCCGGTGATATACCTCTCATCTCTCACCTAATGCATGCTGGGAGAGGCTCCAGCCCTCCTGTGACCCTGCACAGGATAAGCGGCCATAGGAAATAGATGGATGGCTAATTAGCACAACTGACAGCACTGGCCGCCATGACACTGTCATCACATTTATCATCACCTCCATTAGTGCAATCATAATTCCAACTATCATAATCATAATCAGCATTACACCAGTATCTTCATCACCCTCATCAGCCACCCAGGAGCTTGGTATCTCACATTATTACCTTCGCCATCATCATCATCATCATCATCATTGCAACAGCGAGCGACGTCACCGCTGTGGCCGTCGGCAGCTTCATCATCCTCCTCCTCCGTGGTTTCACAGACCTTGTCAGGTCTCATTTCTTAACAGCAGCAACATATAATAAGAGCCATAACCATTATTGTCCAAAGGTCTCCTGTTCCAATCTTTTACTTTACCAAATGACTTTCTCTTGCCCCGGCTCTCTCGCCATCTCTATTTCCCATTCCCCTGCTCTAATTACACACTGTTTATTTGGCCTCCTGGCTGCCCCCTAATGCAGAGGAGAGGCGTCATTAAAATGATTTACAGATGTAATCCCCCCCCCCCCTCCTCTCCCTTCTCTTTCTCTCTCTCTCTTTCTCCCCCCTCTCCCTCTAAGTTCCCGCCCCGCGGCACCCCCCAAATATAGCTCACCCTAATATCACCGGCGGGATTAAAATCCGTTTCGATTAATCCCTTTTGCTCGCTGCCTCTCTCTCTTCATGCTTTCTCTCTTGCTGCCCTTTCCACCTCCGCAACTTTCTCCAGCGTCGCCCCCCCCCCCCCCCCCCCCCCCCCCCCCAAGAACTCCCAACTTTTTAGGTTAACACTGTTTTTATGCGCTGACATTCTGTCTCCTTCTTCTCTTCACCCTTGCCCCATCGCTCTTTCTCCCTTTCAAACACATAAACATTATTCCTCTCTGTAATTATGTTATGGTTAGAAACCGTAATCATTTTGGGTGCCTGACTCAAGTGTTATCTCCCTCCGTTTAGTCTGCTTCAAACATGAAGAAAAGGAAGTGAGGCAGATAGTTTCCTTCCTCTTCTTAATCTGCCATCATAGCCCTGATGGCTTTCACTTTTTCCAACTTTTACTTTGCCTTATTTGACCTCCTTACATTGCAAGGCAGTTGGATTTGCAAGACTTGAGAATCACATCTCGCCAGGCTGCTGGTTGAGCGCTTGTGGCCAAACCACAGTGTCCTGTGAAGAGCTACTGGCTGCTGCAGGCGTGGTTTAGGTGTGACAACAGTGGAAGCGACTGTTTGTTCTGTAGCAACAATGGCGGCCCCTAAAGACGTTAGCGTAGATCCTGCTATAGCATCAGCTATATCAGAACTGGAGACTACGTCTTCATTGAAACAAGAGCAAAGAACAGCACAGCATTGATCTGACTGCTTGAAGTTATCCCGTGACAGAGGGTGACAGATAGATGGTTCATCCAATCACCTATCAGTTCATTGTCCCCATCCAAACAGTTTCTATGGACGACTTCCCAGACGGTTCTGTGTAAAAAAAAAAACATCTGGCATATCAGGTTATTGACCTCCTGGAACAAGCACAAGAACAAATGCACCACACCGCCCTTTAAGTCTCAGTATAAAACATATACAACAAGCAGACACAAGCAGCAGGATTAAAATCAGATTCAATTAATCCCTGATTCCCACTGCCTCCTACTCAGCGATGCTCCCTTTCTTGCACACTTTCCACATCACCAACTTGCTCATTTTATTCCTCAACCCCTATCTTCTCAGGTTAAAATGGGTTTTTCTGTGTGTGTGTGTGTGTGTGTGTGTGTGTGTGTGTGTGTGTGTGTGTGTGTGTGTGTGGGCAGGTAAATAATTTTTTATTCAGCTCCCTGACTCCATGTTATCTCTCTTACCTGATTTTCACACACCTCCACTCTGCTTTTAATTAACACTCTTTATTTCACAGCTCTCCCTGCTAATCTCTTCATCGGAGGCCTATAGCACTAGAGGCTGAGCTTTCACTCCCACCGCGGGCTCTTTGTGCTCTGAAACGGCAACAAACACAAGTCTGAGCACGCACACGCAATAATACCCACACACGCTCGCCCACACGCACATCTCTTGAAATGCATTAATACACTCAAATGAAAAAGCAAAAGTTAAGATGTACCGGCAAAATATCTGCCATCTGATTTATAGAAATTTACACCCCTTTCTCCCATTGTGTTGTGAGTTTGAGGCGGTGAACAATGCTGCTGCATTAACAGCTCTGAGTGATAGCTGATGCTTTTCAGCTTCATATAAATGGGTAATTTCCACACAGCCAAGGTAAATCTTTACAGACTGAGATACACATTGATTAGCTGCTTCTTTAGCAAGAAAAGGAAAGGATAATTAAGCGTTTGCACGTGTGTCTGTCTATGGGTACGTCTGTATCAGTGGTGGAAAGTAACTACACACATTTATATTTTTAATTTGAGGTACTTTATTTGAGTAATTCCATTATATCTGCTACTTTATACTTCCACTCCACCACATACGGGTGGGAAATCTTTTCAAACCGCTGTATTTATTTGATAACTTAAGTTACTAAATACTTCTGATCAGTAACATTAAATTTGATCAACAAATCAATTATGATGCAATATTATAGATTAAGATAAAACTTCATGGATCACAGTGCAGAAATCCAGCAGATAAAGCATAAAACAGGCAAAATTAGCTCCACCTTTCCCAGTTTCAGCATGCACATATCAATGCATGAATAATTCTAACCCAGTAATATGATATACAGTACATTATTCTGAAATGGTCTATTCTGGGGGGATTGGAGCGGCCGTGTGCGAACCGTTCTGCAACTTTCCAAAACTGACCCATTTGTTACACTTTTGTGGCGCTTTTCCTGTGTACAACTGAGTGTGAAATAGCAATGTGGCAAAGAGAAAGATAACATCCAAGAGGGAATTTGGGCTTTGGGCAACATTTTATTTGCAGCCTTAATCTTTCCAGCACATCATGCTGTTGGCCTCAACACATTCTCAACACAGCTGCACAAACAGTAACAGATGAGTGCATTAACATCCTTGACATACATCCTGTATGATGCCGCTTTCTTGTGCAAATAGATTAATTAACATACGGTATGTATGTATGTGTGTATTGTGAAATACTGTCACAATACACACCATTGTATACACCATTGAGAAAAACTGACACAACATTGAGTGAATACAATTTTAGACTGTTATTAAAAGATAAACACAGAATATGATGCATTGCTGTGGATTAATCTACTAAACACTATAAAAAGTAGTTAAAATCAGCTCACCCATAAACATCAACAGCAGTAAAATGCAACGTACACGTTAATGCTGCTGTAATATTAATCCAGAAACATCATATATAATAGTGACAGGGACAATTTTACTGCACCATGAGTACTTTTAATACTTTAAGCACACTTTGTTGATAACACTTTTACTGAAGTAAGGTTTTGAATGCAGGACTTTTACTTTTCACTCTGTGATCGTAGTACTTCTACTTAACTAAAGGATCCAAATACTTCTTCCACCACTGCTGTTAAGCACAAAAGCAGCTAAGTTAAGGTACTTCTGACAAAAGATAAAGTATTTTCCCATCAACTGAAACTCCTGAAATTCCTCATGCCTGATCGCTCTGAGGAGGATTAGCTTAGCTTTGAGAGCTACAAATGGCTGTTGAACCAGCAACACACTTATCAGCAGCAGTTTACTGCACCATCTTGTTTAACGCCTCAGCGATGTTGAAACGGGAGCCATCACAAACCTCTCCAAGTCTTTATACAGGTCAGTGTGTCTGTCCTTCAGGTGCTTTGCTAAATTTGTTGTGTTAGCACCTTTGTTAGCACTGCTCTGCAGCATCACTTGCACTAACGCTCGCTTGTATTCTTAACCTTTCCTTGTTCGCTTGCCTCAAATGCAAAGTTTTTCCAAAAAGCACTCCTGCTGTTCTCTTTTTTGTCTGCACTTGCCATCTTTAAGCTAACACCATAACAAAACCTGCAGTGTGTCACGGCCTGTCATGAGCTTCATTCAGCCGCAGCAGATGACATGAGTGACGAGAAGAAGACAGCACTGTGAGTGAGAGGAGGCGTGGCGGCGGCGTGTGTGTCAACTCGCTGTCAGAGAGGAAAGAACGAGAAAAGACACAGCTGGTCCCAGTGCACTGAGAGACTGGTAAACGAGTACAGAAACCAGCAAATATTCAGAACTGATATGTACTGAAAACCCAATAGTTTTGATAACAAAACCAAAATGTGGGAATAATACACATGAGATTATATAGTGCTATGAGGTGCACGTGCCATGACGAAGATCATAGGCTTACAACACATCAGTGCGTAATGGATGTGTGTAATTACTGTTTAAAAATGACTGCTGTGGAGCTGTCAGAGAATGTTGCCAATGCCAGATTAAGGACAAAACATGTCTGGTTTGTGTCCAAATAAGGTCAAACAGGGCTTGGTTGACATCCATTACTGGATAATTGTGCGAACAGGCATTACACGTGCGCCCTTGCGCAGAATTTCACACTGACTTGAGATGAATTTGACAGCACAATGCGTCCGCAGGAGTTAATGAACCTGGCAGAGAGTTTGCACATGCATATTTCTGCTTTTGTGTGTATTCGCAGACTTTTAGCTTTGAATCATTTGCCCCCCGGAGCATCGACGCCGCACTTGTCGACACCTGTAAACACCTGCAGGCTAGATTCATCAGTGCTGACAGCGCTTTGCACGGCTTCGGCTCAACAGACTACTGTATGTGCAAAATGGACAGCTCGAGCTGCCACTTAGGGATCTAAGCTCGGTGAACTGCTCTCAAGTGTGCTTGACAAATTCTGTAAGCCTGAGGTTAGACGATTGTTCATGACAAGCATTTATATGAAATATCACATGTTTCTGTTGTTGCTGCTTTATGAGGGCAATCTTTGTGTAAGTGTAAAAGTGACTTATTGCACTGGATGTGGGAACAAAGACTACAAACATTTGTTTTATTCTTTAATTATACTAAAGCTATAACATCTTTGTCCTATAGGATTCTGCCATTTTCCCCAAGCAATCTGTCTTCCATCACTTAAGTCTTTATTTTTTTTTAGTTATTTCACTGTGATTGTTTGGTGGTTTGTATCGGGCGGGCAGTGGTGGCTGTGTCATGCAGTGCAGTTTGTTTCAGTTACTGGGTTGTTTTCCAGTGAAATGCCACTGAGCCTCTCTGTGCCAGACTGTAATAAAAGTGTCTGCTGGTTATATCATCTTTTGCAAATCATTAATGGTGGCTGAGGGAGGCCAGTGATGATGTCACCACATCTGGCATCTTTTCAGGGAGAAAAAAATGTTCTCCTAATTTTCATTTTCATTTTGGGTTTTGTTGCCATGAGCAATTCAATTCTGAAATTGTTCTGTTGTGCGTAAATGTTGTAAATCTTGTTAGCATTAAGTGTTCTGCACCTATAGACAGATAAATAGAAGCGTGTGTGTGTAACAGTTATATCTTTGACCTTTCTCTTGTGCAATTTCTTGTTATTTATCAGCCATTACATTCACTGGCACTGACATATCTGCGATAAGTTATCTGCCAATAAATTGCTCCCGCTGTCTAACAGTCTGTAGAATAAATTAATAAATGTGTATGTATGTAATGCACTTATGCACTTTTCTGAGGATGTTGGCACTGTGCAGACGTGTTACCTGAGCACATGTTTCCTAGTGTGCCGGTAGGTTAGTGAAGAGTTTGGCGTGCCACAACAACTCAACATGTAGCCGTCACTAACATTACTTTACAAATACGCAAAATCTTCCTGGTTGTTTTCGGATCAGAGGAGAAAATAAGAGCAGAGGAGGGAAAAAAAAGGAAAGAAAATTTGGGAGCGATAACCCATGCTGAACTAACACCATGCAGATGAGGTTCTGTGACCGCCCTGCTCTATCCATCTCTGTCATCCACCCTCGAGATGTCTTTATTACAGTGAATTACATTACACCGCTGTGCTGTGTTTACACAGGGGAGACACATGGCATAATTGAATGAGTGTCACACTTGGATCCAGACAATTGTTAAATGTAAATATGGCATTGCTAAAGTGACTCTGAAATCCATGTTGCATTCATACAAGTCAATGAATAGCTCTATATCTGGGCTGCAGCAGTTAAGCGCAGCTTATTTCCTAGAACTCTCGACTCTAATAGTGTAAAAAGCATTGTTCTATCACAGGAGCTCTGATACGATGTTGAGAGGGGAGCAGCGGTGCGGAGAAAATCTGCACTACCTTTGACTGAAGACATCATGTGTGTAATGCCATCACATACTCTCTCTCTGCCGCTTGTCCTGTTTCTAAACGCGCCGTTCAGATAGCAGGGCCACTCTTTCCAATCAGACGGTTATTGTCCTATAATGAATACATTTCCCATAAAAGAAAGGTGCGGTGGAAAAGGGGAGAGAAGGAAAGAGAGAGAGAGAGAAAAGACCCATAGCTGAGAGAAGTAAATGAGGGTAAAAGTGGAACAAACGACACACCAAAGTGAGAGTGAATGTGGGGGATTTAAGGGTGAGCGGGCTGGAGGGGTTCGGCCAAGTTCTTCGCTTTTTCCAGCACCTTCATATTTCACTCCCATTGTTCTCGGTTTAGTATAAAAGGAGTTTTGTCAGACTTTGGTTTGTACTTGCAGATGCAAATCAGCAGTCACTTTGCTGGCTGCTGTGTGTGCCTGTTTTCTGGCCCGTTAAATAACCCTCATTAAAGGGCAGCGGCAACTAATAACAGTGTCCAAGCTGCACCGAGTTTGTCCCTGTGCCCTGTCCCCTTCTCTCCTTGTTTAATTTCCCTCTAAGGCCACGTATTGATCCCAGCCCCTCCATTCCGTAACTCTTTTATTAATAACACAAAGCAATAACAAGAGTGTCACAACCCCCGAGTTTCCCGCAAGCAATTAATAGGATTAATCTGGCGCATGTGTGTTTTGGTCTTTACAGTATGGGTCTCCCCCCGACGGTAGGCCTGACCTCCCCATTTCTGTCCTCCGCTCTCCTCTAGGCTTTCCCTCCATAACTCTCTGCCAAGTCAAACTTCTGAAGGAAGGTGCCGAGCAAGAGGCAGAAAGAGGAGGGCAGAGGTTCGGGCCAAGTACGAAAGAATGGGATTTGATACCGAAACGGAGCAAAAGAGACTGTGATGGAGGGAAAAGGGGGCCAAGAGGAAAAAGACACAGAGGGAGAGGAGAGCAGGGCGGGAGAACCAGAGGAGGAACTGCCAAAAGGAAAGCCTTGGTGGTAAATTCAGAGGCGGACAAGGTGGAGAGAGAGGGAGACAGAGCGGGAGGCAAAGAGAAATACGGATGTGCTGAGGGGAACAGAAATGAATAAAAGATGGAGGGAGACAGATAGGATCGAAAAGGTAGCTGAGGTGAGCGAGAGAGCTGCTGGGACTATTAGATTCTCAGTAAGCAGTCGCTTCCTCTCTCCACCTCTGCTGTAGTTATCGAGTCTGGCTTCGTGCAATGCTGTTAATGCAACTACTAAACCGTCACAGTATGACGTGCGCTCATTCATCTACCGGCATCCACGTTTGCTGCATGTATGCAGAGTACGTATTTACAGAACTGGCGTGTTTCTCAATGTGTGAGTGCTGAGTGTGAGGAGAACGTTTCAGAACTGTGTGTGTGTGTGTGTGTGTGTGTGTGTGTGTGTGTGTGTGTGGGCGGGTGTATGGCAGAACATTCACCAACTTCAAGTATGTGGATGTCTGTTGCATCCATTGAAAGACCGTTTCCTCCGCCAAGAAGGTTACATTTTCAGTTGGGTTTGTTTGTTTGCTGGATTACAGAAAAACCACTGACCTGATTTTCATGAAACTTGGTGGAAGGTTGCAGCTTGGGCCAAAAAAGAGCCCATTAAAGTTTGGAGCAGTTCCGAATCACCGGGTGGATGCACAAATTATTTTTCACTTTGGTTAACACTGCGAGATAGAGCATTTGGCCCTGGCGGAATAAATGCCATACATCTTAAAATGTTGTACATGGTAGTAAAGTTCAGTGGTTGCAAAACATAACTGTATGACCTCGAGTCCAAAAAAAAAAAAAGTTGTGATGCTGTATCTTAGAAATATCACCAGACAGACCTTTTTTTACTCAGAAAGATGCTGAAATGCTCACTCACGCTTTTATTACTGTTTCCACTATTGTAAACATTTTTACTGGATTACCTAAGAGTCTATTGGAAACCAGAGTCAGCTCACACTCCTTAGCTGAATCTTAACTAAACAAGGATCACACTAACCCACTGCTTAAGACACGACCTGTATCTTTTACAATTGATCTTAAAGCTCCTTTACTTGTGTGTAAAGCCTTCAATGACCTCGCTCCTCCCTACACCAGAGATTTCCTTTCATTTTATGTCTCAGCCAGATCACTAAAGTCCTAAAGCACTTTTCTTTTAAATGTTCCTTATGTGTCCACTAAAGGTACCGGTGAGATTACCCTCTAATTTTACGCCCCTAAACTGCAGAACTCACTGCCTCTGGATATGAGCACGACGAGACCTCTCTGTGTTTTTAAAAGGAAATTAAAGATCTCTTTAATCAGGCTTTTAATTTGTAGTAATGTCGTAGAATTTGTTTTTAAGTTTTAAACACTGGTTTTTCTGTTATTTGCATCCCTGGTGTGTTTATTTTATTTATTTTGATTTTGATTTTGATTTTTCACTTTTTTTTGTCTATTTTATTGTTGTAATGTTTAACCTTGCAAAATGTCACTTATTTATTTTTCTTGATATTTTTTGTCCATGTTGTTTTGCTATGTGAAACGCCTCAGACTGCATGTTTGCAGGAAAGGTGGTGTATAAATGAAGCTGAGATCGTGTTTTCTCCGGATCATACGGACAGACTCTTAATGCTACACTTACATCCCCCTCCGATAAATCACCATACCTGCAGTTTATGTGCCTTCTCTGACTCACACCATATGACACAGACAGGTTAGATGGAGCAGAATTTTGTCAGCTGTCTTGCCCTTTTTATTATTATTTTATTTATTTTTGGTAAGCCTGCCAGGTATAACCCACTAACTGTCAGCCTGTGCCCAAGGCCTCCAAATATCAGAATCGCTCACACATCTGTGCCCTCGCTCAGTGATATCTGCAACCTGGCACTGGTACCTAAAGGATAAGTCCAGTTTATTACAATTTCAGTCTTATATTCATAGCTTTGGCCATCATTTTTATTGGCTATGATAATATTATATTCACCAAAGTATGCAACATGAGACAGGCTGCAAGAAAGCCTACAGCTTAGCCAGATAATGTAAAGCACTTTATTTAGAGCTAAAAACTAACGGTAAGCGCACCTGAAATGTTCCCTCAGTGAACAACTGCGTGCATGTTCAACGACAGCAAGTACAGTGGGTCAAAGCAGTCGAGGAAGCTGATCTGTGAAACTCTAATGGATGTTTACAACAAACAGTTGGTACTAATTTCACCCCAGCCTGTCTGCCAATTAAGTCTGGCTAACCCGAGAGTTCCTTTAAGACCTTTATGATCGTCTGACTGCTCTTTTCTTTGCCCTGTCGGACTTTTTAGCAAGGTGGCCGTGTTCCCAGATCCCTGCAATTAACTTGGTGAGCGCGGTGTTATCAGAGAAATAACGGGCAAGACCACGAAAGCAAGAACAGAGATGCAATAAACCAGAATTATCCTCGATTCGGTTTCACAGAACATGCTTCATCCACGTTTAAGTCAAAAGCACGACCCGCCTCTTAGATTAAAAACTGACACGACGGTCATGAATTCACAGTTGTTGTTTGTTGACTTGACATTTATAATGGTCGATGGTAAGGTGGTCACATGTGCATAATGTCCAGATTATATCCAAGCGAGGTGTTTGTTTTATCAGCCTCACACATTAGCCCACACACACACACACACACACACAGAAAAGAACATACTGCATGCATTTTGGGCAAATGATGCATTATTTTGTGTGATTGTGCTGTTGGTCCTGGAGTGTGGGTGGGGGACCAAATCATGTAGCTACACTACGGTGCTGGTCAAATGTGTGTGTGCGTGCGTTTGTGTCTATACACAGGATCTAACTGTCAATGTGTGTACGCTAACGGCTGAAATGAAGGTGAGCTGTTATCATCTCCCACTCCCTCCCTCCCTCCATCCCAACTCTCTGTCCTCTCAGCAGCAGGTCCATGTAAGTTGGTTACAGCCACATAATTTTCGGGAGGGTCGGATAGCAGCGTTTTGCTCCCCCCCCACCCGCCTCCCTCCCTGTCTCCATCCACCACTCCTGGCCATTCCCGGCACTTCACAACTGGATGAGCAAAGCGGCGGCGGCGGCTACCTACCTGGCTCTGTGATTGACTGCAGTGCTGCTGAGCGAGCCTCACTGTATCTGTGCCGTGTTTATTGCTTCTTTCACCTTCGCCGTAATTGAGTCCCTTCCCCATGCCAAATATGCACCGTCAGACGGGCTGATGTGTGTGTGGACGGGATCTGTCAGGGGTGTGTGTATGTGTGGGAGTTGACTGACAGGGTACATAACTCAATTCAGCAATTCTGAGGGAACCTGATGGCTGTTTTCTTGCGTGTGTGTGTGTGTGTCTGTTTATGTGTATGTGTGAGTGTGCGCAAATCGGTGTGAGGCTATCTGTATATATGTGGAAGTATACTATATGTGGGCTGGAATTTTACAGATGAGAACCTGGCATATCTCTAAAAGGAAGGTGTGTATATTGAATTTGAAAAAAGTACCCAAACTATTTAAAAATATATTGGTGAGTAAGCACATGCTTGCTTATGCACGATTTAGGCTCAGGCTCAGGCCGAGCCAGTCAGGAGTGTGTTTGGCATGACAAAAACGCCAGGACAACGATGCATGTGTATGTGCCTGCATGTGTGAGCAGAATACTACTGAGCCTCTTTCAAACACACACCTACACAACAGCACACACAACTGTAAAATGGCCAATACGGCATGAATAGGCCAAGTGGAGGTGAATCATATATATATATATATATATAATGGATAAGTGAGATAAAGTCCCACAGAGGTTAAGCAAGAGAGATGGAAAAAGTAGAGAAGAAGAGTTATGAAGTGTGTGTGTGTGTGTGTGTGTGTGTGTGTGTGTGTGTGTGTGTGTGTGTGTGTGTGTGTGTGTGTGTGTGTGTGCGAGAGAGACAGAGAGAGTGAGTGATGGCCTGGTCACAAGAGACTGGTTGGAAGTAGATGAGGGAATTAAATATGAAGGAGCTAAACTCTGCTTTGCTGCAAATAATAGGAACACACAGTTATGCACAGACTTCAGGAGAAATAAAGGGAGTCAGGAAGAGAGGGGGAGGGTACTGCAAGGGAGAGAGAAGATATAGGGTTAGTTAAAAACAGTCATGGGAGCAAGAAAAGGTGGGTGGAGATGAATGGAGATAGTTGGGGGGACTGTACGGTCTCTGAAGTGCACGTACGATGAAAATAAGTTTCTACCTCCAGAATACTGCAGAGCAGCATATAAGTAAAATGCACAGTTCAGCAAGCCCAGAGCAAGAGAGATGGGGAGAGAAGGTAAATCTGGAGGTACGGTAAAATGAAAAAAAAAAAAGGCAATTGACTATAAAAAGAAAACAGAAAGTTAAAAGAAGAGGAAGGAAGTGAAAGTGGAACTTATTCTGAGAAACAAGAACAGCGGCGGGAGAAGAGCCGGGGAGAAAACAAAAATAATATTGGAAATGAATCGATGCGGTGTGTGTAAATGGAAGGAGAGAGTGAGGAAAATAAAGAGTCAGACAGAGGGAAAAAAACCATTTTGTCTATGCAAATGAGAAGGGGAAAGCAGAAGCACAGGCGTTCAAGCTGGCCACCTGGGCCCTGTCAATCCTCCCCCTCTGCTCTCCTCCTCCTCTCCTGTCTTCAAACTGTCTACCTCTCCACACCTGGCTCGGGCAACCCTATAGCCTGCGGCTACAGTAGAAAAGGTAGATAGGAGGAGGAGGAGGTGAGGACGGGGTGCAAGCAGCAGGGAGGCAGCAGAGACTGTTGGCCAAAAGATCCATCAGCAAGCGATCCTGGCAGCGAAAAGCACCCGCTCCCCTTCACCAAAATCTGCCTTTCCAACTATCTCTGAGTCTCCCTCTAATTGCAAAATCTCAGTAACAGTTGGAGCACATTCATGAGAGCTCATGCACCTGGAGCACATGAGTGGAGAGTGTGCATGGGCATGGGCATTGGCATTTAAGTACCAACAAGGTTAGGTGTAGAAAGACAGGCACACGGGGAGAGGCAGGAGGGATAAAAAAGCTTTCGAGTGATCGTGGCGAGCACAGACAAAAAGACACTAAGTCACTGCTGAGGCCCTTGAACCGACTTCACACTGCGGGAGAAATGGGAGAGAGGGATCAGAGAGGAGAGAGACGGTGAGGGAAAAGAAAGACAGATGGAGAGAGAGAAGAGGGCATGAAAAAAGGCAGGGAGAGGAGATTCAGCACCGCAATGAAGAGCGAAAACAGGTTTTGAGAACAAAGGGCAGGAAAAAGGGCGCAACAATGATGACCAAAAAAATCTGAACACAGGTCTTGGTACATTTATGAATATGTTTGTGTACTTGAAACACGATCACCAGGTGTGTCCCTGTATTTGTATACACTATCCTGGGGAAGCTCATAAAAAGGAGGCCTGGGAGGGAACATGGCATTTAAAAAGCAGAGCGCATCAGGACACAACACGCTGCAGTAAATAAGTTTGGAAAGGTCTCTCCAGTCTCCCGAGTGCAGTGTAATATTTGTATTCGTGCATATGCAAATCCGCGCGTATGTGTGTGTGTCTACCTGCCTTCCTGTCTGTCTGCACTGCCGCAGACGAGCGCACGCGGCCAGAGAGCCGTGCATCAGTCATCATTTGGGATCAACCTGTTTTTTAATTACCAATGGTTTATGTTTGTTTTTAATTTTCCCCATAAGCTCATAAATCGCTTTCCCCACAGCGCGACTCAAATCCATCTCCCTGGTAAATAAGCATCAGTTATAATTGCATATACAAGTAGTGCTGTCATAAAACTAAATTTGACTCCCCTGCCATTGCCATGGTTTTAAGTGAATTGCTTTAGAATCTGAAGAAAAATACGAATAAATAAGTAACCATAAATATATGATAATGCTGATGTTATAGTGACTGTAATTTTATTAGGATTTAAGGTTTTTGACTAAAAAAGCCACTGAGTTTTTTTTTTTTGTTTTTCTGAAGCACCTCAGGACATGTCTGTTGACGTGTGACTTCCCTGACCCATTAACACCACAGCGCAGTTGACAGAATTAATTAATGTCTTCTGGACCGTAACTTAGTGAAATGTGTCAGAGTGAATATCAATAATTCTTTTCAACGAACTGCATTCATAAGTAAGACTTTTATTCAAGTAAATGATGAAAGTAATGATGAGAAAATCAGCGTAATTAAGTGCAATCTGGGTAGTGCAGCGCTGCTGCAGCATTTGCACAACACAAACAAAAAGTGAGCTGTTTCCTAATGGGTTGACTTTTTTTTTTTCCAGTGTTGAAACTGGTCTTTCCCTGCTAATTTATTGGGTTTTTTAAACTCACAAGTGTCCAGAGTAAAACTTATCCAGCAAAGTTGTCCAAAATGTCAAATTACAGTACACTTTGTTCCACAATTGGCGACGTTATCTCACCAACAGAGACATTGACCAGATATGGCCAACTTCTCCGCCGTTATCAGCTTATCTGATCCTGACGTTGAGAAATTAACTGCGTCTTCTGTTCATTTTTTCAGTCTCACACCTACTTCCCACAGATTGTTCAACCGTCATCTTTGTTGGCAACCTCAATTTCCTGCCTTACAAAGCATACATCACAGAGTTTTTGCTTCATAGTGACTTGACAAAACCACTGATTCGTGCAATTGAAGTTGTTATGCAAAACTCACAGAGTGATGCCTGGAATTTGCAATCGTGACGCCTTTTTATATTTAAATCGGAAATAAAGACATGCAATGCACGTTCATTTTATATTGTGAACTGCAGCGAAAAAGCATCAAGAGTGAAATCATGTTTCATGGGACATTTTGAATCAGATACGCAGCAAACTGGAAGCTTTGTGACAGAAACAGTGGACAGAGTTGCTGTGATAAAGGGGAGGACAGATGGCAGCCATCTTGGCCCTTGGGAAGAGAAAAAATAATCAAGAATGAAAGCACATTCCCCTCAGCTTTCTTTTATTAGTTTCTCTTGCAATAAAGCATGTTACTGTATGTGCAGTCAAGAGGCGACAGAGCCGTGCTGTGTGTACTGTTCGGCTCTCCACACTGTAGGATCTATATTGCAGACACAAAAACCTCTTGCTGTCCATGGCTACAGAGTCCACAAAGGCTAAAAATGACTTTGGTACCAACCACAGAACCCCACTGGTTTCTGCAAGCTGCTTCACAGCTCAGTTAACCAGTATGGCCCAGCGGGCGGCAGTTGCTATGAACCACCGTTTCCCCGCAACTGCACCCAATGCCCAAGGCCCGTGTCAAACTCATTCAGTATCACAGACTGTACGGCTGTTCCGCTCCTCCGCTGCAACGGCCAGAGAGGAGAGACACGGTCCTTCTGCAGTCCACGATAACATTCACCCGACAGATGGACAAGGAGATGGAAACACGTCTGTGGACATGAGTCAAAGCATCGCTTCAATCTGCTGGTGCACTTTATGGGAGGTGAGGGGAGAGGGGCCGTACCTGTTCACGGCCATAAGGTGAATCAGCATTTGTGCACTTAAACGCCCCTGCCGCTCTGGAGAAAATGAATCCTGGGAGAGAATCGGCCAGAGCTTTCCTCAAGGTCGTTGGTGCTTGGCCACTTTTAAGTGGCCTTGCCAACTGTAACAATCTCTGCAGAAACAATCGCTGCACCAATCCAATTTGGCTTCTTTTCTTTTCTCTTGACTTCAGTGCAGACGGTGCGTAGCCTCACTTTTGTTTTGCCCTGCTGAGAGCGGAGCATGAATTGATGACCTTATGAATCTCAAAAGAGCCCAGCAAATCATTGCGGTAAATCTCGCCCCAGCACATTAAGCATGACCGCAGGCTTATTCCCTTCAGTTTTTTTCTTTTCTTTCTTCTTCCTTTGTCCATCTCTCTCTCTCACTTTTTCCCTCCTACAAGCGCTTGGGGGTCTTTGAGAGCGGCCAACTTCTGCAGGATTGTTTTCATGCGCTGCTAATTAATTGCCTATAATGAATGGTTGTTTGCGGTTTACTAATGAAGTGGATCAAAGCTTACTACTGCTGATGTTGAAGCTCTTGTCTCAGGCCTGAGAAAGAGATGAAGAGAGGACCAGACAGAGACGAGTGGCAGAGAGAGTGTAGGGGAGTGTCACGGCAGTTTTGTGAACGCTGCAGTCGATTTTTTTATTTTTTATTTTTTTTTAGTCGCTGTGTCAACAATCACTTGGCGTCTGTCCAGAATGGAGCCGGGCAATCTCAGTTTGATCAACTGGCAGCCATTGTTATCGCCCGTCTTTCATTGAGTGATGGCGTTTGTGTTTGTTTTTTTATGTGTACTGTTAGCCAGAATGTGTGCTTTTCTATAACATTTGCAAAAATAATCTTTTCCTTACATAATCAGTTCTGCTCTAAGCTAAGATCCTCTTTTTAATCCCAACTTCAAATGCCTTTAAAGATTTGCTGCCATGATCTAATAAGGTCTGATTACGCTAAAAGAAAGAGACATCCTAGCTGAGGTTTCTGAACCCGCTGCAAGCGACACCAGCACGTTATCTATGCCAGACGTGGTCATAGCTCAAATGAATTTGCCACTTGTGGGAGAAACATTTTAAGAGTTTTGTAAGATGGAAAAGTCATCTGAGACCTCTTCAGCGTTGTTGTGTCCGCCGTCTGAAAATCTCCATCTGATTTCCCAGTAGGTAGTGCAGTGCTTTGACTGGCAATTTTCAGCATCTGACAATCTCATCAAAGCGAACCTATTAATGGCGATGATACCAAGAGGGATTCTAAATGGCAGACAGATGAATAGCCCTGCGCGTGTGTGGGTGTTTAATTCTCTGAGCCGAAGCACCGCGTAGCTGCTGAAAGTGGGAGGACTGGCCATGAGCTGCTGGGAAACAATTTCAATACTTGTTTGCTTGTGCGTGTGTGTGGGGGTGTGCGTGCGAGCTGTGACCTCATCGATCACGACACCTCGTCTCTCTGGTGTGGTCACCTACACAGTGCTGCCCTCTCTCCGTCTTTATCTCTCTGTATCACCATCCATCTCTCTGTCTCACCCCCATCCTCTCCTCACACCAGCACCCTGTACTTTCCCGCGCTGGTCCCACCTTCTTAATCCCACCCTTACCTCCTTCCTCACTTTTTTAAGCCTTCTAAATCCATCATTCGGCGCAGCAGGGGTTGCTCTCTCTCTCTCTCCTTCTCTCCCTTGTCTTTTTCTTTTTTTTTTTTACACCCTTCCATTTTAGAGCTGAAATCCTGCAATCATTCACTTGTTTGTTGGACTCCTCTCTGCCTGACTTTCTCCTCTGCTCCGCTCCTCCCTGCTTCACTGGTCTGTGACGCATGCCCCTGGCGCTTTCCCTCCCCCCCGCTCCCTTCCTTCACTTTTTTATACACTGTGCAGCCAGCCATCTCTCCCTCTCTCCCCTCTCTCCCCTCTCTCCCTCAGTCTCTCTCTTTGACCCCATCAGTCCCTCAGTGGCCTGTCTAAGCCTGGTCACTCTTCATCAGCTGGCCTCCACTGGACTCACAGACCTCCCATGGGTAAAAAGGGAAATGGGGTCTTGTTGGCAACCTCAGTGCCCAGCCTTAACTGTTTCACCTGGGTTTAAGTCCTTTACTGATCCTCCTTACCCCTGGATGATCAGCCATCCCCCCCTCATCTTATCTCTACATCAAGTCTTCCAGGAGGATGCGCATTAGCCTCCGCACCGGCAGAGTACACAGCTTCCAGCTCTTCAATTTTAGGCACTTGCCCTTTTCAGCTCAATCAGCCTCTCTCGTCCAATCACAGCTAGTGCGGGCTCCGTCGCCTGAGTGGGGATAATCACCTTGGTTACCGGCGTTACTGGAGGCCGCTGTCTGGCCAAGTTAGTGCTGTGCCCCGCGGGAGCTGCGGAGACAGGTGTCAGAGCAGCAAGGGAGGGTGTTAAACAAGCCCAGGGCCAAGCAGGAGGTATAAACGTTTACTCTTAGTCATGGAAACTGTGTCACCAATAGGGAGGAATGCTCACCCGACGGCGTTGGTGTTTTAATGTTTTTACAGACTCAGGACCGCCTCCCTCTCCCTCCATCTCTGTTGCCCGACCACCATTCAACTTTGACTGGCTTAAAACATGAGTACACCTTGTGCCCCAGTACACAGAATACATAGCAACTGCCTTTGTGTGCAGTGCCAAGAAGCCGTGCAAAGGGAATCACTGTTTACTGATTTCGCACTCCCATGGCAAAGACAAATACACAGCGAGAGGGGTCGGCGGCTGGAGAAAAGCTGCTGGCTCAGGGGACATCAGGTCATCGTATGGAAAGCCGCAAGCGAGGAGGGCGTTTCGCTTTCGCACCGAGCCAATCGGACGGATGGAGTTAAGAGAGCCGGATTGATTGGCAGGCTTCGGATGCCAGCAAATGGAGGAGACGTCCTTGGCATCCTACTCAGCATTAAAAAACTTCAGCGGTAAAGTTGGTGAAACGCCAGTTGTTCTCACAGAGCGACACATAAGGACGACATAGATCACCATTATGATAATCACAAGCGGCACTGTCTGGGGAATAGTAATGGGAAGGAGATGAGGTGGCAGCCATAAAGAGTGTTTCTACATTAGCGCTGGCCTGATTAGATTGACAGAAAGTTTCACTAATGGACAATTAAACAAATGGTCAAATGAGATATAAGGCTTCAATTACCAATTGGTGTCTTTGTGTGGCCCTTTCAATCATTGTGCCTCATGTATTCTGTTTCTTCATGAGGACAAAACAGACTGAAACACAGTGCTGCAAACAGGATGTGAAAAGGGATATGGGATGGCCGTGTCATATGATGTGTCCTTGCAGTGGAAACAAAGTGACCTTTCATGTCTCATTTCCTTTTATTTCCATTCAAGTTGATGTGAAAATAAAATCGTCTCTAGACCTGCTCTATAATGCTGCAGGGGGGTCATTGAGATGCAATCATTGTGTGAAACAAAAGCAGCTCAAAACAAGGAGTTATGGATCGCATTGAAGACTGGGGGGCAGATTAGGAGATAATTACTGTAAAATACATCACCTGCACTAAACGGTGAGCCTAACTTCTTCTGCATCTGAGTAATGGACCCATAAAAGCCCAGGGGAGAATAAAACCAGCGCACACTAAGCTCCGTAACTCTTTCAGTCATGACTTGCCCGAAAAGCGACACAGTCCAATTTGTTTATGGAGCTTATGCACAGGCAGTTGCTCAGCTGAGATAGTGGGCCACCCTGTCAGGACCCTTTAAGACTGCATCAGTTGATCAAACAGGGCCATGCACGACAGCAGTAGGCAGCATTCTTAAAAAAAAAAAAAAAAAAAGGCTCATTTCAGCTTCTCTTGTGCTGACGGGCATGCCAGCGCTGTCTGCCAAGTTCAGGTTGTCCAATTATTTAGACCTACAAAAGACAGGGAATCGCAGAAAACCAAGAAGGTAGCACTGAAATCTGATTGCGCGCTGGGCTTAAATTTACACCGAGAACCAGCAGATGGCAGAGCAGAGGGGCAGGAAGGGAGGTCTTGCTCTTCGTTAATTAAATAGTCGACAAGTTTGTTTTATTTTTGGGGGTTGAATTTTCCTCCAAGGTTTGGATCAAAGGATAAACCTTGGCTTATGGCGAAGACTTTTTCAGCGCATTAGAGAACAAAGAAACACGCTGAAATAGCAAGCCCAGCGCGATGTGGAAGAAAGTAACGAGGCAATCTTAACTCCGGCATGATGAAAACTGCCTCTGACAAGCATCAAAAACTGCAGTTGGGCTCAGACAAACTCATGCATTAGCACTCCTATTCATGCGTTCGAAAGATACTCTAATGCACTACAAAAGCTGCCTATAGGCGAGGTGCATGCGTGCGTGTACGTGTGTGTTGCTGCACCTGTGTGTGCTCATGTGCTTCCATATTTTTAGTTTTTGTGTGTGCAGCATTTCCCTTGATGTTTGTGTTTACACGCCAGGCCTCCCTTCTGTGACTCACAGCGACATTGATTTATGCATGGCCTCTGTCTGTGTGCGTGTGCGCGCTTGCACACATATACCAGCTATAATTGGTATTCAAATCTCCTCCCACAAGTACGTCCAACTGCTGCCGTTTTTCAACCGCCAGAGCCCCAGCCAAGGTCCAAACAGCATGATGGGGAACAAGCTCAAACGGATGGCTCTCATTGCACACATTCAAACAAACAAATAGAGGTGATTTAATGCACACAGCGATAAGGCAGGTGGTAATGGAGGCGTAGGAGAGGAATGGGAAGGAGGCGGAGGAATGGAAGGGATGGAGGGGTGCGTGGTAGCGATTATGGGTGGGCAAGCGGCAGAGGTGGAGTTAACAGCATTTGTTACTGTATGTGGGGTGTAAGTTTGGCCCACAGCTGCCGTGGATCAGCCACCCCCACAAAGCCATGCACTCAGCACACAAACGCAGCGCTGACTCTGTGTGTGAGTGATTGTATGCGTGTGTGTGTGTCCCTCAGGCCTGCCCGTCAGACACACTGTGAAGTCTCTCTGCCTTTCTTCTCTCACTCTTCCTCTCTCTCACTCGCTTTTCTGCCTTTCTTGCTGCCTCCATCTTCCCATCCCTCTGTCTCGCTGTCGTTCTTCAAAGGAGGGCCAAGTCTCCCAGCCTCGCTATCTTCACAGCACCCTCTCAATCTCTACGTCCACTCGTTCGTCTATCCGTCCGATCAATCTGTCCATCACCATCCTGGCATAACAGCCACCAAGTCCCACCCCCCTCACTTTTTTCTCTCCTTCCTCCTTTCTTCTGGATTTGTTTTGCCATTTTTCTCTGTGCAGGAATACGGAGGAACACATGCTGATTTGCTATCAGAAACACAGTTTTTCAGCTGCAAGCTCAGTATATGTGCATATGAGCAAGGTGTTCAGACTGTCCTTACACTTCCTTCTCTCCCTCCTTCCTCCATCCACCCGCCCAACCGCCCGTAACACCCCTCCACCCCCCCGGCCCCCTGTCTCTCCTGGCCCCTGTCAGTGGCTAGATTAATGACAGTGATCAGTGAGCAGCCCCCAGCAGAGGTTGCCTGCAGCTCAGGCAAAACTCGGCGCGGTAAGCAGCACACACACGCATGCACACACAGATATGAAGCACATTTACATGCCAACACGCAAGCATATTCATAAATGGGCATCCAGACACACACACCTCTTACACAGTACTCCAGTTAGAATGACACAAACGCCTACACGCTTATGGACATACATCAAACCTCCACTCTTAGAGGAGCAGATACACAAATAGATGCACACAAAGGCACTCAAGGGAAGAAATCAATACACAGGCCATGGTGAGGATGCCTTCAGTGCAGCTGGGAGAAAAGCTATGGAGCAACGTAGAGCTCCCTATATAAAAGAGACATCATCAGCACAGCACAGCACAGGTCTGACAGTGACAATATCCGACCTAGCGCTTAACCCCTTCACTGCCACAGGACGACGTAAACAAAGACCGACAGAGCACAGCAGCCACTGGACACAGATCAGTGAAGCAGCATCTGTGTCCTGGAGACCTTCCCCGTTCAGTCAGAATCACTGAAGCTTTGGGGGGAATTTAATAAGGTTTGTTATGAGTCTGAATTGTGCCACATCCAAGTGAATAGCATAGAATATCACAGGGCTGGAGTCATGATTGAGCCTAATCCAAATCCTTATTTCTGCAGCAGATGCACTTGTCATATGGCAGTGACCATGATCTCTATTGTGCCTACAAGAGAGCGATGCAGGACTATCCCAGACTGAGATGTTCTAGTGGGGATCATAACAGCAACAAAGGCACTGCAGGTGCCATCACAGGGCTTTGTAATAGATTGTTAGATGTTATTGTATCTGATAAGGTTAGGTCTCAAAGGTCCTTTCAGTCTCTCACACTGCTGCAGAATATAAAAGCAGAAACAAATACCGCTGCTGGGTCTGGTGTGTGTGTGTCTGGTCTAGTCCACTGCGGGCATTTGTTATGAGCTCTCATACAGCTGTCAGAACACACAGAGCTCTATACATACATGGCTGTATGCGCATACGTCTCGCGGGACTCCCGTCCCATCTCACACAATAAAACAATGCATGACACAATAAATCCCAATCACTGTCTGTCCGGAGAGAATAAACCAAACGCTCTGACGCACGAGGGTCAACAGAGCGCGGGATGATTTCATAAAAGCTTTCTGCGTGGGCAAAAAGTGAGAGCGAGCCCTCGCCTTTCACTTTTGCTTTCATCCTGAGGTGTTTACGGGTCTTTCCAGCTTAACACTTGCAAGAAGTGGTCAACACAATGACTCATACCCAAGTAGCAACACGGATGTAGCCCAGACTTGCGCAAGAGGCTTTGATTCTAATTACCCAGCGGTGAATACTAACAGTGGTCCGCAGCATGATTGGAAACCGGAAGATCTGCACGTGTGTTTGTCCCGGTCAGCTCCCTCCTCTCCCTGCCTAACAAGTCCGACCCGGTGCGTTTTTATGCGTTATTCAGCTTCTTCTTAAAGGACTTGAGCAAACTTGCGAGGAAAAAAAACAAAGCGGCAGCACACAGCGAGGCGGTTTAACGCACTTCTCATTCACATCACACTCATTCACTCTCTCGTTCGAGCCTTACCAGTGCGCACCAAGCAGGCGACGGTGATGATGGTGAGAGGGACGCAGTAGTTCCACACGGTCGCGAAAGCCATCGCTGTCGCTGATATTCCCCCCTTGATCTTTTCCTCGGTATTCCTCTTCCTTGGAGAAATCAGAGTGACATGAACCCGCAGGTTCACTCTCCCGACAGCGCCTTCAGCGTCTCTGCACGCGTGTGTGTGTGTGTGTGTGTGTGAGTGTGTGAGTGCGCGTGCGTGCCACTGTGCGTGAACCAGTGTGTATTTTGTCAAGCGCTCAGAGCGTAGCAGCAGGTCTTTACATAGTAATGCTCCCTGTCATACACACCCACTTTCTCCCCGTCCGAATGGCTGAAAGTAACAGCTTGGCCGGTTTTTCTTGGTTACTTCACATTGTAAATATATTTAAAAAGCTTCCCAGTGAGGGCGGGCCCGTGTGCGTTTCTGACCAATGGCGGAGCGCAGGAGCAGGTGGAGGGGTGTGCGGATGAGAGAGAGGGGTTGGGCTTCAGACAGAAACAGGCAAGACAGGAGAGCAGGGGAGGGAAGAAGGGCTGCTCCTTCCAATTAATTGAAATCAATTCGTTCTAAATGTGATTGATAACCAACGTTAATTTTCCGACGCAAATAGCCAATTTATTTCAAATTCAGCTCCACGCACCAAAAAGGATGTGCGGCACAATGATTAAGGTGACGAGAATGAAACAGATGTTTATCGTTAGGGGAGACTGTAGGATCCAAATCATTTGTTGTGTTCTGAAGGCAAGTGAGAAAAAAAAGGATGCAGACTGTTTGATGCGTTATCATGTGCGCTGATTCACCTGCATGTTAGCAGGTGGACCCCCACATTTTAAGATGGCGAACAGTATTATGTTCTGTAGTTTGGTAATTAGCATTTGCCTATTTGATGATCAAAAAGGTCATGTATGGACTCACTGCCAAATCAGCATATGTGCAGCAGTCTTAAGGTGTTTTGTGACCCGGAGACATTATGTTGCAGAAGCTGCTTTGTCTCCAAAATGTGCACAGGACCCATCAAGGAGAGCAGGAAGCAGGCCTCAGTGTATTCGGCTAAATCGCCGTTCACAATGACGGTAATGGCCTGGAACAAAAACTTGCTCCGGACGAGGCAGTGTTTTCTGCTCATCTGTAGTCAGGGCCTATTAGGTCCCAGTAACGGGGCTCTTTAACTTTACCCTCATGCTGTGGCCACAGTTTGCCCATAATTGTGTTTTCCAGTCAGAGAGCGCTGCTCCATTATGAAAATTGTTTCTCTTTCCACATCTTCCCCCCCACCCTCTAATCCAGTGTTATAACATGGGTTTGTAGCCTCCAAGGCTTGAAGGCATCTTTTTGAAACTGTGTCTTTGGCGCCCCTTTCAGGTAACACGAGGGATAGCACATCACATCAGCTTGGCCTCTCTCTCCTCTGTCACAAATCCTGCAGACACTTTGGTTAGCTTGGCTCGAACAGTCAGGAAAGTTCACAGGCAGTAAAACATCAAACCAGTCTATTAGCATTAATATTAATATTTCTACCCTTGGCTTCCATAAAGTTTCTTTGAACTCACGCTTCATATCTGACCTCGACTCCTGCATCTGTGTGCAATCTTAAAGTTTCAGCTTCGGGCTTTCTCCGCTCACTGATTTTCTGCCTCGACACAAGTTTTATAACCTTGTTGTTTTGGCGAGGTTAATATCTGCCCATCTCATTCCCCAATTCCCATCCCACCCCATTTTTCCCCGTCAGCCTCTCTGCGAGTGTTTGTTCCCCGATTGGCAGGGAGTCGGTGGCAGCAGCTCCCCCGCACCAGATGGGGCATTGTCAGGAAGTAATGAGGGGAAAACACCTGCTTCTCCAGTGAGCTCCACTCCTTCATTTTCAGCCATTTGACACAACATATGCAGGAAGCACATACAAAACCAAGTGACCATGACGAGAACAGCAGTGGGCGATGGCATCCAGTTACAAATGTCTGGCACTTTGATGCATTAGTCAATGAAGTGTCATGTTCGGTATAACTCACCTTTACATGACGGCTAGTGCCCTGAGGCCACCGGGATGGCTGGCCACCAGACTATACAGCCGACACTAGTGAAGAGTTGCCACACTTAAATGTCACAGATCGACACCCTTGTCCTGTTCGGACCCCGTCTGGCCCAGACAAAGCATTTCAACTGCTGTGTATTCTCAGCACAGCTTCTGCATCGCCCTAAGCTGTTGTCCGTTCATTTATCCATGAGGCACTATCAAGGTCAAAATGTCACTGTGAACTACACTTCTCTCCCTCCCAACCAGAGCCTCGCACCTTGGGGACAGTTCCACTGTGTGAAATTCCTGATACATAATCTTGTCTTTTCTAGCCAACCGGTTGAAGCCCCGGGACCAAAGCCCACTAGGGAGTACACAGCTTTTCACTCATGACTGACTCAAAGGCCAAAACAAAATGGTGCTCACTGGCATTTCACATGCAGGAGGGCGTTTTAAATTTACAATGTTGTATTTTTTTTTCCTACGGAGCGTGACGATTTTAAGTTTTTCTCTTTTAGTTACAGTCTCAATATGTGTTGTCTGTTTGTTCCTGGGCTTGACCTAAGATACAAAGTAAGCAGAAGTTTGTGGAGTTAGAAAAGAAATACAAGGAGTCCGTAAAATGCTCGACAAAGGATGGCTACAGCAGAGCCGAACAGGGGTCTTGAGTAATCAGTTTAATAACATTATCCTGGCTGTGCTCCGTGGCGCATGCACCCGTTAATGGAGTGTCATTGTTAAACTGCCGCTTCGCCCATTATTAACGACGGCCTACGGTCAACCACACACCGATAATAAAACCACATAAAACCCAACATAACTTCAACAGACCAGCATAATGAAATTCTCTGCATTATGAGCTCAGTTATGGTAATAAGCGATGATGCTGTGGCACAGCATTAAGGGTTACAAGGCAACAGAGGAGAAAATTAAAAAGATGAAGTTTTAGTCTATGATGGTTATTTTGAGGCAATCAGAATAGACTCGGTCGAGTCCGTATTGAGGCAGACGTAGCAGTGGCTAACCTGCCTCCTCTTATAATGGATAGGGAAAGTTTCAAGGTTACCTGACTTTACTATTAGCTGTTCTCACCATGTGTGAATCTTTAGCTCATGTATGTGTCTGTGAGCTGAACTCACTGAGAATAGGCTTTGTGCTTACAGCCAGATGGGGAAAAACACAAACATGAACAGGCACAGTAGTTTGAGTAAAGGTCATTGCTTCAGAGTAAGGTCTTACAGACTGAAGGGAAAGGTTGGTAAACAAGCTGATGCAAGCCTGAGATGGCATTGGATCGAGAAGATGTGCGGCCGAGCGAGCATGCATGTCCGGCTTTCATCACGCCGTCAATACTCCCCAACCTCTTTTGTATCTCTACAATGGGACAAAATCAATGGCACACATGAGGACAGTAAATATTATTTTGTGAAAGCAATTTAATATCAAAGAAATCCAAAGTACAGTAAATTAAATAGTAGAGTGCAACATGCTTGAGAGCTGTCACCATAAAAAGATTATAATGACCTTCTCGAAGATGCTTTGAGGCGGCTCTGCTTTTGAAAAAAGGTTGAAAGGGAACCAAACCAACAAAATAATCCTTGTCCTATTACCCAAATGGCTCATTCATAATGCACAGCTGAGCAATTATGTTTGTATAGAAAGGAGAGAATTGCATGTTGAGTCTTTACAGCTCTTTCAGTACACAAGACTCATCCGGCAGCGTTTACTAAGAATGTAGCGCACCATTTTCTACAATGGAGAATAAATGAAGAGAAACTGCCCACCTTTGGTCCAAAATGCATAACTACAGCATACACCCACAAGCAAAGCAGCTTTTGCATCTCTAAAGCAATCATTTGCCCTTCAGGAGTTTTTTTTTTTTACACCCAGCTTGTTACTGATTTTGATTGTGCTCTCGCTATCCAAATATCCCTCTTTGTGTCCCTCCTTTCCTCCTCTCTCCTCCCCCAATGTGACCATCCATAAACCTATACCATCTCCTCCCTCTTTAAGTATCGCTCATTTTCTGGCCACCCACTCCATCTTCCTCATCTCCGCTCCATCTTCTTCCCTCCTCCTCATCCTTCCGCCTGCCCGTGCAGTCACACCAGAGGCTGTTTGTCCCCGCAGGTGGAGGGGAGGGACTCCACACTGCTTTTGTAGATGGGCTTTTTCTGAGACCGGTCATCACTGGAGACAGGGAGACAAGGAAAGACAGAGGAGCATGATTATCAGTATATCGACCTCCAAGGAGGCCCTAGAAAAGCATAAGTGAGGAAATTATAGCCTAGAACTGAGCGATGGAACCACACCTGGATGGTGATGTGAAAGTCCATTTTTCTCTCTGTCTCTTTATGCACACTTGCTCATACACACATGCTCAGCCTCACTTGTGAGGCTTCAATGGCACCACAAAGGCACTGGAAATAATGTATGAAGCTGGAAATTAAATGTTTTCTAGCCCATATGGAAAAGAAGTTAATGAGCGAAGCTGCATGGGGTCATGGTGCACATTAACATACTGTCAGCAACAGATTTAATGGGACTTCTGCTAATGCTTTTATTATTGCAGTATCCTTTTTTTCTACTTCATAGGGTATGGCAGAATTAAACCTGGTGCTATTAGCCCAGGTTTTTCTCAAGCAGAAGTGTGTGCGGGAGAGGGGAGAGCATGAAAGAGATCAAGGATGGGGTCAAGTAGGTCAGACCTGCTGAGATAGACTTTAATATTCAGTGCGGATAACACCTTTTAAAGCACACAAAAGCTCACAGGCACCATTTTGCACATGTGTGGAAAGGTACTCTGCAAGAACACTCAGCATACATAGCGCACACACACACAAGGTGAAGTATACACCGGGGTGCACACCTGAAGGCACACCAAAATACACACGCTGTAACTGAAATGGCCTTGGTTCTATCACATGAGACAGAATGAAATATTGCAGCTATAACCATATCCGTAATACGAAGTCAAACTGCGGGAGGCGAGACTGCGGCTGAGTTAAGGAAAATAGGAAGGTGAGTGAGGATAAAGCGGCGTAAAGAAATCAGACGGTCACGGAGGCACACACACACACACACACACGTTCACCCCCCATTCAAAGGTATGTGATCCATTAGATTCTGATTTAAAATGAAGATCAGAAGTAAAGAGCAAAGCGGTCACTTTTTGTGAAAGAGGAGCAGACACAAAACGCTCAAATGTTTCGCCGTTGCTTACATGGGTCCCTTGCTGGTCCTGGTCCGCTTGGCCCTGCGGCACAGGAATACGCTCATGGACAGGATGAACACCAAGAGAGACACGGCTGCCGCCGAGGTCATCAGGATGAGACGGCCATTACTAGTCTCATACCAGGGGGCATCCTCTGTGGGACAGATCAGACAGACATGAAGGGAAACATGCATCACACAGACTCTGAGATCAGCAAAACTACCGGCTTCCTGCCTCCAGGCAAAGCTTCTAAAGGCAACCTCCTGTTTGTTTGCAGGAGAAAAGAGCGTCTCCCTGTCTGGAGTTCAGACGGTCACACTGCCGTACACGGAGCTGATCTTCAAGAAGTCTGCCTGTTCAGAATTTTAAAAACGGGTTGATCATCTCCTTCATGCGCACACATTTCCAAATTATACATAACATTTGTGGATTTCGTAGACTTTGTGTTTTTCTTTAGACGACTGGACAAAGTAACGGGGCAAGTAAACAAACAAAGATTGAAAAATTAAGAGGGTTTGAGACAGCAACAAACACATGATTCATCCGTTCACATACTGGGAATATACTGTAGTGCACCTTCAAAGCAACAGCAGTGACATGCAACATTTGCTCACCATACTTTCAAGGACGAGCAAACATTATTCCAGCATCCAGAAATTATTACCATTTTAATTAGTACACGTGCTTCCGAGAAAATACTGGAGACACCGTGGAGCGTAGTGACCAATGAGTCAATTGCAGCAGTAATAAGATAACCCTACCATAATAAATAACATGCATTGGCTTAATTGCATTTTTAGAGGTTGCATAATTTCAACGATTGAAATCACAAGGCTTGTGAATCCTACTGGGTGAGAGGACGGTGTTTAAAAACTGCAGTGCATTAACACAGAGCAGTCATCTCACAGGTCACTGATAAAGATGATGAAGACAGATGAAGTGCCCTAAATTGGATTAGCTGTAATGTCGTAATGAAATTACCTCTCCACTTCAATACAATCTTCATGTTTCGTGAGAATTAAGACAGACAAACTGTCACTGTGCAGACATTCATGTACAGAAACTAACACACAAGCGTCTGTCGATTTTCACTTCTTATCGTCATGAACACACAAAATTCCATGGTGCATCCAGATCTAACAAAACGTACAATATAATTTGAAAGAAAATATAATTAAATCGAACAACAAAAGCGCGTTCACAGTTTTCAGCTTCTAATACAATAATAGCTCACAAGTACTTGTAACTTGTCTTAAATCTGTGTCTCTTTCCCTGTACTTTCGAGAGCTCCCTCATGTTTGATATTTCTGTCAAAAGAGAAAAAAATCAAAGGTCAAGGAAAAATCATTGTTTCCTTTATATCGAATTATTATCTTCTTATCTTTTAAAGGGCCAGTGTGTGGGGTTTAGTGACATCTAGTGGTGAGGATGCAGATTACAACCAACTGAACACCCCTCGCCTCACCCTCCCTTTCCAAGTGTGAACCTACAGTGGCCACTAAAAATACGTATTATCATTATCAAGTGGGCTATACAAATAAAGTTTATTATTACCTAAACAGGAAAGACCCCCTCTCATGTCAGTGTTTGGTTTGTCCATTCTGGGCTACTGTAGAAACATGGTGGTGTAACATGACGGACTATGTAAAAGAGGACCTGCTGCCTCTGTGGATGTTAAGAGCTCATTCTCAGGCGATGAAAACACAATGATTCCTATTCTTAATATTCACGACTGAAAACAGAATTTTGAATATTATATTCCAATTTCTGCCAATACATCCCCTTAATTCTACACACTGGACCTTTAAAGTTAGTGCACTTCATTGTCATTTATTCATCAAAATGTGTGATGTTCTCTGGCCTCATCTTACCGATTTCAACTCGACATTTTGATTTCAGTTGGGACTTTCTTTATGAGGTGTTTTTATAAATGTTCTCACCTCTTAGCTACAGCACGACAGTCATTTTTCTACTTTTTTGTCATTTCTGTACGCAGACAAATGAAACCTCTGCACCGCACCGCCTCCTCAGAAACGTAGGGGTTTCACACTTAGAAATGAGAACTTCTGCATTATGTTCACGATGACGTAATTGCACGCACACACCTGGCAACTCAAGGTCACCTTTGAGTGGCTGGCTTGAGGAACTAGAGCATCATTTCAGCTTCGGGGATGTTGATAGCTGAATTTCCCAACAGTTCCAAAGAAAGGCCAAACCACGTTTTAGAAAGAGGAAGCAGGAGATGAGCTTTCTAGTCTCCGCCAGTGTAAAGGACAACAGGGCTTGTCCTGGTAGATCTAAAGTCTCTTCTTACCAGGCAGCACGGTGATGCTGATGGTGCGTCTCTTGCTGAGCGACTCCATGGTGGGATGCTCGGCCATGCAGGTGTACTGTCCTTCATCCATCGCGCTCACTTTCTTCAGCGTCAGCTTGGAGGAAGGCAGGATCCAGTCGTCACCCTGCGGAAGAAAGATGGAGTCACACAAGAGAGCGTAGGAGAGTAAGACAAATAAAGAGCAGAGCGGAAAGCAGAAAAAATATTTTATTGGTTGGATTGATTGCAGCCCTAAGAGAATCGACAAAGTCCCACAAATTAAAAATGTGCTGAGCTGGGAGCACAGGAGAGGAGGATGGACGATGCTTGTTGGCGAAGGAGAGAGGGTATCAAAGAGAGACAGAGAATGAAAAGGGGCAGAAAGTATAATTTTGGCTGAGTTGTGTGAAAGAGGAAGAAGAGAAAGCGAGAACAAAATAGAGCAGGACAGGCAGAAACAGAGAAACTGGCGATGGCAGTGGGAGGCAGACAGAAATATCTGCTTGCGTGTGGCCCTCAGAGAACAGTCCCCAAAGTCCCAAACGAAGTGTATTTACCTGAGCAGTAATCCCAATGAATGAGCACACATCGACACAAGTCAATAACCCAGATGACACCATCATCGGCAAAGAATGATGCCACAACAGCACACTGTTAACACAACACGTAATGAGATGGCAAGGGAGCAGGATGAATTGTTGACACAAAAATAGCAGCACTATTATGAGATAGAGCCTGACATGGGAGGAAACAAATAATAGGCCAAACACAAGGATTGGAAAACAAACGAATGTGGAGGAGGGGGTAAAAAAAAAAAAAAAAGACATTACACCATGCAAATGATTTGGCTCCTGGGAGCTGCAGCTCCTGCCAAGAAAGTCCATTTCAATTTGAATGGATCTGAATTAAGAGGATTTCCCATAAAGGCCAGGTCTGGCCAAAGCAGCATTTTGTATGCAAATCCACTGGCTCCCAAAGCAGTGGCCCATTTCTGCCTCTGTCCTGCTGTCATTACCGGGGGCCAATGTGCCCACGGCAGCTGTCTGTCAAAGTGGCCGATTCTGATTCCTCTCTCTGCCCCGTCTCCATGCCTCACGTACAGCGGGCTTACACACACACACAGATAGACAAACACACTCCCACTAACATTTCAATTCATCCCATCATTCCCTCGAACGCGTCATCCCTCTCTCCCAAACGTCTCGTGGCTGGAGCGCGAGCGGAACGACAGCTGAATCACGAGTGGGCTGAACGATTCCAAGTCCACACGGCAGCGGCGGACCTGCCTGTCAGTGCTGCCACTAATTCTTCTTCTTCTTCATCAAAGTGACAGAGCTGCACGTTCAACAAATGATGACAAAAACCTAAAGCACTACATATCATCATGCGGAGGACAAACAGTATTAGCGGTTTAAAATGTCCACTGAATTGGATTTGGGCTTGTAAACCCATTTAAAACCCGGATTAGCTATGACCCTTTAACAAGCTTATTAACCCCGAGCCGACTTATCAAGAAGAATAACAAAAGAGGAAACTCGGCAATTATGGCTGCCTGTCCCCAATATATCCTCAAAGTTGCGTAGCTTCGTTACACCTGCTGTTTGCCGCTGGCGCTAGAGGTGATTTTGATAACACCTTGTAATACCACTTTCTTAGTGGTGTAATACCATTTTCTTACCACAAGGGTACAATTTACCTCCCAACTCATCAACTTCTTCCTGTTCTACACGTCTAGTGTCACTCTGGCATTTTACACGGAGATGTCTTAATTTCCCTCGGGTGAGGGTTCCTTAGCCCAGCGAAGAGCCCAGTTGAATAATTCAATACCGGTTAACCAAACACTAAAAAAATCATTAGAAATCTATTCACGTAATTGTTTTCAGGTTGACTGGCTCTTGTCTAGACCTCATTAAACTATTAATCCTCTGTAAGTGGGCAAGAAGCAATCCCCAGCGAGCGGTGGGCCTAAGCCAACCGGTCACTTAAATGCAGAGCCCTTCTTCAGAGGAGGGGATGAAACGACGACAGGCGAGGGGAAACGAGTGCCTCGAGTAAGTCGGGGAGAGAAACAGAGACGTGTTAGAAGGGGAGAGGAAATTAAGAGAATGCTTGAGCAAAGCCAAGAGAGAAAGAGGGACCCAGAGAGACAGGGGGAAGACGGGGAGAAGATAAAGAGGTCACATCGGAGTGGGAGGGAGGGAGCGGGAGAGCCGTGACAAGTTTCCAAAAGGCTAACGAGGACGCTGTGCGCGCTCCTGACGCTCTCTCACGTTCTTCTTCCAGAAGTAGCTTGGCTCCTCTGAAGAGCTGGCGGAGCACTTCAGCACCACGTCGTCCCCGGCTCGCACCTTCAGCTCCTGCGGGACGCTCAGGTAGCTGCTGTAGCCTTCCCTGGACAGCAACGGCTCCCCCATATCTAAGAGAGGCAGCGTGATGGAGCATTAATGAAGCGAGACATCTCGAGCTCCCTCTTCATGAGTTTGGGACGTGACTGAACATGTGTTTGCAGAGGCAGCAGCTGGTAAACACTCAGACCTTTTCAGTATATTTGAGTGTATAGGCTCGAGTATGAATGCCTCCCAGTGGTGCAGACTGTACCAAGCAATCAATAATAATGATAATAGGCTTCATCTTATCGAAGTCTTTAGAGAGGCAGTGTTGTGAATAATGACTCATTTTCTCTTTCATCTCAATAGATGGCCCACGTCCATCCAGCTTCTGGCTTCCCTCCCTCTCTGTCTCCTTCAGTCCTTTAGTCCATTCTAATCTTTGCCTCTTATTGATTCCCCCCATGAGGCTGAGGAGCCTATCAAACAGCATCGCGGTCGATTTGATGGCCACTGAGAAGATGGAGGACACTGATAATCTGACTAGCTGCGCCACGGATGTCGTTTCATGCAACTGTGTATCCTACGCCGATAGTTACAGGCTTGGCGGCAGCGGGAGAATGCGTCTTTGTTTGCTTGGAGTGCAGGAAAAAAAACGATGAAATGACTGTAGTCAGCCTATCACAGGTAACAGTGTTTGCTCTGGATCTGTACTTTTTAGAGTTGTTGTACACACTCTGCAGCTGCACTGCATAGATATGTCTTGTGTTATTAACTATTCATGTGTTTTTCTATCCCTCACTGTGAAGAAAGCTGTGTCCATGGTGTCTGAAAGATTGTCTTTACCTCCTGCTGCTTGGAAATATGAGGAAAATTGCGAGGCTTCAGACGCTCTCTGTTCCATCTCCTCACCTAGACTATTTACCAATGTACATTCAAGGGGTTTTTTTTGTTTTTTATACTTCCTCCTTCGTTAGTCATGTCATTATTCTCAACTGTGCTGCACATTTCCTTATTGGGAAGTGGAACTCAGAAGCTGTCTAACTTATTTGCAAGTCATATTTTTATAGCTTACTCTCAGATTCCTGCAGAAATATCTTCAACATGAAAAATCGAAAGTTTCCGTGCTTGGCAGGGGAAATGCAGTGTCACAGAGTCATTGTTCTACAGGCTTTAAGCAGACTGTTCCTACCCATATCAACCCAGACACTCACAATGCACTTTGATGGCCAACAACTGGGAGGAGTTGTCTGGCGCAGTCACATTTTCGGCGTCGGACACACAGCGGTAGGGCCCCTCCAAGAAACTTCTTGCACTGGAGATATACAGGAACAGGCTGTCCGCGGTCTTCACAATCTGCATCGGACGGAGGCACCAAGATCGCTCCCAAACTGGATGCCAGCCCTGCATGTACTGTTGAAAGAAAGACACATCTTTATAACGCTGATGCCTCAATTCAGATTGAAGCTTCGGGAAAAGGAACAGAATCACATGGCACGACTTTGAAGAGTACGCTGATGACATTTCCTGTGTTGGAGTCTTTGTACAGTTCTCGACTGTGCTGAACCACACAGCAGTCAGCTGCTCGGTGTGATATTTAGAAAGAGCACTCGACAGAGCACATTTGTGGACAAATGAGTTTTGGCTATAACCGTGATGATGTGACTTTATGTACAGCATCAGCCTGTCTATATATATATATACATATATAGCAAGATTATTAGAAAATCACTGAGAAATTTTTCAATTTATTTTACAATAGTCCAAAAAGAGAAAATAAACAACAAGCACTTCCTTACCAACACTGCAGCGCTTTAAGCAGACAGCCCCTCACACCCACCTAGCCATTACTTCCATGGCTCACCTTGGAGAAGATCTCAAAGTGGACCTGGCTGACGTTGAGTTCAGAGTCTTGGTACAGACACTCCAGCGTGATCATCTCTCCCTCCAGAACCGGCTCGGTTGGCCCTTTAATGAGCAAAGTGGCTGCATGTGGACAGAGATTACAGACGTGGGTTATTGATCACAACATGAATAGGCGGGGGGCTCAGGAGCGAAGGCGTGCTGACCTGCTGTTCTGGGCAACACTTTCAAAACAACCTCTCCCTTTTCCTGACATTTGTTTCAAGCTCCTGCTGGAAAAAAACATGCCAGTACCAAAAGTCCGCCACAGTCACATGACCAGCAACAGGTTCTTCCACTTTAGGCACCGGTGACGACAGGGGCGATTTGTCTTTCACCTCAGGAAAGAAAAACTGTTTACGTTATTCCCTCACAGTTAAGATATGCATTTGATGTAAACGGGTCTCTGCGTACAGTATGTGTACACAGATATATTTCATTGTTCTTCTCGTCAGTCCCTTGATAATTCAACCAGCACTTCCTGTTACAGTCTGACTCTTGCAAACCACCAGGGGGAAATCCATCAGTGTGACAGAAGAGAAAGCAGTTTTCTCAGGAGGAAAAACAAACTTGGACAGACAGACAGACACACAAACAACACACACACACACACACACACACACACACGCGCACACACACACACACAACTCAGGGACAGCAACGGTATGAATATGTTTATAAAAAAAATAACATAAGCAGTCTTGGATATTAATCCAATGCTTCATTACAGAGGAGCAATAAAATTAAATGTTTTAAGGAGATTGTCTATGAAATAAAGAAAATTAAAAGAAACATATTTACCATAGCTGCCGTGAATCAGGGCGACCACTGCAACCAACACAAGTGCGTTCATGGCTGTGAGACACCTTTGTGATATCAGCTAAGATGGTGAGCAGACCTACGCAGCTTCTAATCTGAAATGAAAGTTTGCTCACTATTTATCTCTAACCAGCGGAGGTGTGGCTTGAACTTTTGTTTTTTCAGGAAGCGCCTTCAAAACAAATTCTGAAAGCACAAAGAAACAAGCCATCCACATTATTACACCGCCCAAAATAAACTGCTCAGTGAGGCTTATTATTTGTCTACGGTCGTATCTTTTGATGAGGACCGTTAAAGCCTGAAATATTGTTATTGTGAGCTGTGAATGAAGGGACGGAGCCGCGCCGACGATCGGCCCCGGCGCGTCATTTGTCTCCAGGGGGACTCGAGCCTATCACCTTTCGTGACCGGGCTTCTTGTTGAGCGCAGTAGTTTTCCGCGGAAGTTCAGCAGAATTTGAAAGAAGTGTTGACATGAGTCCGCGGATGTTGGGTGTGACATGTGATACCGAGCAAGCCAACATTTGACGCTTCATACGCTTTCACCTTTGATCGGCTGGTAACCAGAGCTGGACAGGAGACAGGATCGAAAGAAATCCAGTCTGTCAGAGTCTCAAGGATCGTTTGCTGCACGCCGACTTAAAGTGCTTACAGAGACGAACCGACTCACTCAGTAAAATCTTAATTTTCACTTTCAATCAGAGGTTTCTGTCCACCTCAGGCGTACACAGCGACATTATTGTTAAAGTTAAAAAAAAAAAGTGTAAAAAAAAAAATTATATTAAAATAGAGCAAAAGCCTCTCAAACAATGTGTAAATCATTTTGTTATGCATGTATCTAAAAACCATGCACAGACTTAATGTTCTTGTTCTAGGTCTCCTCATTGAGAACCATCACTGCTGAGGATAACACTTTCTATGACTTAATTTGAAACAATAAACCACATAAAGTTAAAAAGAACTCTCAATCCTTTTGTCCTACTTTCAAGAGCTCTTGAAGTAACCCAGATATAAGCTGCATCACTGAATGATTTCTTGCAAGTAATGTTTTCATAAATGTCGGTGGTTTAAAGTTTTTATCGCAATGTAATTCCCATGGAAAGCTGAAATTACTTGCAATTTAAATTATTGCAGGTTTTGTTATTGACATTATCATTACTATTATTGATGGACTAGACCTCTGTATGTTGAATTCATAATGTTCTGTTGCCTGCAGTTTTGTATTGTTTTTGTATTGTTGTTTAAGAAATAATAAGGGAAACATTTCTACACCATTCCCACCTGTGTTCGCTCATCTAAAGCGTTAAATCTTCACTTCACCGTGCGACCAGAGGTTCTTGTTGAATCGTGGTGTAGTTCTACAACATGTCCAGCAGGTGGAAGAGTAGAGGCCATATGTTGCCACCGGAAATAGATATAAACAAAGCGGAAGTAGTGAGAAAATTTCCTCGCAGATTTTTCTAGCTGTGCGGAGTCAATTTGAGGAAGTATTTCAGTATTAAACCCACTTATTGTAGCAACGACGCCGAAACATGGACAGATAGTGTTTGTTGAATCGGGTAAGTTCGCAGTTTAGTGCGTAATTTGAGGATGCATCGCGTATAAAGACGCGCCGCTTGATTAGCTGCTAGTGTTAGCCTGTCCGGCTAAATCCAAAGCTTGATAGCTGCTATTGTTTTTAGCATCTAACGTCATGTTAGCGTCCGTATTTTACATGTTTGCTTTATCTGTTTGGCTGAGCAGCCGCTTAACATTTACCCGACTGTTCCTTTTTATTTTACGATTGTCGTGTTATTTTGCTGACTTCGTTAATATTTTGTGGAGATCCTGCAGCGTTGTTTCACGGCTAACTTTCTACCTGTGTCTTCTAGCTACAGCGATACTCCTATTAGCTGTGTCAGTTAACTAGTTATAGCGAACAGTTGAAAACAGTTAAAAGGTCCTTTGCAATCGGGGAAAAGATAAATATATTAGCACAGCAATTAAACAAAATCGGGCGGCGAAGATGGTAAGTGATATAGAGTAAACCACACCATATATTAAATACAGGAGATCAACATAAACAAATCGAACAGATCTTACCTATAAGGACTGCTAACAGAAGACTGAAGGCTAACATTAATATTTTGCTCCTCCATAAAGATCCTGTAATCAGATTTGTCAATCTGCTGGTGGTCTCTCTGGTGCTCACCTGTGTGATTCCTGACTATTTCCCCAGATTTACGGACGTGGTCCTTGTAAAAGATAATCCAGCACACCTGTGCCCGTATTGGACTGTCACTCAGGACTCTGACACATACGGACAAACAACAGTTTTGCCTCTTGTGAAACTCCAGAGTCCCTCCACTTTACCCACTGCCCCACCAGCATGGCTAACAGCACCGCAACAGCAGTCAAGGTTCTGCCTCCCGGTCCTGCTGGCAGAAGTAGTCCAGAGGGATCTCAGGTGAGTTCATTTTTTTTTTTTACTCACCTAATCCAAAGATGCTGCTCAAATTTCACACTGTATCTTAGAAAGACATTTCCATGGCAAACACGAGCTACATTGTTAAGTTAAAAAAAAAAAAAAGGATAACTAATACAGTCCCATAAACCTGATGTATGTGTGGATTTATTGCATCATTGAGATCATAGCCAAGGTTGTGCAGGTTTTGACATAATAAACGGTTTAATAAATTACGGCCCCACCACTACCTCCACGGTCTTTATGACATTCACATTTACAGTAATTCGTTAGTAAGAAGAACTAATTCTTCTCAACATCAGAACTACCTAAAGTGTGAAATTTGCCTTACACATACCTTGTTTCCCCCCTAAATACAATTAGTAACTGAATATATGCTGTCGCTGGTCTTTGTGTAATTTAATTTGGCATAAAAAATTTTATATCTAGATGTGAGATATTTTATAAATACCTCCAAGAGCTCCATAACCCATATGGTGGGTTTTGACGATAAATATAAATTATGTCGTGGGTGCCATGTCGTCATTTTTCAATTCGGGGCCATCATTAGTCTAATATAGCAAACACACATCACCTGTAATCTTTGTGTAACTGAGTGAATGGCTACGTCCGCTGTCTTTCCAGGTGCTCAGTAAGAAGAAGCTGCAGGACCTGGTGAGAGAGATCGACCCGAATGAGCAGCTGGATGAAGACGTAGAGGAGGTCTGTCAGTGGTTTTAATTGCGGTTTCAAATCAGATTTGTACTTTTTTGGTAAACGAGCGCAGACTAAGCACAGGCAGCAGTGGAATTCTTGGCGTGAAATCAATACAACTTGCATTTCGTTTTTTGTTCCTCTAAAGCTGCCTTAACTGGCACATCCATCATTTGGAAACCTTATTCTACTGAAAGTCTGGCTGCATGATAAATGGTGTGAGCAGCTGAAAATCTGAGGGATTTTCTGGCCTTTGTGAAATGTTGCTTTCCTCTCCTGCACACGATTGATGGGGTTTTTTTTATAAATGTCTTTTCTCAGATGCTGCTACAAATTGCAGATGACTTTATAGAGAGTGTAGTGACAGCAGCCTGCCAACTGGCGCGCCATCGCAAGTCCAACACCTTGGAGGTGAAGGATGTTCAATTACATCTTGGTAAGTTGTTGATGGTTTCAGTGTTGTAATGCCTACTACTTTCACAAGGCTCGCTTTAGTATGTCTCTATGGGTCACAAAAAAAAAATCTCAAGTATAAATTATATGATGTTGAGCGTGTAATTACTGGGGGATAATTGCTTTCCAAAATGACTGTCTCAGGATAAAATTATGCCCTACTCTATATATCATGCTGATGAGTGTTCTCATTAATTTTTGCCGTAAGAATATTTATGTTCAAGTATGACATTAACTTTCAATATAAAAGGGTTTTGTTTAATCAAACTTTCTGTGCATCTAAAAAGATCTTGTTTGATAATTGAAGGGAGCAGATTTATTCATTTTGAATTTTACGTTAATTGTTGACACTTTGCATCTCAAACGGAAGCTTTTATGGATCTGTGTGCCTCTTTCCTTGAGTGACTGCAAATATTCAGTCAGAAAATGGAAGAGCCTCTTGAGAAATGTGTAGTTTTAGGGAAACGCAGCAACGAAACCGCCGGCAGGTACCTTGCTATCTCTGCTGCTCGGCTGTGTTCGGGTCTAAGGCACTGAAGTTGTTTGCGTTATGGCGGTATTTATACTGACACTGTGCGTTCTGTTTGTCAGAGCGCCACTGGAACATGTGGATTCCTGGTTATGGCTCAGATGAGATCCGGCCGTTCAAGAAGGCTTGCACCACAGAGGCTCACAAACAGGTGAGTAACAGAGGTTTCTGTTAATGGTGCAGGTAGAGTAATGTGACGACTGTTGATTAGTAATCAATATTATTGACACAGCGGGCCTGACTGTTTGTTTATTTTCATTTCAGAGAATGGCGCTGATCCGCAAGACAACCAAAAAGTAGCAAGACTGGAGACAACTACGTCGTACCCACTCTGTGTATTGTCTTTGTTTGTTTGTTTGTTTTTCCTTTTGAACTGTTTTTTTTTTTTTTTTTGGACTAATGAAAATGAAAAAGATGGTTTGGTGTTTGTTTTTCTTTTTTCTTTCTTTTTTCTTGACATTAGATAGCGTTTCCTCGTCATGGCTCCCTAACTTTTGAGTGTTTTTCCAGCACCGTCACACAGTCATGTAATTCTCGTCTCTGATTCTGTTTCGTTGCCATTAAGCTAAGCCCGGCAGAAGTCTGTTCGCTGCATTTTTATCAATAAACATTTACTGGAAGGCTTCTTTTGGATTATGACCACTGCTGTGTCAGGTTTACCTTTTGATACTAGAGCATTTGGATGTGAATGCTACCGATTCATTTGCTTCCTTGAAATTGATCATTGTTGTTATCTTGCCAATAATAGTTAATCATAGCTGTTGAGTATGTAAGATTAGGGCTCCCCTGTTTACCTGTTCTGCTCCATGCTGTTGATTCTAGGTTTTTTTAATAGAGGGTCTATAATACCAAATTCCTACTGCAAATGGTGGCCACAAACACAGTAATTTTTTTGTCTCTGTTGTGTATTGTTACTGAATGTAGTAGGTTTTATTACATTAATACATTTATTTCAACTCCTTGTAAATGTTATTTTTACTTTTGTCTATTTCAGCAAAATACATCAAAATAATATTAGAAGAAATGATCCCCAGATGTTGAACTTTTCACAATGTCAAATGAAAAAATGAATAAATAAATGACTGATATTATCAAACAAGGAAGCCTTTCCACCTTGTAATTAATGTAAAACTAAATTTACACATCGGTGATTCAGTCATTTATGTCTAAGCTCCAGTAGTTTTAAAAATAGTACTGCACAGTTCATGATTACAATGTCAGAGTGGTCAAGAAGTGGAGGGATACTATTTAAAACCATGACAAATCATCCATTCGTTTGCTGTATATTTGCAGAGAACCAAGGACATAAACCAGTGTACAGACTCAACAGTTAATGTGTCAGTGAATCATTAATGTGGTTGTTATAGCAAAATGAACGGTCTGCATCTCGGCCGTGGAAACGCGAGGCTGCTCGTCAGCTGGATGAATAGTAATTGCTATGGAAAGCTGTCACAACATTTCAAAAGAACAATATCCAAAGGCACCCCAGAGTTTCCATTTAATTGATTTAAGCAGCAACACCTGAAAGCAACCGTTCACTTGCAGGATGCTGTGCAATTACTGGCGATGCAACAAAGCTTTTCCAGACAACTCAAGCCCAAAAGACTAATTCACACTGATGCCTGAGGTGATGTTTCCAATCTCAACCAGGGGACCCAGTACTTTTACCGCTACTGGTCACGGACCAAATGAACAACATAGACAAGAATTACAGAGTGAGGTCGAGTAAGTAAAAGTACAAAGACCACGCTGTGAAAACACTCAACTACAAGTCCTGCATTGAAAACCTTACTCAAGTAAAAGTATGCAAGGAGTAGCAACATATCAAAGTACTCAACGCAGAAAAATACTCCCCCGCAGTGTTTCATACATGATGTTTTTAACTAATTTTAACTGCTTCAGAGACTGTTCGGTAGTTTAATCGACAGCCATGCATCCTATTTCATCAGATGGTTGCAGAATCATTGTCCTGTGAAAACCACGTGTCTGTCTTTGTGATGATTCATTTTCCAGCTAATCCAAGAGGGGTTTTTTTTTTATTTGACTGAAGACGTAGGGGAATTTTCTCAGCCTAAAAAGGGAACTTAATTTTTCAATTTATCAGTAACATTCAAAATAATCACATTCGGAGATAGGTGGTTTTCACTGGACAGGAAGAGTATGAAAAATTGTAATTTGAAAAGTAACCAGTAACCAAAGCTGTCAGGCAAATGTCAACCAAAGTATATGGCAAAGTGAATTTTTGACTGGATGATGGCGCGAGATAAAAAGTTTACAGACCTGGAACACCTGTGGCAAATTTCACAGCAATCCATCTGATAGTTGCCAAGACATTTCACCCCAGACCAAATGTCAACTTGCTGGATGAAAAGTTAGTAGGAAATAATCCTCTTGATACCGTAGATGTCAGAGCAAAACGTCACCCGTCCAACAGTTTTTAGGTTTAATAGGTGCTTCAGTCTGGTGGTGGACTGACCGACCAACAAACATTTCAACTCCACTATCATGGATAAAAATGTCAATTACACAGAACCTTTATTTCTAAAGTTGCAGGAATGTCAAAGTATTTTACAAAATGTGTCCTCATATCAGTCTCTTACATTAGCCGACCAAATGGTTCATTATTGTATTTCACAACAAAGACGGCTGCCAACATGATGGCTGCGTTATTAGTCACACAAATCCAACCTTCTGGGGGCTGGTTTGGGTTCCACAGTAACATGAGCGCATATGGGCGACCACCACCAGTCCACAGTTCAACCACAGCAGTTCTTTTTGCTCTTGGGGGCTGTGCTGGGCTGCGTCAGGCTGGCTCTCTGTAACTGCAGCGCCTGTGGTGCAGCGCACTTGACTCCATCCCAGCCCTCTTGCAGCTCCACCTCTCCACTCAGCAGACCCTGGTAGACCCGCCGAGTGAGCAGCTCGAAGGCGTCGCTCACGTTCTGGCCTGTCTTGGCGGAGACCTCCACATAGGGCATCCCCAGCTGTCCGGCCAGTTTCTCGGCCTCTTCCCTACTCACCACCCTCTCCCCGTGAGCGTCCCGGTCGCTCTTTTGGCCCACCAGGACAAACACAACCTTATGGGGCTGCACCCGCTCACATACCTCAGTATGCCACTCCTTAATATGGTCAAAGGAGGCTTGGTTGGTCATGTCGAATACCAGCAGGCCTCCGACCGAGTTGCGGTAGTAAGAACGGGTCACTGACCTGAGGAAAGAAGAGAGACACACGGGGAATAGTTGAAGACAGCAGGAAGAGGTTTGACTGTCAATGCATGAAAACCCTCCAACCCCCCACCCCCCCCACTGGGCAGTGCAGAGTTCAGACTTTGCTACCAACTTACTTCCTGTTCCAGTGAGCAAATAATCAGCTGATTCTCCACATTGTTTGGGTTGAGCTTTTTTTTTTCTTTTTTAGATAAGCTGATTGACAAAGAGTGTTTCTTGGTCAGAAATTGATAACCACTGTGTTTGTCTCACCCTAATCATGAAACTGTCAAGAGGCACGCTCCCCCCACGAGTCACTGAATGATTAAACCAAAGGGAAGCGTGAGTGAGGGTCCTCCCAGCAGCCAGTTGGTAAAAACTTGCTTCTTGATTAGAACACCTCTGCAGGAAAACAAACCTGATTTGGCTGCGCTTTTAGCTGACTCGTGGGATTAGCTGGCAACAGATACCATGCAGAGAGGAGGAAAACACAAACAGGCACAGTTTGCAATTTTCTACGGTTCATTCAACTGGAGAACTGAAATAATGAATTTAGAGACAGAATGAAGCATGTTGCTCCTTTTTTTTTTTTTCATTAAATATGCTGAGCAGGAGGAATAATGCCTTTTCAAAGATCTGTCTTTTCCACCATAAACATTACACATACTGCATCTCTGTGCACACAGCGCGCAGATCCAGTGAGGGTGGATACACAGTCTTAGCTGAAAGCAAACACTGATAAACAGCTCCAGTGTGAATGGAATAACCAGTTGTAGTTTATTTGGATGATATATTTGCATGCATGCAAGTCATTTCTGTAACATTCATCATAAGAACGGTGTTGTTTTACACTCTTACACAAAGAGACACTGAACAACGCGAGTAGGCCTGGGGCATGTAAAGAAGCTATGTTTAATATATCAAGACACCCAATGGTGCAAAGAAAAATGCAATAATAATGCGAGAATGTGAACTTGGAGAGGTGTTCAGCTATGGCTGGCACCAATGTATCAAACACCTCATTCCTACTTGTCCCAAGCTGCTCTGAAGCTCACCTGAACCTCTCCTGTCCAGCTGTGTCCCAGAACTGCAGCTTGACACGGACCCCCGGCTCCACCTCCAGGAAGTAAACATAGAAGTCTACACCGACCGTCTGGTTGATGGACTCCATGAACAAGTCTTCAGTGTAGCGCTTCAGCAAAGAGGACTTGCCCACTGTGGAGTCCCCCAGCATGATGATCCTGAACTGGTACTGCCACAACGTCAGGTCCATTGTTGCCCAGTGTGGGAGAAGAGGAGGACGAGTGAAGCGAGCTTGAGGGGATCCAGAGGTTGTGGGAAAGAGAGAAAAAGTAAGACTGCAGGAATTCTAAAAGGGGTTGTAAGCAAGGTTAGGAATGACTGAGGAGGAATGTACTGAACAGCATTGGTACCATGGGGGTTAGAGAAAGAAAGAGAGGAAACCTGTAAGAGACTAGCAATCCCACGCCAGCTTCCTCCCAACTGCTTCTTTATCTTTGATATTCCAAATGTTGAGAAACAGCAGCAGCCACTCCTCAGAAATGTCACAATCTGCAGCGCCGTCTGTGTTCACAGTCATCCCAAACTCCTATTTCCACTGATGGCTGCGGTGCGAGTCTCTCAGTCGCATTCCCATGGTGGTTCATCAAATCCTCTAAAGCAGGTATGCAGCGTGATCTATCCCACAAAGCAGATCCCAGTACAGCTGCAGCTCTCGTCTGAGTGACCGACCTTAAGTGCTACTGTAAGCATGTGTATGAGAGCGCTGTGCAGGGGTGTGGACTTGAAAGTTTGCCTGTTAGCACTTGACAAAAGGTGGGGCAGGAGCACAGGAACAGGGGGAGGGCTGTTGAGGGGAAGGCGGGCCAGATGTGGGAGAACAGGGAGGGAGCATGGATCACAAGAAGCAGTATTTGCATTCAACACCATATCAAGGCAAACCGTGCTGTTTCCTGTTGTCACCAGCTCTTAACTGCACGTCATCATGAGCAATCATTGTGTGAGCGTGCAGCAATTCTTATCACTTGAACAGCGGCACCTAAAAGAGGAAGTTGATAACAGTACAGCTTCACATTCGATGGGAAACACTGGAACAGGCTCAGGCATGTCATTCATTTATTGACAAGAAGTTTTACGGAGGTTAGACTTACATTGAATATTTTAGTGATGACTACATGTCTGCTGAGTTCAATTTGTCTCATTGAGCAAAGGTTTTCCTCATGCATGGCTGTGTTGTTCAGCTCCACCATTAACTCAAAGATGCATTTACAGCAATAATACACTTAACCACCATGTCAGAGTTCCTGTACACTGTAATACTGCAGTACCCAGCCCAAGCTGAACATGCAACGACTCTCGGCTCCACCGGAGTAAAGGCCCGATTGTCAAGAGGAATAAAAATATATTTATTCAGAGTAAACACACATATCACATCACACATGCATCTGAATTTCATAAATATAAAAATATGCCATTTTTTCATACACTTGGGTCACAAACATAAATGAAACGTCAGCACTGATTTTAGCATCACTCAGTTTGACGAGACTACAAACGAAAAAGCATATTGGAAGCTTGCTCATCATCTCCAGCTGACAGCTACCGATGTCTCCAGATCAAATCCAGGTTTTTGTTTCGGTTTTTAAAGACATCATTTTTCCTATGCCAAGCTTTCTTTTTCAGTTAACACTGCTTACTTCAAATTGTCCTGATTGTCAGATGATTGTGCGTCAGCATGACGCATCCTTTCAGGGAAAATCTGGGTCAGATATCGTAGTAAAAAGGCAATGGAGTTCAAAAAAAAAAAAATGGAGTGTTTGCTGACCAGGCAAAAGGTCTCACAATAAAGAATATATATATAGATAAGGCCTAAAAATACAACACCCCAAAGTGCAAAAGTCTTCCCATTACAACTTTGATGCAGATTTTAAACCCATTGTCCTGGTGACATTAACTAAACAACAGAAAACTGAATATATACCCTACAGCCATAAAAGCTCCATTTTATGGTCCAGATGAATCTTGCATATGGATTTGCATGCACACTCCATGTAATACAGTGCAAGATCATTGAAAAACAGAAAAGCACCAACTTTACACTTTAGTGTAGTACCCCTGAATGAGCGTTTTGATATTCAAGTTGGTATTAAACCTAAAAGGAGAAATACATTAATACATAAAATGAAATAGTAAGAGACAATAAACAGCTCGTTCAATGCATCACTGATATGGTATACAGGCAAAAAGTTGCAAACAATTGTACAAAGTTATGTTTCTTGTAAGTGTTTTCAATCGTTGGACTGAATCGATTTGCACGACAGCTGCAGCAACAACAAACCTGATTGCACAGACTCTGACTCTTACCCTAAACCCTTTGTCTCTGCTGCTTCCTGCAATCACAAGTTTCTATACTGCAAAATACTGTATAGTATCCATCTCTTCACAAACAACTCAAAGTGGCGAGACACTGCACACACTGCACACTCACAGGCTGATGTCTTCTCATTCACGTCCCACCATATTATATTTCTTTGTCCTTTCAACAAAAGTTTTCTGCACAGGTATTCCACAACGTCCTTCTCTTACAATTCCCCCACAAATGCTTTGGTTCCTGCAGCAACTCTAGAGCCCCACAGAGTTAACTGCAGGGCATCCCTTCACCTTTACACAATCTCAAAGGGCAGAATATATTTACAGCATAAACTGTAACTGTACCAATCAGAGTAGAAAAACAGTTTCCTAAAAATTTTGGCTTTGCAGCGTTAGTTAAGGGCAGACCAGGTTTTTTCTAGGCCTCGCATTTACCTGCATGAGACACACAAACACAACAAGTACATGTGCTTTAGTCTCAGGACATAGAGGGGAACTTCAGCTCGCAGATGTCTGCTTCAGGGGAGCTGCTGCCGCTGCTGCCGCTGTAAGTGTCCCTGTAAAGGAGGAGGAGGAGGAGGAGGAGAAGGAGGACATAAAATGAGTATTACAGCTGTAACGCCTGCCAGGGATTGCAGGTGCAATGATGACATATTGTCACTGTAAACAGTAGCTGTAATACCCACAGGTCTTTGATGTAATTACATCGCATAAGAATATAAGGGTGTAGATTATGACACAGAATAAAAATATGGCTGTAAATTTCCATTCAAGTCCAAGCATGATATGCACTTTATACACAACGGTAAACATTAATTAGGTTGATCCGTGTACTTCATGTCCTAGTCATAGCTAAGCTGGATCTTCGATTTTAACCCATCAGTAGTCCATTAAAAAACTGAATATAAAAAATATATTTGAAGGCTTTAAATGTGATTTGATGCCACTTCAAAAAGACTCACTTGTCACTGAATTCAGAGAATACTTCTGCCAGTGCAGAGATGGATATAAAGCACTAAAATAACACTTCAATTCACTGTTAAACTGATCGCAAAACAGTAGAAAAACCAAAATGGGATGTCAATAAAGCACCATGCACCAAACACCAACTTTGACCAAATGACAGCTGCTGCGTCGGAGCTTACCGTGGAGAGAGCCGACAGCCCTTGTTCAGGTAGCTCTGCAGTTTTCCTGCTGCAGCCAGCAGGAGACCGAAGTACGGAGGAGAAGGTTTGATGGGTCTCGAGGTGAACTCTGGATGGTACTGCACTCCAACAAAGTAACAATGATCTGGACCAACAAAGACGGGTCGATTAGCACGGTTACCCTGACCTCCATCACATTAGGCTCCATATACCGCAGCCAGCATTTGTATGTGACAAAGAAGCAGGCGGAGCATTGAAGAAACAGAGATCTCAAGAGTACATTCCAAGGATTAGCCAGGTGTTCCACAGCATGTTATTCATCATCACCGAGCAGCACGCAGACTCTTGTTGTCATGACAGTTTCCACTCACCTTCCAATTCAATGACCTCCATTCTCTCTCCTTCCACATCCTGGCCGACAAAATGAAGACCCTTTTTTTCAAAGTGGTGCTTCAACTCAGGGTTCACCTATAATGAGCACAGATTCGATGACGGGGGAAAGGTTTTTCGAAAAATAAGGTTTCAAGGTTATCTTACACTTCAACACTAGATGTGGAGGCAAAGATGAAAAACAGAAAGATTAAAAACGTGTGCAGGCAGAAAGGTTTGCACACACGCTGACAAAAAGCTTTAAAAGCTTGTTTTTGTCTCTACCTCAAATCTGTGTCGGTGCCTCTCGTCCACGTAGTCCGTGTTTCCGTAAAGTTGTCCTGGAACCATGAAATATCGGTCATTAGAAACAACAGAGCTGTAAAAGATCAAAAAGCAAACAGTCTGCCATTAAAGAGCCCCTTCAATGAAAATTAAGTTCCTAATGTGTCCATATGGTGTTTTTTAGATGCTATGAGACTCATCATGAGAGGAGGAGCATCTCTGCCTTGAAGTACAGTGGACCATTACCACAGCTTCACACAGCCAGGCTTTCATACATCATATACCTAAAGAACCAATCCCAGCAATCTGTGGGGTGGTGCAGCAGTGGAATGAGGGGGATCAGAGGAGAAGCCAGGTGTAGCTGTGTTTGCTATTTTGCAAGCCAAGTTTCACCATTTTCAAAATGATGGCAGGCTGTTTTCGGGTTTCAGAGTTGCAGAAGAAGAACTGTGATCCTTTGCCACAAAACTTCTATTAAAGCCTGACGCTGTTAAATCCATCCTACATATGCAGCAAGTACGAGCCAACACGTTGATCAGTCTATTTCTCATGTTTTTATCTGTTGACTATGTCGAAACAACCTCAGTCCGCCAAGTTACGTGATGATTCATGTCAAATGCTGACAGGATATTTTATATAGCTTGAGGTTGATGACAAAGAAAGTTACAGCAAACGTTACTCAAACAGTTAAGCGGCTGAATTAGATGACAGAACTTCACATGACTTTGGGGTTGTCCTGCTAAAGGGCATCCTCATAAGCTGCTAGTATAGCGTTAGCAAGATAAGGCTAGGTAATTCCAGTCCATATGGCACGTGAGAGTTTTTGCTTCAGGGCTTCCTGATAGAAAGAGCCGATTGTCTGTTTTGGTGAGCAGAGTTGACGCCGAGCAAGTACGCTCAGAGGAGACAGAGGCGGGACTGTTTGCATATTCATAGATCTGTGCATACTAAACTTAACTGCCCTTCACTTATGCTCCGCAAACAAAACTTCTAAATATGTCATTTTGATGAACACAGATGAGTTTTTAGGGGTTTAATCAATGCCAGGAGAGGAACTTTAATTTAAGGAGGATACATACTCAGCACACTGGAGTTGGATTTGAAAATGGTCCGCCTCTTCCCCAACCTCATCGTTCCACCCATCTGCCCTGGGTTGTGCTCCGGCATGTCAATCACCTGTCAAGATCAAATAGGACGCTGAAACCATTCTGGTGAAGCTCCTGCTGATATGATGTGATATGAGCACGGCAGAAAAAGATAACTTACCACGGGGTGTTTGGATTCTGGATTAAATTCTGTGGAGTTGGCATCTGAAAAAGATAAGCGGAACTGATCTAAGCTCAAATCAACCGCCCAACGTGCTGAAGGTTTTTCATCATTTAATTAGAAACCATAGGAATCAAATTTCCCTGAGCAGTGTCCCCAGCTGCACCGAGCCATTACTCACCTTCCCACTGGAGAACATTGCGGGCGAACTCGCACACTGCCAGCTGCATGCCCAAACACACCCCTGCACAAAACAAGACCAGCAGGATTCTTGCATAATGAGAGCTTTTGTAAGGATTCATAAATAAATAAAGACCGGACAGGATCCCCAATGCAAGTGACTGCACAGGTATTCATGCCCTTCAGGTACACACTTAGGAGAGTCGCCTGCGGCAGCAATTTGAGCTATGGACGGAGAGGGTCTGTGACAACTTTATACAGCTGATCACAGCATTTTTTTTTTTATGATTTATCTTTGCATAATTGCACAAACTATGTTCAGTTGCATGTAGATTGTTACTAAACAGCAATTTTAAAGTCCTGCCCCACTTTCTCATCTCAATTCTGGACTCGACATGTCTATGAAATACATTATTAACACTGTTGTTCGCTCTGTAGCTTTGGCTTTGTAGTCCAGGTTGATGTTCTGTAGGGAAGTACATTTTATCCCGGGTAACAGTTCTCTGGCAGAGCAGACTGGCTTTTCCTTCAGGATTTCTCTGTTTTTTGATGAGTTCATTTTGCCCTTGACAAACCTTCCAGGGCTTGTTGCATAGAAGCATCTCACACACAGAGCTTGATCCTGCCATACAGGTAATGGGCACTAAAGCTAAAATGCAACTTCTAAACACGCCGGGCTGCACCGGCGATGATTTCAGTGTATTGAAGTGAAGCAGTGGAATACTTATGCAACCAATTATATTTTGTTTAATATCTGTTCTTATTAATTCATGTTTTCACTTCTTGTTAACAGTCTTGTAAAAACAATAAAACATCACAGCAAATAAATTCTATGACATTGTTGTTACTGATTTAGTTGTTTTGTCTTAAAAGAATTATTACCTTATATTTATCAGGGGTCAACACGCAGGAAGGAACAACATGTTTTGTGTCTAGACTTCATCGGCTCTGCTTTAGGCGTTAAATCTTAGAATAGGATATAATAAAGGAGACAGAGGAGTTTCGTATCTCTCACCCAGGAATGGCTTATTCTGTTTCCTGGCCCAGTTAATAGCGAGCATCTTGCCTTCTGTCCCTCTCACACCAAACCCTCCTGGTACCAACACACCTCTGTAGGCAGGAAGAAAGAAATAACAGCCTCAGATCAGCTTGTGTATTAGTCACCATTATTTTTTTTGAGACAAAGATTACACAGCGTACACAGAGACACGTGTACATGCACTGATGTATGTGAACTCACGCATTACTGGGAGAATTTGAGTTATTTGAGTCAGTTCTTTGCACAAATGCATTCAGAGAAATTCACCTGTGGCACTACTTACTACTTTATTCTGATCTGAGTATTTAAACCTTCTGTCACTCCATATCTGGAGGTAGTCTGACTAATGCAGAAAAAAAGCAATACTCCAAAACTAATGCACCCTATCTATAAATGAACAAAGCACAGAAATCCACTGACTTCTGAGGCTGCATAATCCACCAGGCATGACAGCACTCTACTGCCATCATGTGGCATAAATAACAGCATTTTACCACAGAGTAAAACTTTATATAGGCAGTTCTACATTTTCAACATCATCCAAGTCTACTGGTGGTTCTCCCAGGTTTTGTCTACTCACTGAGAGCTGCAGAGTTTTTGCCAGGCCTCATGATATTTCACTGGCTCATCTTGCAGAGCGGTAGGTTCCAGGTCCGCAGAGTCGATGTACTGTAATAAAAACAACAAACAGTCAATATGGCCAACAGGCGAACCGCTGCAGAAAAATGTTAGTCATGCCCGTTTTAAAAGTGTTCCACAACAACAGCCAATACATGAACTGCAAAGCTGCAACATTAAATCCACGAATCAATATACAAAACATAACAGTATGAAATATTTCCACACCTTGACCTCTAGTTTGTGATTAATGGCGAGGGCTGAGTGCTCGAGGGCCTTGATAACGGAGGTGTAGGAGTCGGCTAACTTTGTGTATTTCCCTACCAGGGCTATGGAAACACGTTCCAAGAGACGGTCCGATCTGGAAAGAGAGAGAGATCGTTCACAGCGCTGACCCGGCGCATCATTCAATCATAACGTCACAGCTTCTCAATGAACAATTCAAAGTTCAGAGGATTAACTCCCACAGTGCGCCGCAGTGACTGAGCAACGCTCGTCTTTCATAATTGTGTTTGTGTCCATGTCCTTAGAGCCCTTGAGCAAAGTTAGCAGCTAAGACAAGCCTCCCTACCTGTCAGCCATCTCCTTCCACTTTGTGAGCATATTCCTGGGCCTCCTCTCGACAGGCAGGTTCAGACGCTGGCAGAAGTAGCTCACAACACCCTGGTCCTCCAGCAGCAGGGGCACTCTGTAGACCGAGGAGACATCTTGGACACAGATCACCTGGAAACAATTACAAAACATGTCAGCTTCATGTTTTCAATTGATTAAAGGGCTGAGCAACGTTAATATTTTTACATCAAGGTATACTATCTTAGAATTCAATAAAAAAACTATGTACGGACACAAACAGAAGCAATCCTTCATAGTCATCTCTTATGACCCAGTCAGCAGTTATCGTTACTGAGCTGATGTCTTTCTTACACATACTGTGTAACTCTTGCATTGCCAAATATAACAATGCAACACCACTACTGTGGATATACTTCACCTGTGTGGGCTCCACATGACAAAACATGGAGATCTTCTCCTTGACAGCCGTTTCTAGGGGCCTTGAACAGCGGCACATAATCTGACAAAAATCAATGTGTTCATTTTTGTTAATCACAATATACAACAGAGCCAGGGTACAGTCACAAAGATTCATATCTGAACATCATATCTGAGATTTTATGGCAGATTGTATTTGTGTACACCATGAGATGAATATGAAAGCAAGTCTTATTGGTTATAGATTTCTACACGTGACAGTGTACCCTGACTCACCAAATCTGGAGACAAGCCCAGCCCCCTGAGCTCTCGGACACTGCTTTGGGTCGGTTTGGTTTTCTGCTCTCCTGTGGTATTGGGCTGAGGACACAAAGGCAGATGTACCTCAAATTGTGTGTGAAAAACAGGTGGTTCCTACTGTTCCTCCTTTCATTCACTGTAAAATGCAGTTCTGTGACGTCTGGTGAGGAATATGTGATGTGTGTTCACCAGCGAGCCATACCTGCGGTATCAGGCTGACGTGGATGTTGCAGAAGTTCTCCTTCTTCACCTTGAACTGGAACTGTCTGAAGGCCTCGATGAAGGGCATGCTCTCAATGTCCCCCACTGTGCCTCCCAGCTGTTGACACAAAACACCAGCTTAGACCGCAGAGAGACATACATGCACACACACGGTTTCTCAGCATATTATGCAACCCTGAAGCAGCCTTAGAGTACAGACTGCCGTCATGTGTATGGAATCTACAATACTGTCAGAACTGGTTTCGACGTATGGAAGTAATTAAAGAACTGCTGGAGGAAAGGCAAGGCAAGACATGTTTTTTATACAGCTCCTTTCAACGAAAAGACAATTAGAAGTGCTTTACATAAGACAGAGGCATTAAAAAACGAAATGGTAAATGGACTGGACCACTCAAAGCACTGTACAGCAGATGCCACATTCACCCATTCACACCCCAGTGGCACAGCCTGGAGTAATCGGGAGCAATTTGGAGTTCAGTGTCTCACTCAACGACATTCTGACATGCAGACTGGAGGAGCCAGGGATCGAACCACCGACCCTCTGATTACTAGACAACCCTCTGATCCACAGCCGCCACAAAGCCCTATCAAGGCCTGATTTCAAAGAACTGAGGGTTGGAGCAAACCTCAAGTTTTCTGGAAATTTGTTCCAGATATGTCGTGCAGAAAAGCTGAATGCGACTTCTCCACTCCTAGTTTTGGCTCTGGGAACAGTCAGCAAACTGAAGTCCCCGAAGACGGGAGGGTTCGTAACGGAGCAGATGATCACAAATGTGCTTCGGCCCTGAACCATTCAGCGCTTCATAAACCAACTACTGGTTTTAAAATCAATTCTTTGACAAGTAGGAAGCCAGTGTAAAGTGAGTGGAGTAATGTGATCCACTATCCTGGTCTTCGTGAGGACTGCAGCAGCAGTTTTCAGAATCAGTTTCAGAGATCTGGACAGACAGCGTTACAGTAGTCGAGTCTACTGAATACAGAGGCAGAGATAAGTTTGTCTAAATCCTGCCGAGACATGCCCTTTAATTCTTGATCTATTCTTAGTAGGCTGATTTTGTAATTGTCTTAATGTGGATGTTAAAACATTGGTATGAGACCACGGTTTGTGGTCTTTAACAGTAGTGGTGGAGACAGTCATTTGAGTTTTATGACAGGATTATAATGTGCCTTTTTTAAATCAGGATTTAGCCATTTTCAGCTGTAAATACACAATAGATTCATTTTATTTTCTAGCAAAATAAAACCTTCTGTTTTGAACATTTTGCGTCCTGTGGCTGGAAACAGAGCCAAGCTTCCTGAAGGGGATAGTTAAACAGACACTCCTCTACAAATCCATTTTTAAAAATGTGAATTTTTCAGGTTTCAAAATGATGTTTGATGTGCTGCTTACATACCCATATGTGTAAGTTCAGCAATATCGCTTGCTCAGTGGTGCCAATATTACCTATTCCTTCAGCATATCAACACGCTTGGCTTCATTTCTGATTGAAAATCTTCTCCATTTCTCTTCAACGTACTAAATAAAGGCCCTGGTCCCAATCAAGCGTTGCTCAAGGGATTTATTGACATATATGACACGTTTTCAGTGCCCTTTGGCTCTGAATGAAAAATCCAGTTTGGCCATCTCCACAAACTCCCATCTGATGAGAACAGAGACAAGTACTTCAGACCAACTCACCTCTATGACGCAAACTTGAGGCTCCACGCCATCGTCGTCCACTGAGACCCTGGCCTGCTTCATCACCCACTCCTGGATGGCATCTGTGATGTGGGGTACCACTGAAAGCAGAGTTACAGAATAAAACTTATCAATACAGCTCATTGGACATATTTAAGAAGAAAATGCAATGCTTGTCAAATTCTCTGTTCACCAGACACACTGGAAAATACAAGCAAGTGTGTTGCCCTGCCAAGTGTGCTGACACTACTAAGTCAAGGGGAGCGTCCATGTTTTTGAGCAGGTGCACTCACTCACCCTGCACAGTCTTGCCCAGGTAGTCTCCCCTCCTCTCCTTGTTGATGACTGACTGATACATCTTTCCAGTGGTGAGGTTGTTGTCTCTGGTAAGACGGATGTCCAGGAAACGCTCATAGTTCCCCAAGTCCAAATCCACCTCCCCGCCGTCATCGAGAACAAACACTTCACCTGCACAACAGACATTATTCCTTTTATCAGCGGGTGAGTGAAACAGCAGATCCAAAACTGGTAGAAATCCAACAGCTTGCCCATCACAACTGAGGTGATGATGGTCTGTCCACCCATTGGACCACAAGCTGCCAAACCACAACTTGTCAAATATCAACTGCAGGACTCAACCACACAATCAAACAAAACAGCTGATGATCCATCAAACACAATAAAAAACAACCCTGGTGAACTCACCATGCTCATAAGGGGAAAAGGTCCCAGCATCAATATTGATATACGGATCGATTTTGATGGCCGTGACGTGCAGGCCGCAGGACTTGAGGATTGTTCCCACGCTGCTGGCAATGATGCCCTTGCCAATGCCAGATATGACACCGCCAGTAACCAGGATGTACTTCATAGTGACATGTGAAAACTGAACAACAAAAAATAAAAACAGGATAAATAACCTTCCCAGGTGTGTATCCAACTCAACCCGTTCAACCAGATGTGTGATGAAGAGCCGTTGACATACATCCATTGTGAGCTGTGTGTCTGCTCCAATTCTCAAGTGGCCGACTACACAACCACAAAACCACGTTTATACACAGAAGTACTGTGTGTGACATTGTTCCCACTGGATCAAAACTAGTGGTCCGTTTTGTTATTGCTGTGTTTTCAATAACAAACATGACACACACACCTGCATTGGAAGATATTAAAAATAGCTCATTTGGCTTAAATTGCATTAACTTTACTGTGCTTCGGAGGTGGAGGTGACCCATTTGTTTACGTCTGGTTTGAACTTCACCTCATCCATGCAAATCCTGCAAGGTGACAGTGAACATGACACAGCTAAAAGAGTCCCACCCTGTACAGTGTTGAACTGCTCATAGCTTTCAGTCATTGAAGATTGGCGGGAAAACATACAGGAAGAGACTCCTTTGAGCTTTGAGTTATTTCAGTCTGACAGTCGTGCCACCATGATGCCACTCTCCACTGACAGTAATGAAAGGCTGTGTTATTGTACAAAGCTGCTATTTCGGAGCGGTTGGTAAATTTGGCCCGGCTAAGCTACCGTCGCTCAAACTGCTTTGCCACGACATGTTTTGCTAGCTGAACGTAAACTGTCCGTTGTTTCTGAAACGAAATGTTGACAAGTGCAACCCGCGGGACTGACACCGCTGCAGCGGCGGCTAACTAACTAGCTTGACACCTCTTTGGAGACAACGACTAACTCGGCTGCATGTTTGGCTCTTCGCGGGCTCTCTAACGCGCGGTGGATGTATTCAAAACAACACGAACTTACCTAACAGCTACAGAGAAAGACGGTGTCGGTGAGCGGCGTTTAGGGTCAAGTAAATGTGGTGAATTGAGCTAAACTCAACTTCTACACACGAAGCATCAGGCCCGCATTCTTCCTGCGGTACACGCACGTGCTGCACAGGCTGACTGATTCGCTCTTCTTTTCTGTACAGTTTGTCTCCTTCCGTTTCAGTAGCGCGTGAGCAGCTGTGTGCCCTCTGCTCAGTCTGTCAGGCAGTCCCGCGTGTCCCGCCCCCCCTGCGTCCACCAATGAGGTGGACGGATTCATGGTCGGTCACTGTTAAAGGCTCATCGAGGAGCTCGACTCCGGTCAGCAATTTACCCAGAGCTTGTGTTTTCACGCTGTCATGTCACATGTGTGTGAGTGGATGAAGTATTTCAAGGTCAGTGCATGTGGAAGTTATTGTAACACAGTGACCGCTAATAAAAACGATCATCCCTATTGAAAAGTAATCAGTCACTCATGTTGTCCTGTCTATACAGTATTCGTCGTTATTGTGCATTTTTTTTTTTTTTTTTTTTTTTTTTTACGTCTTCGTTATTCGTGCTATTAATGCTGTCTGTAACAACATAATTTCCCCGGTGTTAGATTAATAGATTTATATCGTATCTCTTATCTTTGTAGAGTAAATTGTCTTGGATGTTGAAATATTATATTACAACTCCTGATTCCAAAAACTTGGGACTCTGTGTAAAGTGTAAATAAGTTAGAACGCAATCATTTGCAAACGAGCTTTGTTTACCGACAAGTTTTGCAGATACAGATCTTCACACAGTCATGTGTTCACAAAGTGGTGAACCTCGCTCCATCCTCACTTGTGAACGACTGAACCTTTCCAGGATGCTCCTTTCGTACCCAATCAGATTACTATCACCTGTTACCAATCAACCTGTTTACCTGTGGAATGATCCAAACAGGTGTTTTTGGAGCATTCCACATCTTTCCCAGTCTTTAGTTGCTCCTGTCCCAATTTGTGTGAAACGTGTTGCTGCATCAAATTCAGAATAAGCAGATATTTAGGAAAGTCAATGAAGCTGATGAGGGAAAACATTGAATTTATTGTCTGTCAAATTGGAAAAAGGATATATAAAAACCAATGAATTCAATATCCCTTTTTAGAAAACGATTGTCACCTTTTATTTGTTCTTTCGGACAGTTGCTTCACCACTAGATGGCGCGTGAGTTCCATGTCGCATTATTCAGCATCCATCTAGGCTAAATTGAGCTTTACAAATGCATAAGGTTATTCACAAATAATGAACAGAGTGACTTTCTGGAGGGAAATAAGGCATCAGATATAGCGAAGAAGAGACAAATACTGGTGTAAACATAAGTATTCTTCTAGATTCCGGTTTTGTCAAGTGAGGCTTTACAAAATAGCGCAATGGTCTCTCAAACCCCCATTTATACAGTAAGTGTCTGTGAGATATTAAAGTTTTCCTTCATGTATCCACTGTCGTGCTGCTCCAGTTTTGCTGTGGGTAATGAGAGTGGTGATTCTAATTCATTTCTGTCCATGATCTTGATCTAATTAAAGACCTCATCCCTGCCACCTCATTTTCATAAGCTGCTCCCTTCAATTACATCTGACAAGTGAGCACAGACACACATTAACCTCCTGCATGAAGAGGTACTGTGCTTCCCTTATCTCTGAGCCATCTTAAAATAACAGGGAGGGCAATTCAAAGGTAATTCCACGTCCTTGAATACACCTTTTTGGAAAACACATCTGGCAGTTGCCCGGTATTATACACCTACAGATGACAAGATAGTGTCATGCCATGTTTTGCAATGTGTTTTGGTCATAGGTCTGACTGTGGCCAAAGTCAGCTGTGACAGCTCATCTTTGTTAATGATTATCTACACGATGTTTATTTTCTTTTACCTTCCACACAGATAAAGAGAAGACAGCAACTGAAAGTTGAATGAAACTTTACTCAAAACAACCGAGGCTATAAGTCATTCGACCTGACCTGATCACGTAAATGATACTGGAACTCACACAAAACCGGCTGACTTTGCTACTATTGAAATGAAGATAACATCATAAACTGCAGCTTTGTGCCACTGACAGTCATGTCAGTGACTGCCTGCAAAGTGACATGTTTATTTCAGCTTTTTTTTTCACTATTGAACGGATAATCTGAAATACACCTGTTTGCTTTCTTTTCTTTCTAAAAGTTAACTGAGAGGATTTAAATGAAGCCAAAACTACAAGGTCACATCTCCTGCCTGTAACTCTGCTGTGGGGATTATGATTCATGTTCATTTGTGAGCATGATTGATATGCTCTGTGTATTTTTGTAATTTTGGACAGAGTCAGGCTAGCTGTTTCCCTTAACACTGGTCTTTAAGCTAAGCTAAGCTAATTGCATTCTGGCTCCAGCTCCGTACTTAAAGGTCCAGTGTATGGGATTTAGTGGCATCTATGGTGACGGTGCAGATTGCAACCAACCTCACACTCTGTTACAGTGGCCACAAAACTCTTGAAAAATACGACAGGCTCTCTCTAAAGCTAGTGTTTGGCTTGTCCATTCTGGGCTACTGTAGAAACACGGCGGTGCAACATGGCGGACTCCATGAAGAGGACCTGCTCTCTATAAGGAGCTCATTCTAAGGTAATGATTGTACACTAATGAAAACATAGTTCTGAATATTTTATTCCATTTCTGCCAACAGATCCTCCTAAATCCTCCACACTGGAGCTTTAACACACAGACATGAGAGTGATATTGATCTTTTCCTCTGACTCTGGATAAAAAAAGTTAATAAGTCTATTTCCCAAAATATGGGACAATTTAATAACTTTGCCATTACTTCACTTATCGGTTTTCTCTTTGAAATATAAAAATTAAAAAGACTTATTTTCCATACTGCATAATAATTGACTGTGATGCTGATTATCAGCAGCACAAAGCAGAAGAAAAAGGCTCCTGAATAATGGACCTAATGCAAAGGAGTTCTATGAAATAACTCAAAAACATCTTGGCCTTTTGGACTCACATTTCAACGTATCCTCCTACTCTGATTATGTTTTAGGAATTGTAACTGAACACCTGCACCACCCTATTAAATAAAACCATTTATTGCATGTCATGTGTTGGACAGCCATAAGTGGTTCATAACAAACTATATAAATGCAAAGTGAAATGTCCACACTGTACCAAAGTAAACTCATCAGTTTGTCGGAAGCATTTTCTTCACCTCCACCCTGAGACGTTAGATAGCATAGGGTCAGATGTCATGAGCCGCCTCACTCCTCGAGACCTTCAGTAGCCTGCAAACATCCACCTCCCTGCTCAAACAGACACACAAAGACACAGTAGCCCACATCCCCCGCACTCCATACACATTATTTATGAATGGGAGTGGTGCCTTTCTCTGTCCTTTTGTAGTTTTGGAATGTGAAAGATAGATCGATTTAAGACGGGAACACAGATGGCTCTTCAGGCACAATGCAGTTCACAAGCACTCAGAGGAAAAGTGAGCTCGTGGGCAATTAGTGTCATTATGGCTGCTCATGTGCTTGGTGGACTGGATAAACAGTGGCTGTGGTGGCAAATGGTTAGGCATGTGGGTAGCATGGATAATGATGATCAGAGCTGTACTGTTGCAGAGCAAAAGCGTGCACTTAACAATTTTAACCAGGCGATGGACAGAATGTAAAGGGCTTCTGTTGATGACACAAATCATGAGATGCAGGGAGCTCAGTACATCAGGTATAATACGGATGCATGGAATTATTGACGTCAATATCTTTAATTCATCCAATAATTGCCTATAAAATGTCTGGAACAGTAAAAAACGGCCATCACAAATTACCAGTTAACCCAAAACCCAAAGGTATTCAATTTAAAATTATATACACATTTCACTATCTAGAGCCAGCAAATTTGGCTGATTTGTTTTATTAAGCATTAAATCGCTTCAACAATGAAGTGGTTATCAAAATTGTTGTCTATTAATTTCCTGTCAACCAACTAATCAAATAATTGACAAATCATTTCAACACTGGTGTTAAAAGATTCCCCACGAGGCACATGTCATGGATGAAATCTATACTTTTCCTCATAATAATTCAATACTTTAATTATAGAGTTTAAAAATTGATAAGTTTTTATGTGACATGCACGTCTGCAATCATGTTTCCATCACTTCACATGTCATTACATTGACTTAAATTCATTTCCAGGAGCCTAACCATAACCACTGCTTGCTTAAACCTAATCCTCCCCTTAGCCTTAATCCAAATCTTCAGCCTAAGATTTCATGATTTACATTACGGGCCCATAAGGAAGGCGAGTCCTCACAATGCCACAATTTATGTCCTCACAACGTAATTCACACTCACACTCATGTGTGTTTTCCCTGACAGCTACGATGACACACATGTGACAAGGTCAGGTGTGGTTGTAAACAGAAGTGAGACAATAGTCTTCCTGAGAAATTCAACTCACAGACCACTGGGGAAAGCCGCACTCTTGAGTTTGTTGTCATTGTCTTAACTCTAGTTAATACTGTTTATGCTACATGCGTACGTGTGTGTGCTCGCGCCCGTGTGGGAGTGTGACATCTACCATTCTCTTCTCATTGCCTAAGCCACAAGTTATTGAGAAAACAAATGTCAGTTGAAGGGCGTTGTCTGCTCGGTGTCTGCACTGAGAGTTCGCCTTTCCTCCCGCTACTCGGAGCAAATCTAATTTGATTATGAGCACCAGTGAGGAAAAGCATTGAGGGAGAGAGTTTATTGGATAACACGGAACCAAGGATGACAATAGAGAGATGAGAGGGAGAGCAATGGAGACAAATAGAAATTGAGAGATTTTGGGAGAGGGAGAGAGGGTAGAGAGACACTCAGATGGAGTGAAAGAGAGCTTCTTCCCATGGGGGACGAGACTCTGGATCAGCGCCCGGTATGCCACTGCACTGTCATCTGTGAGCTGCCTTTGTACACGTATGGAGGCCAGCATATCCCATGGTCCTCGGCTACTATCCCGACCCAACTCCTAGCATGTGGCCTCCCGCTCTCTCCTGCCTATTTCTTCTCTCCCTGCTCCCCTCATCCTCCTACACCTTTCCCGTTCCCTCTATTCTATCCTTCCTCTCTCCTCTACCCTACAGCCCCCTGCTCCTGCTCACCCTCATTTCACTCTATCCCTCTCCTCTTTCTCCTCGCCAAAGCACAGCTAGGGGCTGGGCCTCTGCCACCTCCATGAAAACAGATGACAGTGTTTTTTTTTCTGCCCCACTGCCGCAGACCCCCTCCAGGAGAGGTCTGTCTGCCTAGGAGGAGAGGGGGAAATGAGAAGGATTGATTAATTTAAAACGCATGCTCTCTTCTTTTTTCTCCGCTGAGCCCCCCTTCAGGAGGACATGCCTGCTCAATAAGAGATTGAGAGGAAGATCATGGGAGCTCATTCATCAAGTCATGTATTCCATTATAAATAGGTGCAAACAAGGCCGGGTACTAGAGTTGTGACCTTTGACCACGGCTGCTATTATACGTTCTGTGAAGAGTTGTTGATGGTGGAATGGTCATGAGATCAACATGGCAAAATGAGGATTATTTCCCATTAAATCCCTCCCTGTTTGACCAGGCCAAACAGAGAGGGATTCTTTTATTGTTTTTACACCGAAAACACGTTTCAATTTTCTGTTTTAATTGTGTGAAAAGCACATTGAAGGCTTCACGGAAAAACAGGCAGCCACATAAATGTCCTCCATCCCCATTTAATGTTAAAGATGATTCCATTCAGTTGTGTAACTGTGTTTTCAATTCAAAATACACTGAGATATTATTTCCCATTCCCATCTTAAATTAGTATCATGTTCAGTGTTGTTCCTCAAAATAACTGAAGTGGCATTCACAACAACCTCAAGTACTGAGTCTCATAACAGATCGTACCAAAGATAGGGGAGAGATGCACCCTGACGCCTTGTGACCACGTGCATTTGCACTTCTAGACCACATGTCATTCTCAAGTCAGATGCTAGGCTGGAGTGAACAAGCAGCCCTTTTATCACTAACTCAGTTATTCAATTATTTCAACATCTTCATGCATTGAAGACTGTTCAGCTTGCTTACACCACTTAGCTATGGTAGCATCCTTTACAGGCAGTAGAGGTGGGACTGGCTGCTGAGACTTCAGATACCATCGACTTCAAAACATGTTGTTTATAACCTTAATGTTTGGTGGCATTTAGGGCATTTCCTTCCCCATATCATCCTAAGACAGTCCTGAAGTCATTAATGCTGCTGCAAATCATTCTTTCATCTCACATCTTTGTTTGTTTGTTTGAAGGGGGAAACATTTTCTCACCAACCACAGCACATATTTCATTGAAGGGACACAAACTCTCTAAATTAAACCAGCATCAAATTAATTTTTTGGCCTCTTGGGACCAGTGACAAAAACTGGTAACACAACAAAATTTTTTACAGTGAATGGCAAACTTTTGCCTGTTTCCACATTCAACAGACAACAAGCAACATTAGCATTCATTCGAAGTTG